>NC_072733.1:106308102-106661237 GCF_026930045.1 Uloborus diversus
TCTCGATTTTACACAATACTTTTCAGACAAAAACAGCATTCAGTCAACAACGTCCAGCATCCAGCCCCTGGAATTCATTTTAATGTAGACGTCTTGTATTCAAATCATGACTTTTACAAATATAATTCGGATAGGAACCATTTGTAGAAATAAGAAACCCAACGAGTAGGGTTCTACCACAATTCGTGATTGTGAAAAACATAATTTAAATTCAAGACGTCAAAATTCAAATGAAAGCTATGGGCTGGATGCTAAATGTTTCTTTATTTTCTGTTTGGTATTAATTTTTTTTTTTTTTTGAAATTTTTTCCCCCCATTTATGAATAATATTAAGTAATGATAATGTTTCAATGAAGCTTTAACACCATTTTAAATCGGGTGTTCCAAAATATCTTCAATTTTTAAATGTGTAAATTGTAAATAAAACATGCACTTTAAAAAGCATGAACTTTGTGCAAGAAATAGATAAAAGTCAAAAACAACGTCTTAAAAGCACGAGTAAAAGGTGTAAATTATAAGTGTAGAAAATGCATTACTTGATTGAAAACTTGTGGCTATGTATTTGTTTTTTTTTATCCAGGATATTAAAAAACTTTGACCGTTGACACTTTGAATTAAAATTCGACTAGAAATTTGGTTTTGTGTACTAATATTCAAGCCGTATATATTGAATTTATGGTTCAGTTCCCTTCTTGTTGTTTACCTTTTTATAGCGAAATTGAGGCTATAAACGAAATTGTTATTCAGTTCCTTAGACTTCACTATGAACAGGCGCGACTGCACAGTGCATATACACAAATATATATTGATAAAGACCGGCTAAAATTGAAAAACCTTAGGTTTCAGGGAAATGTTTTAGACGTCAGACAAATTATTTGTCTGAGCTTATGAAAATTTCAGTGTAACACGACTACCGAAAGATTCTTAGAACATTGTGTATTCATCCAGTTAAAAACAAAATGATCAGTGTTCTCTCCCTTCCCCCATCAGTTCTCTAATTATCTGTAAATTTAAACCAGTGGTTCCCAATCTTTTGCACGTTGCGACCCTTTTTTGACCAAGTAAAGGACCTGTGATCCCGTAGCCTACATGTCAGTAAAGTATCGCTAGGTGTGGACCTAACCTGGCAACATTGTGAAAGCTACGTTAGATCCTACATTACAAAAGTGCTATGTTAGATTTGATCCACCCCCAACTATACTGTGGTAGGAATAATGTTTCGACCGAATAAGAAACGCTACACGACCCCATTTGGGGTCACGACCCTGGGAACCCACCCCTGCTTTAAAAACAATTTTTTTATACTCATTCATGCTTTAAAGAAATGCAGGTATGTATCATTTTTCTCCTTAGAAAGTTTTCAAAAGAAAAATTCAGTGAAATCCTGTTACAACGTATATCAGTATAACGAAATACCCGTTTCAACCAAATAAGTTTTCAGTCCCGATTTTGAAGTTCATTGTTACTGGATTTCACTGTATTATGAATTACATGATCAATGTGTACATACCTTGTAAAGAATTTTTTACGAGTTTGGCTCGAGAAATTATTTTCAAAAATGTGTGTTGAGCTGTGGAAAGCATTTTATGCGTTTACATTTGTAGTAACATAGTATAATATAGACAAAAATAGATTCCAAATATCTAGTAAGTATCTGGAATACGGTTTTGGACCCCGGTTTCATTTTTTTTTTTTTTTTTAGAAATGGTCGCATTATTTCGAACAAAGTCTCAAAAGAGTGCTGGAAATATTTTGCGAGATTTTTTATGGAGCAAAATGTCAAACAGTACCTACCACCTTTTTCAACGAAATTCATTTTTTCTCGAATTTTAAACAATCAAAGAATGGATATTTCAAAAAAGCAAAAAGTACACGACACAGATAGAGGCTTGAAAATTACTCGGAAAAAAATTTACATGAAAACTTCAAAGGAATTTGTAAAACCTTCATCCAACTTTCCCCACAGGTTAACATTGGATCCGTAGGCTTTCAGACTCTCAGTGAAAAGCATCCTTAAATTTGCTTATAAAGTAGCATTAATATACATATTTATCTTTCTTTGGATGCACCAGCTCCATTGTTTATGCCTTCTTGATGTAGTGAAAAGTAATGGGGGTAGTGCATCCCCAGAAATAGAAATATTCATTAATGCTATATTATAAGCATACTTAAGATCATTTTAATCTTAATTATATCCGTGAATTAATTTGAATAACACGGAAAGGTTCTTCACTGAAGGTCTGCGATGCAACTTTACGCAAAATGCGATACTTCCTATTTTTTTATATTTACAACGTACAAATTTTTTTTTCGGATATAGGGTTTATAGGTGTGAGTCCCATACTCTGGTTTCATGCGAAAAAATAAGGGAAAAAAATGTAAAACAAATCCCTAGAAAAAAGGATGGGTTTTGATGATTTTAAAAATATAATAAGTGGTAATACCCCCCATGAGTTAACCAATTTCCTCCATATGTTCTTGCGCACAAACTTAGCACCTCTCTAGCCCCTCAGAAAAGTATTAATGTATAATATAACGATCCCTTCCCCTCCAAATAAAAATAATGGCTATGAAACTGTCAAAAACTGAAAAAAATTTCTGGCGACATTTCCAAAAAAGCGGGACGTGTGAATGGAAAAAGGTGGTCATATTTGGATTCAGGAGGTTATTTAGCACAAGAATTCACAAGAATTATCTCAGAAGCACTCTTTAAAAACTATATCCTTTCTAAACACAAATCAAATCGTGAAGATGTTTCCAAGCATGTGGATTCACTTTCAAAAGCACTCATTCATCCCTTCATTGAAAAATGCCTCCGGAAAAGAGGGGAGTAGTAAATGGAAACGGTCGTTTGCGCTAATGATTGTAAATCTTATACACCTCACCCGGTTTTTCCCCTCAAGAAAGGAGGGACTGGTGGTAGGCGTGGCTTAGTAGAGAAATTGAGCTTTTTCGAAAATATTTCAGATGGTTGGAACTTCGATATTTTTTTAGAAATGGTCGCATCATTTCAAACTTAGTCTCAAAAGAGAGGTGGAAATATTTTGAGTATTGGGGCGTTCTTAAAATTTCGATAGCACGATTTGCAGCTTTTTTACAGAGCGAAAGGTCCAACAGTACCTCGTTTTCGAAGAAATTCATTTTTTCTCGAATTTTAAAAAATCGAAGAATGGACGTATCAAAAAAGTAAAAACTAAAATACACAGACATAGGCTTGAAAAATACTCAGAAAAAAAATTGACCCGAAAACTTCAAAGGAATTTTGTAAAATAACATTCAACTTCCCCCGTAGGTTAGCATTGGATCCGAAGCTTTCAGACTCTCAGTGAAGAGCACCCTTTCAATGGTCACACACGTATTTACATCACAATACGCAAAAACAAAGCATAAATCTGAGCATGATACGCAAAATCTGAGCATGTTTGGCACCTCTGTTTTGTGCACAAAAAGTGCACTGTACAAACAGCACACTCTGTACAGCTAAATTGTACAATACTTTTCATATGCAATCACAATGCTCAGACTTAGTGCACTTTTTTACATAATGTTTTCATTGTGTAGAGACTACTTTTTGTCCGCAATATTTAAAATGAAAAAAAAAAGAAACTGAAAATGAAAATTTCTTAATTTTAGCATGTTTATTAACAATAAATTTATTTAGGAGAACATATCAAAAGTATTGTTCAGTTTTTGATGAAATATAAGAAATTCTAAAATAAAGCCTGTCGTGGAGTGGAAATCATCTTTGTTACCAAAAACCTGTTTATTACTCCTGAAATTCAGCAGCAGTTGTTACAACTGTTACTGCAGTTGTAACTTTTTATTGAATACATTAATAAGTTAATGTTGAACAAAATATAGATTTTAACTTACTAACATGTATGGCAAGAATGTCCTTCCTACCAGGAATGATGATGAACCCCCTCCCCCAAGCAAACAAGACCCCAAAGTTGAGGTCAATAAACCCTTTAAAATGTCTATGGCATAATCTGGATTAATAAATTTGGATCACTGTGTTTATAACCCAAATTTAATGCTCTTTCTTGCCACAAAAGGTTTTCTTATGCATGCTTACGATATAAAACTATATAATCAATGGTGATGCATTAAAATTTCATAATTTAGAAGCAAAAATTTCACACATTCAGTATGCATTATTAATTTAGACAACAAAAAGTAAATAATAAGCGCCACATTATAATTTTTTCCAAATATTGTAACATTCGAGTTCAAACCACTTAAAACTACTATAGTGTAGATGTTTATTCTCCAATATTTTTCAGCCGTTTGTGTCAGTTTTGTTGCTGTATAGCATAGAAAAACATAGTGTGTTATCTATATAACTCACAGCGTGTTACTGGTTTCTATGGTTTGAAAATATATTTTGATATCTATCAGATATTTTCAAATTTAAATAATTAAATGTATTGTCAAATTGTTGCTGTTTATTTTCCTACATTATTCTTATAGTATATAGATTTAAAATTAATGTTTCTTTCATTACTTATACAACCAAACCTGTTTTTATGCGGTGGATGGGGACCGCATAAAAGAAAATCCCATTAAAAAAATATTGTTCGAAACTTCATAAGTAGCTATAAAAGGTTGTTTTTGCAACACAGTTAAAAAAAAAAATGTGGTGGATAGGGACCGCATAAAAAAAGTCTCACAAAGAAAATAACCCCAAAATTAAACAAAATCAAAATAAACCAAGTGAAGATAATTTTGCAGACTCCTGAAAAATTTCCTGAACAAGGAAATTTTTGGGAGGTCAGTGACTTCCCATCAGGATGCCCATGTCCTCACTTGAAGATATTACCTCACACTCGTTTTATAAATAATTTTCATACACTGCACAAAAACAGGTTTGCATATAAATAAACATGTATTTAATGTAAAAATTTATTCACTTTAAATGGTATTAAATCTAGCTGATATCTACAATTTTGAAATATAATTTAATGTAAGAATAAAATATAGCATAACTACAGTTGATATTGACTATATTTCGGTTATTAACTATAATATTTATATACTCTATGAAACTGATTACAAATATACACACAAGCCTTGTAAAGAATCACAGTATCATATACACAAATATAATTTTTTATGTCATATTAATACATGAAAAGCTGATTTAAAATCATAGGTTATATTAGCTTAGTTTTATTGATTATTGCTTACATGTGTTTTAATGCTTATATGTAATTTAAAATTAATATTCTAAAATAAATTTTATAAAATTTAATTAAGTTGCTTTCGCAACAACAGTAAACAAATTTTACAAAATTATAAATTTTAGAAACTGAAAAAAAAAAAAAAAAAAAAAAACAATACCAGTCAGGGTTGGCCGATTGGACCCAATGGGTTTTTTTTTAAATTTTCTGAGAAGTTTTTTTAAAAAAATTAAATATTTTCACAATTTAAACTTCTTTTTTATTTGTTCTTCATCACAGACAGTGGACATAAAAAACGAATTTTGAACTTCAGTGGTATTTCTTAACTCTTTATGGCATTAAAAATACTTCAAAGATTTTAAATAAATATATTTAACTTTTTTCTTTAACTGGTCAATAAATAACTCAAATTGTCTTGACTAAGCCCTGTCACGTCTGATTTTCTCAATATTTGTAGTTTGTACAGAGGAAACTACTCTAGCTAAAAGGCTCTTTCATTTGAATTATTTTCTGCAAACCAACACATCACAAATCTCGAATCAACAAGGTATATTTTTTAGAAGATAACAGGCATTACAAACGGTCAGACAGAAAACAGAATAGGATGTACAGTATTTTCATTATCTTATGAAAAAGTTTAATATTTCTTACTCTGTACACAGAAATAGAAAATAATTTGTGGGTCCGAAAGTCATGCAATAAGTCCCTTGCTAGCTCTTACCTGGGGTGGAGGGTATTAGAGACCCTTTCTCTCCTTCAGCAGCATATTGTAATTGTAGGGATATCAGCAACTCACTTGACGTGGCCTGACAAGGTAATTAAATTGGTAGATGCTGGCATCTTTTGGGGCTAAGTGCAAAGACCCATAACAGAATGAAGTTAAAAAATGCTACAGGCCTATGTGAACTTAATGTAAATACAGTAACACCTTTAGTGAAAATACAGGGTTTTGTATATATTTAATTTGAATTCTTGATCCTGTAATATATAAGTCATATCTTCTTATAGAAAATCTTTGAATAACTTCGTTTATTGACGTAGAATGGATAAATGAGATGAAAGTTAATATGGTTGAAAATTAAAAATTTTATTTCAATTTTTTAATTATTATGACAATTCTTCTGATTACGTGATAAAGAAAATTAAATTGATAGTTGCCGGGATCGTAAAATGAAGTCACAAAAGCACTACAGGCCTGAGTGCTCTTAATAAAAACAAAATATACCTGTAAGGAAAATATTGTGTATTTTCATTAAGAAATTTGAAACCTTGACCCTGTAATGTAAAAGTTCTCTGCTAATGGGAATTTTTTTAAGAACTTGTTGTGCACTGAACAAGAGTGGATAAATAAGATGAAAGGAAATTGGAATGAAAATTTATATTTTTAAGTGACATCAGTCGAATCTCCACAACTCCAATATTTCTTTATCTCGAAGTTTTCATCAGGTCTCAAACATTTGAGACTGTTGTGGAAACTTCCCGTAACTCGAACGTTTTAGCCGGTGCCTTAGGACTTAAGTTATCAAATTTGAGTTGACTGTATCTATATTTTTTAATTTTCACGATAATTCTTCTGATGATGCATGCCTTAGTTTCCGATTATTATCTTTATAGAAACATATATTGACAAAAACAAATTTTGAAAATCAATACGCGTGCATTTGGAGCCATTCATTTTTCTAACGCAGACAGTAGAGTCCCAGCACTTGAATGATAATCTGGCTGAATCCAAGAAATGCCCTCAGCAGTAAGGACGGATTCAGGAATCCTTCGAGGGCCAAAATTGCCCTTTTAGAACTTCAATTTTGGAAAAATGGCAAGCCTATGAACCCTCTCCCTCACCATAATCCAGTATCGTTTAAAATAGTCCTTTTGGGACAGCAGTTTTGAAAAATTAACAGAGGAAAGAGATTGAACTTCATTCCCTTACCAAAGCCTCCTCTTAAACATTACCAAAGATGATTTAAAATCGCGTTTTGAAATTATTCCAAAAATCTTTTGATTAAAAAGTTCCATAAAATTTTTGGCAGATTAACGAAAAAATACTTTTGAAACTTTAATGCCGAAAAATTGCCTGTAGAGTGCTTCCCTTGTATCCGTCCATGCTCAGTAGGGCAAAAAACCTCTACTAGCAGACTTATTGATAAATACCCATTAACAATACATTTATACTGCATCGACAAAAAATTTATTTTTGGATGCCCGTTAAAAAATCATGAACAATAATTCAGAACAATCATTCAACAGAATTCCAAGATTCTGGAACGGAAAAACTGCATGAATTCAGCAGAGTCCAGAGTATTCTTGAGAGAATTTTCTGCTTATATGGGGAGAAGAACCCAAGACAAAAAATAAATAAGTAAAATAAACCTTTTTTTAAAAAATGAATTGACGAAAATCAGAGTCAGCATAACAATCTAACAGTGGCCTGAAAACTGCGCAACCTATGGTGTAAATGTCTCTTTACTTTGCACGTTTTAGCTAATTCTCTGATTTGTTAACATGTCCTATTTTCAGTATCTTATAAATTAAGTCATGGATATTTTTTATTTGTTTTGGTAACACGCATCTCATTTTCCTTACTGATGTGTACAGTAAGTAGAACTACTATTATCCAAATTTTTTTCCAGAAAACGAAAATTAAGACAGAAACTAACGCAAAATATTTGTAGAAGTGATTCACAAAATAAATAATCTGTCTAAGCGCTTTTCCTTCTGTGTGCTAGTTAAACGCTAGCTCACACTAATCACTTTGACAGAGATATTCAGCAAGCAATGATTTTCATTTAGAGTACAGTACATCCTTACTGTACATAATGTTCGGCACATGTTACTACACTTAGCATGTAAAAACACTCTACTTTCATTTGATAAAGAATTTAAAAATAGTTTTTCCCCCATTTCAAATACAAAAATTTATTAAAATAGAATTTCTTTTCGGAAGAAATTCATTTGTCCGAGTCTACTGTAATTGAACATTGACCAATTTGTAATTTTTCTTATTTCTATACATTTGAATTCTTAGCCTTATTCTGCTTAACTTGCTTCTTTTAGGTACAGTTACTTCTGTACAAAAGTTACTGCTACTGAACTGTGGTTTTATTTTTTGTGAAAATCATGCAAAAATGTTTGGTGATAAATTTTACTTGACTGTATACAAAAAACACCGAAGAAATATAGCCCAAAAATAAACAAATGTGAAAAAAAAAAACGAATGAAACAAATAAAAGAAAAGGGGGCTTTACCTTAAAAAATATAAAAGGAACGTAACAAAAATTGCTTGTGTGCGAAATGTAAGATTTTTTTCCCCGTTTTCTAGCGACGAAAATCAATATGGTTAAGTTCTCGGGGACTTATTTAATATGCTAGAATTAACTCAGACAAAAATTAAAAAGAACAAAGCTTAAAATTAACAAATATTTAAAAAAAATTAACTTTATATTAGCACATTAAAGAATGAAACAAGGACAGCGCTACACTAGTAAAGAAATTACATGACAAAAAAATTGCTACAAACAATAGTAAGAAAAAAAAGAATAAAAATTTTTCGAAAGAGACATACTGAATTGAATGAACTAAAAAAAAAAAAAAAAAAGAATAAATTAGCGAAAACGTGCAAAGCATTGAGCAACACTATAAACAAATCGACCACATGGCTAGTTGTTCGGTTGAGTTGAAGTCGGAAACTGATTCGTTAGGAGTGAAAGAAATATGAAGAAATGATTCATAAATTATTAAATATTAGAAAATCTAGGACGAATACAAATTAAAAAAACTTCGTTAGGCAAACCGCTGGGATGTAAATTAATTTCCTGCCAATCTATATATATAAAACGCTTATGCGTGGCGCAAAACGAGCCTTTATTTCTTTCTCTCCGTTGGCAACAACCCGCTTTATTTACGTACGATCCTTGTTTACGTTCTGCAGTCTCGCTTCTATCGTTAGATGTCTAGCGTTAGAGTTTTGATTTTAGAATGAGTGTTTTTAATCACTTGAATATAATTTTCAAAGAAGAGAGCAGTGGACTTGGGAGTCTTTAGATGTTTCCAACCACATTTTTGTATATACAGTGAAGCACCGTTTATGCGGTTTTGAAGGGACTATTTAAAAAATCGTACAAATGAAAAAACATATACTTGGTAAAGGTTAATGTATATTAGACTCTCCAGGGACCAATTTAAAAAATGTATTATTAATTAAAACGTATAAAAGGGAAACGTAGAAGCTGTGCTTCACTGTATTATGTTATTCCACATAGATTAAATGAATTTATTGAACAATTCTCATTGCAAAACATGTCACTTAGTTTTGCAAAGCATTGAAGTTAAGAACTGAACAACAATGACAAAGTAAAGCAACAAATTGAATCGTGAAGACCTGAAAAGCGAATCATTTCACATACTTTTGCAATGGCATTGATGTTAAGAACTGAACCACAGTGACAGAGTAAAGCGACAAATTGAATCGTGAAACCTGATTTTACTGCTAATATGTTTTCATAAAATCATTTTGACCCTGCTTTATTTATAGCCATTAGGAAGGCTAATCTAACATGAAATTGTTTACGTTTGAGTTTAAAAGGCATATTACTATGGGATGAAATAAATGGTATCTGAGGTATGACATAAATATTAGTGTTATATAATAATCACTAATTTTTTTGCTACAATAATATTTTTCTTCAGTTTTATAATTATCAGTCTTAGGTCAACCCTTTTTCTCCAGTAAAGTGCATGATTAATCTGTAAATGTGTTCGGAAACACTTGCGGAATTCTCTTGATTTGAAGTACACATTGTGCATTTGTATCAGCAGCATTTCTGACCGATCTGAGCTTAGATTTTTCATCCAGGGCTAGATTTGGAAATGTGGAGGCCCCTAATCAGGGTTCGAAAAAAATCATCATATTTTCGAAAATATCCGATACATTGATATATATTCGAATATTTTGATACATATATGTATATATCCGATATTGTCCACTCGTGAAAGTTCGGATATTTTGTAAAAATTTTACTGTGGGGGCCCCTTTGTTGTGGAGGCCCCGGGGTAGTAGCCCCGCCTGCTCTCCCCAAAATCCGGCCCTGTTTTCATCTAAAGACTCCGTAGCCTACTGCTCTCTTCTTCGTGAATTATATTCAAGTGCTCTGAAGCCCAGTGACTCAGTGGTAGTGCTTCACGCTACCATGCTGCAGGTCCGGGTTCAATCTCCCGGTCGGGCATGATTGATTCAGCCATTCATCCCTTCAGTGCGTCAATAAAATGAGTACCAAGCATGCTTGGAAACTAAACCCTGGGGGTTCTGCATTAGGCTAACCTCTTAACAGGAATATCTGCCTAGCTCCCCAGAGCAATGGTATGCTTTTTGATAGGAACTGTATGGGGAAATTAACTTTAGTTTTGTTGCAAAATTAACTGGCATGCCGGAAAATTCAAATTTCCGGCATACTGGTCAACCTCACTTTTCGGGGTAATATGGTATTAAAAAATCTAGATTAAATTGATACTCGTTTCAAAATTCCCTCGTAAGATTTCATACTGGCATTTAAATTTCCAGTGTGGTTAGTTACAGGGGGTCATGGCACACTAACGAGGTACGGGGAGATATACCGTATCTCACGGTGAGCAAGACCCACACATTAAGGGGTAAACTCCCAGCTGGGCTGACGCCCAGCACAGGGACCTTCCCCGGCGCAATAAGCACCAAGCGCGTCCGTAGCATGATACGACTATCGACCGCCGCACTCAGCCGTGCGGGGGGCCCGCTACGCGGACCCCCCGGGCGGTGGAACCTAAGGCCTACGGCTAAGAGGCGGGGTGCGTGCGGAGAAAAGTGTGGTTAGTTACAGGTTTAAAAATTTCTAGTACGTTTAAAAACCACTAATAAAAATCCAGATTAAATTGATACTGGTTTCAAAATTTCCAGTATGTTTCAAACTAGGATTAAAAAATCCAGATTAAATTGATTCTGGTTTCAAAATTTCCAGTACATTTAGAAACCAGTACTAAAAGAACCAAGTTAAATTGACTGGTTTCAAAATTTCCAGTATGTTTAAAAACCGCCGGTATTAAAAAACCCAGAATAAATTGATACTGGTTTCAAAATTTCCAGTATGTTAAAAACCGGTATAAAAATCCAGATTAAATTGATACTGGTTTCGAAATTTCCAGTATAAATTGATACCGGTTTCAAAATTTCCAGTATGTTTGAAAACCGGTATAAAAAAATCCAGATTAAATTGATACTGGTTTTGAAATTTCCAGTATAAATTGATACCGGTTTCAAAATTTCCAGTAAGATTTCATACCGGAATTTAAATTTCCGGTATGATTTTCTTTTTTCCAGTACAAATCATACTGGGTCCGGTATCATTTGTATACTGGTTTTAGGATTTTTTTCCAATAGGGGTATTTCTACTTACGCATCCTGGAAATGGCTGCCGTAGGGTGTTTATATTTGTACTTCACCAACACACCAGAAATGATTAAAAAACATTTTATTTCACCCTAGATTTCCTTTCTTTTTTTTATAAATTTGAAATTCTAATTAGGTAAGGATAATAATTTTAAATAAAAACAATACATGAAATAATTATCATAAATGAAGGAGGAAAATAAAATGACCGATATTCGTCACTAATGGATACAGTGATACATTTTAGTTTCAAATTGTTTCTAAAATGACATTTTAATGCTTAAGAGTGCACGTATTCCATGACAAATTTAACGTGTAGTCAGTGTTAGAAGTCAAAAAGCGCTTTTAGTTATAACTAAAAGTACCAAATGTTAAGCAGAAATGAAATATAAAAGAAATCAATTTAAAAAATATGAAACTGTACGCTCGTTTTTCGACAGCACATTCGGACATCTCATATTTCTGACATGCTGAACTTCCGATTTGGGATTTTAATAGTATGACATTTATGGCTATATATCTATGAAGGGAAAATATTTGAACACATGTTATGTTCAATAAACCTTCTTTCTCCTTTCCAATAAATTATGAAATGTAATCTATACATTCAGGAGCCATTACAGTATGACTACCCTGCTAATAACATGTAGGGCCTCCTTTAGCCCTCAAAACTGCTAGCACCCGCCGTGGCATTGAATCTGCAAGGTACTGATAGGTAGTCTGAGGTATCTGGTACCAAGCTCTCACCAACTGCTCCTGCAATTCCCTCACATTACGAGGGGGTAGCAGGGCAGCACGAATTTGGTTTTCCAAGTAGGACCATAGATGCTCTATTGCATTAATATCAGGTGAGTTTGGGGACCAAGGCATGACTTGAAAGTCACTGGAATGTACCTCGAACCAATCTATGACGATTCAACCCTTATGAGGTGGTCATTGTCCTTGTTGGTAAACACCATCGCCCGCAGGAAAAAGTGTTGCCATGAATGGGTGAACCTGGTCTGCAACTATGTTCAAGTAGCTCACAGACGTCAAGGACTGTTCTACGGGGATTATGAGACCTAATGTGCTCCATGAAAACATTGCCAACACCATAATACCCCCGCCACCGGCTTGTATCCGTCTAACTGTGCATCCGAGAGCCAGGGGTTCCTTTGGAAATCGGCGTATTCTCACACGCCCGTCGAGGTGATGGACCAAAAAACGTGATTCGTCGGACCATGCAACCTTCTTTCATTCCTCTCTAGTGTCCAATTCCGATGTTTCTTGGCCCATTGTAGCCGCATCTGGCGCATTCACCATCCCTGCACCATTTTTGATACGTGCTCACAACAACTGCACGTGAACAACTATACGTGCCGTTTCTGAAATTGATGTTCCCAGTCGCCGAGCCATAGCGATTTGACCTTTATCGAAGTCTGATATATCAGCTGCTTTTCCCATTATGTCGCTAATCGCACTATTTAGAAAGACAATTCATGCCCGCTTTATCAACTCCGATATCAGCCGCGCACGCGCAGTGGTTCTGCTCCTGGACGAGCCCATTGCTATAGATAGAGGATGGTCATAATGTAATGGTGCTTCGGTGTATATGGATTTGAGTTTATGTATTGAAACTTGTATTGTACATGTTGAGTAAAAAAAATGTAAGGTATAGAGGAAGGGAGGGGGGACATGTGAACAGTTATTTTCATTTCATTAGTTTTCAAAAAATATTATCAATTTCCCTGAGCAATAATGTTTTTTCCCCTCTCGAACTCGTGTACTACGGGCTCTCGGTTATAACGAAAATATATTGTGGTCCTTCACGCTCGTCATAAGCAAGTTTGACTGTATTAAAAGTGATTACAGTTAGATACATTCCCATTATGTGTAGGCAATTAGTGCAGCAAGGAAAATGTTAATCGTATTCTTTTCTTGTTATAAATATGATCAGAAAAAGGTAATAAATTTATTGTTTTTGTCCTTTTAGATGACTGTTAATCTTCATTAGCTAGAAATACTATGAAAACAATAAGGAAAAAAATAATAAAAATGATGAAAAAAGTAAATGCACAAATTTAAAGATATTTGCAGATTTTTAGGCGTTTAGTGGGTTTTTTTTTTTTTAATCATATTGTCTGCAGCTTAACTAAGACTCCTGGGTTTTTCCTCAAATGTATTTTTTTTAAATAAATTACAGTTGCATAAACATTTCAAAAATGTATTTTCTCAAAATGAATTAATAAATAAGTAAAATAAATTCTGTTTTAATATTCAAAGAAAATAAGGTGTCGTAGGATCTCATAAGGGATCGAACTTTCATCACAAGCTTTAATTCTGCCTTGAACAGTTTTTTTCTCACAAAATTGAAGTTTTGTGAGAAAAAAACTGTTTTGATCAAAATTTTCAATTTTTCAATTTTTTTTTCAATTTTTTGATCAAGAGCTGCTATGGGATCACTCTCCCAACCATCTTCTACCGACGCATCCCGTATAGAGCGCGTACATAATATTATTCAGGTTTTACTGATTGAACCAAAGTGAACGCTTTTAATTTATGAAGCTAAGCTTTTAAATTTTTAATGAAAATGGGCAAAAACATATCACTCATTGAAAATGAAAGCAAATGCGATAGAAATAGCACATTTCCGCTACAGGATGTAAGTTTTGAAGACGACATTAGCAAAGTTTTCTATTTAAAATTACCAATTGATTGGAGTGAAGCTTGGAAAAACTCGTAAGGAAAATAAAAGTTATTAAGGCATAGCAAGGCAAAATATCAGAAAATGCAAATCAACCAAAGTATGATGAATTATACATTAATTTATTAATACAACGAAAATAAAGAATTATGATCTTCCCCTAGAAGTCTAACTGAATTTAATTTTTTTCCTTAAAGGCAACAATGTTTTTTTCCATTCAACGTAAACGGACATAAAAAAGGAAACATTCCTACAACTGTGCATAAAAATCAGCTTTTATAATTAAATTTAGGAAATATACTTTTTTTTCAGAAAGAAAACAACTAAAAGATTAAAAAAAAGGATCCAAAATGTAAGTTTATGGTTTTTTAGAAACTTACTAATTTTACCTTCTTGAAACAAATCGAAGATTGGTATTTTTCACAATGTAAAAAACTTGGCATCAGTTTTAACTTCTTTCGACAATTTTAAGAAAGACTATCACACGTTGATTTACTCTTTTTTTCCACCATAGAATGTATACTAGTCGAGTAATTAAGAGTGTTTCCTTTTTACCCGACTGCGCGCGCGCGACGCAAAGGTGGGTAATGTGTTTATCAGTCTATGTATATATGTCTGTTCCTATGTGGCGTTCTACAGGCTAAACGCATTGGCCAATTTTGGCAATTCTTACGTCAAACGATTTGTCCTAACCTTGGGAGTGTCACTAAACGCATGACAGTAATCAAAAGTACCATTTCAAAAACCAGTTGCCATTTTGTCCGTTTGGGATCGGCGTACGCTG
The DNA here is from genome assembly GCF_026930045.1 of Uloborus diversus. NCBI lineage: Eukaryota > Metazoa > Arthropoda > Arachnida > Araneae > Uloboridae > Uloborus > Uloborus diversus. Next base: position 106,323,165 of record NC_072733.1, read on the forward strand.
GGCGTCGCACGCTACCTGCGTGCGACAAATGCAGGTAGTTTTCGCTGCTTGAATTTTTTTGTTTACTAAGTCTACTAATTGGGATCTCAGTAGCCGAGTGGTCTAAGCGATTGCTTCTCCCACTTGCGGCGGTGGGTCAAGACACCCTCGCTCCGGATATACTTTCCCCTCTTTCTGATGTAAATTCTTTCATTTGTTCTTTATTTGTATTCTGCACTGTAATAAAAAGTAAATATTATTCGTAACGAAGGCAAGACACTCAGATTGTAGTCCTCATCAAAATAAACTCGTGCAATAAGCACCAATAGAATGAAAGTCTACTAATTCAATTTTCATCTCTAACATGTTGCATTTGTTTTTGCCTTGATTCAAGGGACTGAGTTTCGTGACGTGTACTTTCTCGACAGGCTTTTTTAGTTTTGCGAGAACGATTTGACTGACGGGACGTTTCCGATTTCGCGAGTTATACAGGCTGTTTATATAGCTGTGCTGTGGTTGACTTAAGTTCGCGCATTTTTGCCGAAGGTCAAGTACATGTAGCTTTAAGCGGAGTTAGGTCCTTAGAGGGACTAATTATCAGTAGTTTAGATCACCGCAAGTTACTTAATAGACCTCACGATACAAACAAAGACTCTCAATGAAATGACAAGATTGCGAAATGTACCATATCATAATCATAATAACTAAGTCAGTGAAAATTAACTAAAAAGTGTGGAATAAAAAATTATTGAACAAAAACAAAAAACCCGATTGCGTGAAAACCAAAAAAACTAAAAAGAAAAATGTATAACCCCAGTAGTTTATAATGTATTAAGTACTACTGAATAACTACACCATTGAAATAGTTTTATAACCGTACACAGATAAGACAAGTCATAAATTCAAAAGCAGAATAGAAGGATCAACAGTCGGGGCCCAATTCTTTCTGATTCAAGGAACCCCATAAAATTTGAATGAGCTCGACTGTTGATCCTTCTATTCTGATTTTGAATTTATTATTTGTCTTATCTGTGTACGGTTATAAAACTATTTCAATGGTGTAGTTATTCTGTAGTACTTAATAACGTTCTTAACTACTGGGCTTGTACATTTTTCTTTTTAGTTTTTTTTGGTTTTTACGCAGTCAGGTTTTTTGTTTTATTTAATAATTCTTTATTTCCATGACTATCGGAGTTAAAAATTTTTTTTTAATTTATTCAAAATGTACTGGGTCTGTATAAAAAGTAATGAGACTGAGCTGTGTTCTAAGAATTTACTGCAGATATTAATACTCACACCTAAAATTCTTCAAAATAAGACCCTTGGCCTAGCACACACTTGTCCCAGCGACTGTTCTAAGCTTTAAAGGCTGCTTTGTAGTCTGCTTCCTGAATGTCATTTAAAAGTCTTGTACCAGCGCCTTCACGGTCTCCAGAGCTGCATGGTGATGCCCTTTTAGTGATGTTTTCACCTTCGGGAATAGAAAGAAGTCGACTGGAGCTAAATAGTGGCAGTAGGCGGGGTGGAGAAGCGTAGAAATACCATTATAATTGACCAGGAAGTCTTGGAAGATGAAGCAGGTGTTTCCTGCATTTCTCAAGTTTTTGAACAATGATGCTATTAACCATCATTTTATCAAGTCCAACTTCATCTGCAATCGTTCTCACACTTAATCGATGATCCGAATTTAGCACAACACGCACATGTTCCACATTTGCGTTCGTTCTGCTGGTTGACAGACACCCTGTTTGAGATTCATCTTCGGCGCTCTCCTGGCCATCTTTGAAACACTCGTGCCACCGAAACACATGCGACTTCAACAGACAATTATTTCTGAACACTTGCTTACACATTTCTGAAGCCTCTGAGGCCGATTTACCAAATTCCACACGAAACTTAATCGCGTAACGCTGCTCAAATGTTATCTGCATTTTGGAGCTGGAACCGACGTTTGCAACAGAAGTCCATTATAACGACGATGCTGTCCGAACAAAGACTCCCAAGCGATTGCGGACCGGAGTGAGTCCCACCAGTAACCCCCACCACCGACCTAACCAGTTTCTGTGCACTTTAGAGGTACAGTTGCATCAGGAAAAAATGAGTCTCATTACCTTTTTATACAGACCCTCTATATCTTAACTAGGAAACTTAAATAGTAATTTGGTAAACTAAAAAACAAAACTAAACAAACTAAAGAGATCTGAATCACTTGGGTCAAAAAGTTAGAGAGGGAAAGGGAATGGCATGGGATGGCTTACTTGGATAACGTAAAAAAACTTGAAAAATTTGAAGTAATGGCAGTCCCATTTCTTGGCCAAACTTTTAGAGCTATTTGGCCATCTTGTGTTTTTGTGAAGAAAACTTCTTTGTTTTCAGCAGGTCTTGCATGCAATTTTTGCAATGTCTTGCTCACGTGAAAATATAATTTTACCGACTAAAAACAAGAGAGGAGGATTAGAATTTGCAGGAATTTTTTTACGTATGTTCCTCGATTACGCGAAGACGCCCGGACCAATTTGAAAAATTCAGAAATATTAAGAGTGTAAAGACCTTACCTTGTTTCAACTGGCTCTAATCTCCTCTACATTGATATGGATGATAAATTTGCTCAATTTTTAGATATTTTGCCGAGCATATTTAGCGAGATAAGTAGCAGACGAAAACCTCAAATGCTGTCAAAGAAAATCAAGGAAGAAACGAATTAAAATTCGCAAGTTAATTGCAATTTGCCGTAACACTTAACCATTACAATTTTCAATTTTGAAACATATAAATGTAATTGTGCGTATTCTTAACAAAATTCGTTAAAATGAAGAGTTAGAAGCATCATTTTCTGACTCCATTACGTAGTGAACTATTTTATAAATCTCTCATACGAAACATAATCATACATACATACGAATAAAATTTTCAAGAAAAGTAGAAAATATTAATTGAATTTATTATGAGTGCTCGTCATTTGTTTTTCGGACAAGCTTCTTCATCTTTTTTCGCATTAATTTGAAGAAGACTTTTATTGAATATTGATTTAAGGCTTTAGGAGAGTAAACTAAAGCTGCCTAACTACAGCCTAACATGATTGAAAACAGTCTGAAATTAAATTTTTAGAACTTCAACCTCGAAAAAAATTCGAGGGAGAGTTTCGAACCCCATCCCTTCCTGTCAGTAAAAGTGTTCCATAATTGCATATATATATATATATATATATATATATAGTGTATGTATGTATGTTTTTGTATGTGTGCGTGTAATCCCCCCCCCGAAAGAAATTCAGGCTATGGTCTTGATTTGAATACAAAAAAAAAAAATCATTATATATCATAAGATAAAGCATCAACTGTCTATAACCAATTTTTGTACTTAAAAAATAATGATTTGTACGTGTTGCGCATGTGACTGTAAGGTTATTGTCACAACACATTCAAGTCATTACTGTTTTATAAAAAGTATTTTTTAGAAAGTTAGTAATACTTTATATTAGTAAACATAATGGGTATTTACATTCAAAGGCAGATAAAAGCTGTAAAGTTGACCACCTTTGTAAGGTGACTATTTGTGTCGGATACAGAATTAGTTCAATCTCATATGTAGCAACTTCTATAAGATGACCACCTGTCTAAGTTGAGTTCTAAAATGTGCCACCGTTAGTGGTCAACTTACAATTTTTACTGTACATAGAAATAAAAAGTAAAAGTTCAAAATTACAAGAATATAGTTCAAATGTTTACTTAAAAACGTCACACCCCTGCAAATGGATTCAGCAAAGAATTAAATATTAATGTTTTAATTTGCATCAAGAAAATAGGTAGGTAATGTCTTTTTTTCTCATTTCAATCAACAAGTAAGTCGTAAGTCGTCTCTTCAAAGAAAACACACTTTTGAATCAAAATATAGACTAAATCCTTTTTTTTTTTCAATATTTCTTGGTTATTTTGTCAAAACTACTTTGATTTAATTTCTTCATTCCTTTTCCACCAACTGTAATCTTCTCAAGTAAGCAACTCCTTCGAAAGAATTTAATTTACCGATTTTTCATTTATATTGAAAAGTGGCTTTTAATAAAAGCTGACGGTTCAAATGAAATAGGAGCAATTAATCTTGTTCACAAGTTGCTTAAAATGAGATTGAGAAAAATGTTAGTGTTAAAAAAAAGTACTTTAAGTATCAGAACTATTAAAAGGTTTTTAGACTGAAGTTTGTTAATGTTATTCTGTGCGCAGCAAAGCTCTAATTAAATTTAAATAGTTTTAGAGAATTTAAATAGGAAAAATTGTGAATTAGATGTTGAATAAAGTCGTTGATTTTTCTTACAAGAATAATTAAAATGAATTTGTAAGATTTCATTACGTGATACATTTTGTGATATCGATGTAGTTATTTTCTATAATTTCTATGTCAATTAAAATTATATGTCGCATTCCATGTAAATAATTGAACTAGTATTTTTTTGCAGTTTCTTCACCTAAAAACACTTTGCTAAATTTATCACAAAAACTACTCTTCAAAAACTTCAGTTCAACTTTAATTTAGGGAATGGTTGAACAGTAAAACCTAATTTTTAAAAAGTGTTTCAACTCAAATTTTCAGAAATTTGTCACTGTTCAAGAAGATTTTAAAAGCTAATTTCTTCGTGGGAAATATTTGGACTACTCCAAGTTTTGCAAAGCCAATAATAACTGATGCGGTTACAGCAACTATTAGCTCTGTGTTGTTCTGAACGTGGACCAAGCCTAGTAGTCGCATTAACTGGGGAGCTGATTGCCTTTCTTCTGTGAAAAAAGAAATTAACAGGAATCCTGGATACCTGCACTGTCGAACACTGACCTTCATTACGTGATCTATCTTCAGAACGGATTTAAAAACGCAATTAGGCTTCTTGCAAATACGCGTAGATCTCGAATTGAAAGAACATCTTTCAATTTCAGACTTAAACAACTACCACATATACTTGATTCAAGGGAAAGAAAAAACGCTTCATGTACCTACTGAACTTTTTCAGTCTGCCCTTAAAATTATTAGAAATGGCATGACTTTGAAATCTATTGCGTATGAGATGGTTGATTCTCTATATCTCGAAAGTGCTTTTTTCCCCGGTTTACATTGACGGTTCTCGTGCAGAAAGCTGCCTTAATTCTGGAGCAGGTTCTTTTGTCTTCTAAACCTCAGTGGAAAAATTGGGGAAAAAAAACCATACTTGGGCGCTGAATGGAAGGACGTATTGAACTCTCTCAACTACGCTGCCATATAAATCAATTTTCTAATGTGGTCATTCTGTCTGACTCAAAAGCCGCCCTGTAGACAATCGATACTCCCGGGCTACCCCCTTTTGTATAAGAATTGACAGCTTTCCTGGGCTCTCGGCAAGAAAAAAAATGGACTGTTTGCCTCCAATGGATACCAGCCCACTGTGGCACATATGAGAAGAAGAATACTAATTGGGTAGACAAACAGGGGCAACAATTATTCCAACTGTTAAAGCAGAAATTTATTGTCATAATGTAATCAAAACGTTTTTTAGGTTTGAAAAAGATGTCTTCGATGGCAATTCCGACATTTAAAGAAATCTTGGTGGAACACTATTTCTAATATCCGGACATGAGTGCCTCGCTAGACATTTATATCGCATTAATACCTTGGATATCACTGGTTTCAAACTTTGTAACCTCCATGAACCTATGATCCGGTCTCACTTGCAATGATACTTAACGCTCTCAGCTTCAAACGTGGGAACGCTACTGGGAGGCAAGGACCGAATGGGTCGATAGAAATTATTCCTGTTACCGTTTATTTATTTATTTTTTGTTCCAGCAATTGTAAAATAAAAATTAAACATTCAAATCATATCAACATCATTTTTAGCGTTTCCCTTTCTCCCTAGTTAGCTTCAATGTCAAAAACAAGGGAACTACAACTGATACATCGGTATTTTTTTTCCCTTTTGCAAAATGAATAACCGCAACCAAAATCCAGAATTTCAAGTAAATTACTGAAATTTAAGTATTATAAGGAGTAGCTCTAGTTATTTCTTTTGAAACCGTATTGGTGCTTAGTTCGATTCTTTTCCTTTTATTGATAAGTTTTGATCTTGAAAGTAGCATTTTATATGTGGTGATGGTTCCAACTTTTTTTCGAAATCTTATTTTGTTATTATCATCTGCTTTACCAGTCATAAGGGAATTAAGTTTGGTATTTAGGCCTCTTTGGCACTTAAAAACTGAATAATGGAGTACAAGATGGAGGTTTCTATTTGAAAATGTAAGTTTTGTGTTTATTTCACTTTATGTACCCTTTTTTAAAATTTAATCTAAGCAATCTTAAGGAATACTGTTATCCATGTTGACTGACACCTTTTTTCCCCTTTAGTTTCTTTTTTCCTTCGCATAATAGCCGAGTAATTAATTTTGTCTCGTTTTTTTCCCCATGACTGCCTAATACCTACACAATTAACGGTATAACACTGTACAACTTCCATAAAAATAGATTGCAATCTAGAACAAAGATTCACTTCCTCTAATGTTGAATACGACAAGTTATTGAAACATTTTATTTAGGAACTTTTATGTAGCAGCACCTTTACTATTGTACAGCATTACAATTCAAATGACAATGTTAGGAAAAGATCGACACCTTTACAAACAAATTCACTAATTTAGTCGAAGAGTGAATAAGTGGTGGACTTTTTTCCCCCAAATAAACCATCATAATCAACGTTTGATGAAAGAAACAATTAGATCTTTGGTTATGCTTTCTAGCAAAGCTTCTTAGCTGATAAAGTACTTTAAAAAGCAAATTATGGTGGATGAAATAATTTTTTCGCATAAAAACAAGTGAGTGGGAAAAATCTTTTAAGAAAAGAGAGAAGAAAAATAAATAAATAATGAAATGTTAAAGAAAAAAACCCACCAACAATTAAGCCAGAACAAAGAAGGCGTAATGACAAAAACGCAGAAATTGCACAAAAAAAAAGTGATTGCTACTAATCAAAGAAAAGCATCAATAATGTAAAAAAATCCTCAGTAACAAAGAAACAGATTAGGAAAACTAAAGAAAGTACATTTAAATGGAAGAAAATCCGACGAAGTTTACATTGAAGGAAATATAAATGAATGTGTTAATGAGAAAGATTAATATTCGTAAAGCTTTTTTTTTATAAGAAATGGTTGAAATTTAATCGATCTAGCCGATTGAACCAGATGCTTAAAACATAAGGACTTTGTTTTTAATGTAATGGACTCCAGAAACGTTTTTATTTAAATTAATTGATATTAAAAATGAAATAGCTCGTCAGAAATAAAATAAGACAACCGAAAATAAAAGAAAGCCACCATTAATGGACAACTTTCTCTACAGAAATTTAGACATTACTAGTGCAGAGTTATTTTTGACAACGTTTTTAATTTCTTTTGCAGTTTCAAGCTTAATTTTCTCAAAAATGTAAAGCATCTAACCAAATTCTCCTAAACATCCTTTGTGCGTTAATTTTTGATCAGATCGTCAAAATGGTAGGGCTGCAAAATTTTTATGAATCCTTGGCAGGTTCTAACTGAACATCTTTTAGATAAACCTGTTTGACGTTCACATGTGTCCTGTATTTATAGACTAATCTACAGACAACCTTTAGGACGCTATATGTATAGTTATTAAAGACAATCCTTTGAATACATATTTTAAAAATCTTATAATTAAGGAAAATACTTGTGGCCACATTTTTCAAAGCCATCTGTCCTAAGGGACATCCTAAACACAAAAGATGCACATGAAATACACCGCCAGCACAGTCATTTCCAGCCGAGGACTGCAGTTTCGTGCTTATTAGCACTCATCAGCCCGGCATGGGAAAGTGACTGAGCTGGAGATGGAAAAACCTCTGAAGGAAGCCAAAAGTGCCAAACAAACTGGTAGCTAATATAGAATAAGCGCAGACCAGACGAGTGACCGAAACAATGGTTCGGTTCAACTCGAATATTGAAGGCAAGGCATGGTATATTCAGTAAATTACCGCCCAATAGCCAGGGCTAAAGCAGAAATACATGAAATACACCGCCAGCTCAGTCATTTCCAGCCGAGGACTGCAGTTTCGTGCTTATTAGCACTCATATGGCTATTGGGCGGTAATTTACTGAATATACCATGCCTTGCCTTCAATATTTGAGTTGAACCGAACCATTGTTTCGGTCACTCGTCTGGTCTGCGCTAATTCTATATTAGCTACCATTTTGTTTCGCACTCTTGGCTTCCTTAAGAGGTTTTCCATCAGCTCTGTCACTTTCCTATGCCGGGCTGATGAGTGCTAATAAGCACGAAACTGCAGTCCTCGGCTGGAAATGACTGAGCTGGCGGTGTATTTCATGTATTTCTGCTTTAGCCTTGGCTATTGGGCAGTAATTTACTGAACAAAAGATGTATTCATTTTAGAGATAAGAGATATTTGTTACTTAGGGGAAAGGGGAGCACATGTGAACAATTCTTTTCATTTCTTAATTTATCAGAAAATATTGTTAGTTTCTCACTGCAAGAGTGTCCCCACGACTGAATAGTCTTTTCTTTGCACTCTGGAATTTGTTCAATTTTTTAAAAAGTGTTTCTTTACTTTATGGAATTTTTAAAAAATGTCTTCGATTGTACATTGTTGTATTAAGGGCACATGTGAACAAGCTTGAGTCACACATGAGCATGGTTGAAAAATGTAGGACAAGCAACATATTTCAACGAAAAACTCTTTAAATTTAAAACATGTACGTATATACCAATTCCATTGAAGGGTTTAATCTATAATGTGTCAGTTTAAATTGTAAAGTAACTGCCAATAAGAAAATATTTTTTTCGCAATATATAACCTTTCCCACTGTCAAATTTTAAAGTTTCGTAGCCTGTTCTAATCACTTGATCGACATGAAGAAAACTTATAAGACTAAACAATAGAAAGACTATTTTATGATGTAAAGTTTATTCCTGTTATACAGTGCGTTGAAAGCTTTATACAGAATATTATGATGAATTTTAAAATTACTCTAAACTATTGTTAACAGTTAGGGTGAATTCCAGCGGTAACGGAAGAACGGTTTTTACAAAAAAATCGATGGATTTCTGTCTGTGAGCAAATCAAAATACATATTTTTTCAATTACTGATGCATAGACTTTTGTACACATCATAGTAAATTGCTAAAAAAGCCAAAGCCAAAAAATTTTCGTTCTTAACTTTTTTTAAAAATCGAATTTAAAAAACAGTAACGGAAGGACAAAATTATGCGACATGATTTTCACGCTACCGTGTTCCCCCCAAAAGTTCAGCTAAACTATAAAAGGGAAAATTGTATAAAAATTAGAGCACATACGGGAGTGTTCAATCATTACAATTTCACCTGGAGTTTTAAAAAATAATTATTTTAAGCATATAAATTATGCATTTGTTAAAGGTAACGGAAGGACAGTAACGGAAGGACAAGATGTCCAAAGCAAGTAAACTTTGTCAATTTCAACTAAAAAATATTTATTCAGCTAATACAGCAGTCTGAAACAATAATATCTAATACCTGAACCATCTGTTACAATTCTGAATTCTTTAAATACTCAATAATTTTATCAGATTCCAAAGAACATTTACCTTCTTTCTCAGGAAATACAAAGATCATTCCCACATTATTCTGCATTTTAAAACAAGCTATTTCTATTCCTTTATCTTCTATATGAAGTACATGTCCAATATTACCCTTTGTTAATTTATTTCCTTTTTATCCAACTAACAAAACTTGTCCAAACGTTAATGAATCATTTGGCATGTTCTTTATGATTTGGTGTTTTTGATTCAGCTGTATCTTCATTTTTAACATTATTTATAACTGTCTTCAGTCTGTTGACTTTGAAGTGAAATCTCCTTCGATTTGTTGAAGTAGATTTGTTGAAGTACTTACTATATTCAATAACATAACTTGTTACAGGGTTCAAATAATGCATAGTCTGTGTGTCAGGATAAGAATGGATATTACTCCATCTTTGTGAAAGTTGATCTTTAAATTTGCTGTTCTCTTCGTAGTACGTTTAACAGTTAAACCAGTGCTCTCAACATTCTTTTCCTGTGACTTGTGGCAACAAATCTGAAAGCAGTTTCAATATTGTGTTGTTCCAATATAAATTTCAAGTTTGTAAGCAAATGTTTCTGCTTGAATTGCCTTGTCATATCACAAACCTGTCACACCAAAATGATTTTCACATGCTTAGGAATTTTTAAGTGTAGTTTTCATGATTTTCATGACATAGAATGGAAGAAATAAAATCACAAAACATTTTTCCAAAAATTTGAATAAAAGTTTATTTTTTAAATAAAATCGCCTATAATTTTTGTTCAAGTATTACTTATACAGTGGCTCCCAAAAGTGTTCGTACACCTTGAAATTTTGTAGTAAAATCAAAATAACGCTAAACGGAATTCGAATATAAAGTCCAATTTTTTTTTCACAGCAATCCTATGCCATTCTAAATAAAACCCAGTAGTTTTCTTCAAAATATTACCAGAATTTATTTTTGAAATTTGTCAAAAAACGAAGAGACAGAGAAAAAATACGCCACAAAAGTCATCGTACACTGAAATATTTTCGAATAAATTCATGATTAAAGTTATCATATGTCGTTTTTTTTTTATTATTTTTGCATTGTGATGACACTGTAAAATCATTTGACTTTAGTTTTTTGTTTATTTATTCCCTAATATTCTGCTTATAATTTTTAAATGGCTGGTATGCGTAAAAAACAACAAACACGATTCGAAATTTGATTTTTTCCCCTCACTATACCAGTCTACAGTGAAGTGCTTGATTAAATGCTTTAAAGACAAGAATTTGATCGAAAACAAGGTAAGAAAAGGTCAACTGGCAAAGTTGACAAAGCGTGATCGGAGATTTACAATAAAAAAAATTATGAAAAATAAACATTTGAGTGCTAAAAAAGTTTCTGCATAATTGAATGAAACATTTTACGTTTAATGTTCTTGTTCACCTAAAATTGTTCGCCAAGTTCTCTGATTAGCTGGATTGAATGGGACGGCTTCCCGCAAAAATTTCTTGTTCGTGCGAAAAACAGAAAGCTTACGCTTTCCGTCGTAAAATGAATGACAAATAAGCTCAAAACGTTTTGGAACCACGTCTTACAAATAGATGAAAATAAATTCAACATTTTGGGTTAAATTTTTGTACAATTGTAAATAGAAGAAAAATTGAGGAATTTAATTTGAAGAACTCTGTTGGATCAGTTAATAAGGACGGTGAAGATGTTCTTGTGTGAGGGTGCATATCAGCATCAGGACTTGGAAGTTGGGAATTTTTTGAAGAAATAATGCATCATGCTGTTCATTTAACTATTTTAAAAAAGAATTTTAAACTATTAGCCCAAAATTTGGCCAATCGGAAACAACTTTGTTTTTTTCTATCAAGATAACAATAAGAAGCAAACGTTTGCGTTTGGTGCCTCAAAAATTGTCTTTAAAATTAGAAATATCTCCTCAATCGCTAGATTTAAAATTAATGGAACATATTTAGAGATATCTGGTGGCTAGATTACGGAAATACACCATTGAAACGAAAAGCGAACTAGAAAAAGTAAGACTCGAGAAGTGTGGCTGACCACTTACTCAGAAATTGCCCAAAAAAATAAAGAAAAAAAAATAATAAATCTATTCCTAGACGTTTAAAAGCTATTGTTGATACTGCATGATATTCTGCTAAATAATAACTTAGTAAAAAGTTAGATTATTTACTAATTTTTTGACATTTTTCCTAAATGTACGAAGACTTTTGTGAGATTAAGTTTCTGGCACTTTTTGTGTGATTATTGATTTCTTAAAAATCAGGTTTTATTATGTTATTAAAAATTTTCACGTGGTTTTGTTGAAAATAGATCATAGATCTTATAATTAAATACCTATTCCAAAATATTAGTTTTAACTAATGAATAGTGGCGTATTTCATTGAAAATCGTAGGTGTACGAACACTTTTCTGAGCCACTGTATATGTTTTAAATGTGGCTACTAACTTTAAACAATAGTTTGGTTTCTACAAACATTCTTAAATATTACCCTGTATCAGCTTATAGATAAATGTCATTCCGTTACCGTATTTTTTTGTCCTTCCATTACCATTAAAACCCGTATAAATTAAATATCTATTAAAATTTTGACTATGCCTCCTTGACAAGGGACAAAATTCTGCTTTGCATGAAAAAACATTAGTTTCTATCCCCCATAGGTTCTTGGTAAGCTATTTGAGATGTAGTATTTCGGTAACGGAAGGACATCAAATTGTCACCTCAGTATTCGACCTATTTCATGGTTGAAATAAAAGCAATTTGAAATTACTTAGCAAAAAGTTTAACTGGACATTAAAAAGATTAAAGTTAACCTAAATATTAATTGCTCATAGTAAATTTATTCAAATTACAATATGCAACAGAACAGAAACTTTTTGCCTCTGTAAAAACATGAAGAGAAAACTTGATTTTGCACTTGATTTTCTGAAAGTCATCAATCTATTTGGGAAAAACAGGTTAAGATTCAAGAAATTCATTTATTTCTGAAGAGAATGGTATATAGCAAGTGGCAGAATATTAATTTTTAAAATCCAAGTGTCATGTCTCCTTTTTCCTGGAATTCACCTTAGAGAAAAATGTTTTTTTTTTTTCCTTTTTAATATTACATGCTGCTAAATTCTTGTTTAACTATTTAGTAACGAAAGAATTTAAAAAACAAAAAAATAATAAAAAAATGAATAATTAATTAAGAATAACGTAATAATAATTGACAATAAATATACAAACTGATTGTAGCAAAATAATACCTTTCTTTAACACTTACAATAAGCCTACACTAATATTTGTATTTCGGAGAGAATATGGGAGCATTTTACATGTGCCCCTACGTGTTGCGTTCACAATTGCCCAGTCATCTACTTTAGAACTTATAGATTTTCAAAAAGAAAGAATTTTTGATTTAATTACAAAATTTAAAAATTGTCATAAATTTACTTGAATGTTTATGTAATGGTTTTCAATAATTAAGTTTAGCTTATTAGTTAGTTTAAAATTTGTTTTCACGCGAAGAAGAAAGCGATAAAATTACATACAGCACCTGCTGTAAGCAAAAGAAGCAAAGAAGTTGTCAACACGGAAGCATAAACAGGCTCATTTCTCTAAAAGTTTCACCAAGAAGTAGGACTGGTACTGACATTACTTGAGAATTTGTAAAGATTTTTTGCTTTGCGTTATCCTGGTAAAATATACCATGTCCACATGTCCCCTTTTCCCCTATATCTTTTTTTCTGGGCATTAATGTTGTTTGAATATGTACTTACATATTTTTTAAACTACTTTATATTTATTGTATATCTACATTCGCTGTCTGTTTGTTCTTAAAAATACGTCGGTTTTGTGCTGCACTTGCTGTGCAGAGCTAAATTCTAACAACCCTAACAGTAAATAGTTCGAAGATTTTTTCTGGTGGACAATAAAAAAAATGACAGACACTACAGTACACACAAGTCACAGCTGAAGGTTTAATGATTTGACGTATTTTTTATTATTTAATATCAGCACTTGAATAGCTAGAATTTACCCTCGGAAGGGGGAGGAAGATATTTGGTCATAACTATTGAGAAGAGATAAAATAGAGGGAGTGAACACTTTCATTCGTGAAGCAAAGATCACAAATTACGTGATAGATTTTACAGCAAACTATTGGAAGAAATTGGAATTCTTTCGCTAGCTTTAAGCAAAACGTGTCAACCATTCGTTGTTATTGAGTCATGTGACTTGGGATTTTTTTCCCTCAGCTTTTGCTAAGCAAATGATTGGACTTACTCCCTCCATTTACTAATTCCTGTTCTAAGGTCATAATAGTGCTTACCTGAATACAAACTACTACATTTGGATTGGCAATAGTGTTAAAACTTTGGGCTCTGGGGGTCGACTCTAAGACTCCCCCTCACTGGGCCCGTTAATATCATTTCCAGTATATTTAATGAGAAAATTTAAAAAGTTAAAGAAAAAAATGCTTTAGCGCACAATATTTTTATTTTTTGTGTCTGATTGCAATGAACTAATCTCCATGCTTTAACTATATATGGACTGAAAAACTTGTATCTGCTTGAAATTTTGTTTCAGGATTAACTACGAAAAATGCTCAAACGAATTACTCAAGCTTTTTAATTTTTGGCTTAATTACACAAGCGTCTTACAGATTAGTGGGTTAGGCTGTGGTCGGTGAAAAAAAAATGTGTGTGTGTGTGAGGGGGGGGGGGGCAAAGAAATAATTTCAGCAGAAAAATCTGATTGTTATTTAAAAAATACATGTTTACTACAATAGTACAGTCCCATCTTTCGTCAGTAATAGTTGCCGAGTTGAAATAAATGAATATCTTCATCAATGTATCAAACAATTTTAAAAAGATCAAGCTGCAAGCAATATTAAGGCCATAATAGCAATACTTTACCTTCAGATACGACGCTACATTTGTCATTCACAGCTAACACAAAATATAAATATCTGTTTGTAGTCTTATCTGAGTAAAAGAGGAATAACATTACGCTAAACAAAGTAAATTATTTGCCGAAAAAAAAATGAGGTGAAAAGCTTTTCAGCAATTTTTGCAAATTGCTTTTATGTTTCTGATAACAAAGGAAAAAGCATATTTTTTTCAGCAGGAACATAAAGACAAATTCCTAAGATTTAATTAGACGTTCGGAAGATTAATTCAAAAATAATTTTCAAGGAAACAATTCCTTAAAGAGTTAATTGTTGTCATAACTGAATTCAGCATTTTAATTATTTCACTGTTCACGTTTTAAAGGAATCTAAAACTGTATGCAATGTGTATTTGAAATTTCATTCTTTTTGTCGCATTTCTAATTTTATTTCAAATTTAAAAATAAAAAACAAAAACAAGTAAATAATGAAAAGTGCTTTCAAATTGCATAGCTTAAATGTGAGAAGTAGCTAAAGATAGTTTCAATTATTGTCTTGTAAAAAAGGTCTTTCAAAAGCGTAAAGTTGTAAAATGTATTTAATTTCTCCACAATGCCACTAAGAAATAGATTGTGATTTTGAAATGTTTAAATTTCTACAAAAGATACAATAGATCAATTGAACTTCATAAGGGAAAAATAGTTACGTTATTGTGCATTATTTAATAGTTTTTTTGAACATTGACAATTAATATTAAAAAATTTTAGCTCTACTTTAGTTGAATGTTTAATTACAATTAAAATCGCGATTTACTGAAATGTTTGAAATTATAGCTTACTAAGACACACAAAATAATATCACAAGAAACGCAAAACATTATATCAGCCCTCATTTGTGCTTAAAAGCGCATTTTTTTGTTATATTTTAAAAACTTATGGGTTATTTCCTTTATGTTCGTGTTTTGTACTTTATCTTAATACAAATGTAAAATCTGGACGTTTTGTTAAATCGGCTTTTGATGAAAAACAAAACACTTTGTATGTTCCAAAAAAGTTATTGGCCAATTTTAAAATTCAGTAGAGAAATTTAAGGAGATGATAGAGATGAAAAATAAATTACAGAACAAAATGCATACTTCATCTATAGAATTTTATTAATGATACTAATTTTCTAATTTTGTTGAACATTGATGCTACAAGAGACTTTAAATGACAGTATAAGTGAAAAAAAAAATAATAAAATAAGTTGGGTGATCCGGTGTGGTTCTTGATCAAAAAATGCAAACATCTCTTCTGTAAAAAAAAAAAAAAAAAAAAAAAAAAAAAAACTGTTTAAGGCAGAATACAAATTTTTGGTGAAAGTTTGATCACTTTTGAGACTAAATAGTCATATACAAGCCATCATTTTTACTTCCTTTTACAAAAAAGGAATTATTGTATTCGCGAAAAAAATTTCACTCAAAAATCGACCTTAATTTACATTTTACTCACCCCCGAATGAATATTGAGTTTTTTTCGACTCGACCACACGTGGATAAGTACCTAAGAACGTATAGACACGCGAAATATCCATAATAACGATTCCCGAGTAAATTAAATCGAATTTTCCCGTGACGTCTGTATGTACGTATGTATGTATGTGAGTATATGCATATGTGCGTATGTGCATATGTGCGGATGTGCGTATGTGCGTCGCATAACTCAAGAACGGTAAGTTCTAGAAGGTTGAAATTTGGTACGTAGACTCCTAGTGGGTTCTAGTTGTGCACCTCCCCTTTTAGTAGCATTCGGATGTTTCTAAAGGGGTCTTTTGCCCCTTTTTGGGGAAGGGAAATCATAGTTAATTTCGATGTAAACTCAAGTTGTGTTATAATTTGGCGGATACTTGGCGATATATCGCCCGTCTTTTGGTGACCAAATTTTGTCGCCAACTTGGCTAAAAACTTGGCGTTTTTTTATTTTTTTTTATTTTAAAATCTGTTTCAGTTTGGCCACTGTTGGTGATATTTAGAGAGTAAACTATTGAATCACATTAAAATTGCCAGTAATGGGGAAATGACATTAAATTGGAGTAAAAGGAAGTCATGTAATGAACACATCAGCTGGTTTTTTTCAAAATAAAAATACAATTTAAAATATTTCGAATGTTCAGTGATCAGGAATTACCCCGAGATCGGGGCAAAAAATAGACTTGAAAGAGATTACGTTTATCATACTTTGGAATTTGTTAAAACATAAAAGATGTAAAAGTAAGGAATAAAACATTTAATTTGAAAATTTCTCTTTTAATGCAAAAATTCTCATAAGAATAAATATTAAAACGGTAAAGTTACAGTGACAAAAATTTTCCTTACCTTTTAGAATGCCTCATATACGTTTTTTCTATGTTGGTTTTATGCTATATCATAATCTGACGTTTTAACGTACCTGCTACTTTCGCTTTATTATGTTATCCTACGCAATGTATGATGCACTGCAAATTCTCAGCACGCATTGGAAATACGTTTGGAATCACTTTAAATCCTAAAATTTATTCCAGTCGCTTTCCAAATGCGCTCAGTTAAAAAGAGATTGCACTGAAATGTGTTATAATTGTGTGTGAAAGAAAGTCAAAAAAGTGTACCGAAAGTATTCTGCTCAGGATATTTGTCAAATTAAAACGTGAGAACACATTTCGGAACACACTGGGGACACACCTTGGCAGGCTTGTGAAACAACTGCTTTTTATTTTACAACTGCTGGGAGAAGGGGGGGGGGGGGCGGGGATCTCTGAATGGAAATATGTTTCGTATTTCATTCACATGTAAATACTGATAGCAACAAAAGTAGTTCCGCTAAGAATTCGCATAGTTAGGAACGCAGGTAGTGTCATGCAACCTCCGATCGATTTATTTTAGTTTAAAAATTGAGAAAAAAAATTATTTGCCTTTTCATTTTTGATGACTATCCTTGTTTAAAAGAATATGAATTCGTATTGGGGTGAACGTGACCATTTTTACTTCCTTTTACAAAAAAGGAAGTATTGTATTCGCGAAAACATTTCCACTCAAAAATCAACCTTAATTTCCATTTTGCTCACCCCCGAATGAATGTTGAGTTTTTTTTCGACTCGACCACACGTGGATAAGTACCTAAGAACGTATTGACACGTGAAATATCCATTTTGACGATTCCCGAGTTAATTACAACGACTTATCTCGTGACGTTCGTATGTACGTATGTATATACGAATGTGCGTATGTGCATATGTGCGTACATGCGTATGTATGTCGCATAACTCAAGAGCGGTATGTCCTAGAAAGTTGAAATTTGGTACGTAGACTCCTAGTAGGGTCTAGTTGTGCACCTCCTTTTTTGGTTGCATTTTAGTGTTTCTAAAGGGGTCTTTTGCCCCTTTTTTGGGGGGGGGGACGAATCATTGTTAATTTTGATTTAAGTGGTGCTATAATTTGTCGGACACTTGGCGATATATCGCCAGTCTTTTGGTCACCAAGTTTTGTCGCAAACTTGGAGTCAAATTTGGAGATTTTGTTAAAAATTTGGTTTTAATTTGGCCACTGTTGGCGATATTTAGAGAGTAAACTATTGAATCACATTAAAATTACCAATAATGGGGAAATGACATTCAAGTGGAGTAAAAGGAAGTCATGTGATGCACACATCAGCTAGATTAAACAGGTTTCTTTTACCACCAATAAAAAGAATCTTTCAACATAATACTAATAAAAATTGTGTTACAATTCATAATTATTAATTGGCGTTGTTGATGGCCTTCCTCGTCCGAAAACCGTCAATTGTCCAATGGATGATAGCCACCGGGAACCTATATATATTGCGCGCGTACACAGTACTGGGACTCAAAAGCTACTGTAAAAATACACGACCTTGGAGAAGAGTTTTTCATAAATAAGGCAGTGAAAAGCAAAGGGATATAAGCGGCAAAACTAAAAATTTGGAGGCAACCAGTTCAAATACTACGGAAACCTCTCCTCTGTCGTGGGACAAGATATATACTAGTAGCCCTGGTGAGTGCTGCTGTACAGCATGATTTAGAACAAAAAAACCAATGAATGCCTTCCTTAGAAGTTACCTTTAAACGTGTTTCACTCAAAACTTGAAAGTGTCCACTTACATCCCTTTGCTGCCTCAAATGTTCTTCCTTTCGTAATTCACATATTATCTTCTTTTCATAGTTAATGCATTATTTAGTCAAAAGGTGCTCTAATTTTTAAAAGCAATTAAATAAACCATTATTACAGTACATTCATTGAGCAAAAGTGCATAACTTACCATCTTCAAACCGTCAACGGTTCAGTTCGTACGTAGTAAGGTCCTTTTAAATCACTTTCTTCACTTAACTCTGCCAATCTGAATTTCTTGATAGAATGATAAACCTGAATTATAAGTTAAATGAATCAATTAACCAACGATTACAAATTACTGCAAACACGTGTTTCTTGCAACACCAAAATACGTATCTACAGTGATTTGCAATTTTTGTGCTTCAAAACGTTGGTTTATTGATTCATTTAATTTTGAGTACAAAGGTTTTTATTCTTTATTTACTGAATTACAACGTTTTCTGCAGATTGTCGAAGAACTGAGAAAATACTTTTTTGATCCATGTACGAATATGTTCAATGAAGTATGTTTCACCTTGAGAAAAAGAAACATTCTTCTTTCCATATTTGGTAAGTGATCTTGATTCAATTGATATTTTTTGAAATCATGAAAATTGTTTTTAGTCACACGGGAAGTATCATATCGATTTCGGAATTTCAATTTATGTTGTAACAAGCAACGATTTCAGAGCGAAACCAGCTCCAAATTAATTTAATTTAATTAAGTGCGGTAAAACGTTGGTCACGCTCGTTAATTTTAAGCCGAAACGAAATGTGTCAAAGTTATTTTCTTGGCTTTCCATATCGTTCATTGGCTTTCCGTTTGAAAGATGAAGAAAAACTGAATTCTTGGATACTTGGGTTTTATGATTATGGATGAAATCTAGATCCTTTACACGAAGCGATATTAAAGTGGGTACGACAAAATAAAATGATGTATATGAAGGAAGAAAAGAGGAATAGCTTATATGTCGGATATTAATAATGTTTCCTTCCCTTTAACGTTTTACTGCTGAGCTAAAAGATTTTCACTTCACAGAACTGTGAAATATGACTTCTTTGCACAGCTTTATTATAAGGGCTGATTTGATTAATTACCTAAATGTGATGAGTGAACGTTTGCTTCGGAATCAGAAAATGTAAGAGCAATATAGGGAGCGAATGCAGGCAATTAGTAGCTGAACGGGACACATTTTTAAGAATTAAACACACAATCTAAAAGAGTTTTAATGTACTTTTCAAAAATGTAAATAGTATTATTGGATAAAGCATTGTTAAATATATTGAAAAAAAAAAGGTACACTAAAAAAAGGGTGTTCCGTTTTAACCTGCAAAGACCTCTATTTTCGCAACCGTTAGTCCTAGATGCATACTTCCAATTGCAAACATGTTCAAAATCAGATGCGCAATTAAAATATTGAAAGTTTGAAGCTAAAATAAAAATTAGTCAAAAAATGCAAAGTTTGACTTTCTGTACGGGCCCTAGGTCACCTAACTTACATTTAGGGAAATAATCTCCAATGAAAGACATTACTAACACAAAAAATGTGACATTGATGAGACCAAAACTCAAAAAGATATTCTAGTTCAAAGTTTTAAGGGACCATACAGAAGATGAGATTGAAATTTATCGCCCTTTCAGAAGAATGACAGGTTGTCAAAGTAAAAAAAGGTATTTATATTTTTCATTGCTGCTCAAAAATAAGTGCAAATGTTATGCCATATGATAGGCAAAACACACTGCAAAACATCGAACAATTTGAACAACCACACTTTATGCACACATATAATTTTAAACATTTGTTAACAGCTATATTTTCATCCAAAAGGTGTTATTGACGGCGAGTGTAAATGGTGTAAGTCACAAAACCCTGCGTTTCATATCGCGGTGAATAGTGGTTGTACTAATTTCAAACATTTTGTGTTGGAATTATTTTTTAGTGGAGATTATTTCCCTAAATATAAGTTAGGTGACCTAGAGCCCGCATGAAAAGTTAAATTTTGTATTTTTTTACAAAATATAATTTTTTTATTTTCATTTTAAACTCTCAATATCTTAACTCTACATCTGATTTTGAACATTTCTGCAGTTGGAAGTATGCACCTAGGACTTATGATTGCAAAAATAGAGATCTTGCAGGTTAAAAAGGAACACCATGTATACAAAATGAAAATTAAACCTTCATGTCCATTTCTTCCAAATTCAAAAATGAGCTATTTGAGAACAATCCAAATATTAATAAATATAAAATGCATTTTTTATTTCCATAGACTTGAATAAGTTGCTAAAATTTAAGTTCAGACTTTTATTTTAGTTCACACTTTATGTGAAATATTCTATCTTGTATGAAGTCAGCCCATGAAATACACTCCTATTTGTGAAAATTGCAACACCATGAAGGAAGCATCATAGTTGAATGAAATTTAATACACAGCTGAGTAATAATGGTACAAATAAATGATTATATTTTCAAACCAAACAGACTATAAAAAGAGATAGAAATTAGTATTTTGTGTGACCACAACGCACCGCAATAAGATCTGCTACACGACTCAGCATGCAGTGAAACAAAGTTTGAATATCTGCCTGTGGAAGAGTATTCCATATTGTTTGTATGCGCAACCAAAGTTCGTCTGTCGAAGCAACAGGACGGAGATCACGAGCGAGACGCCACCAAACGAAATCTCACACATGTTCAATCGGTGACATATCCGGGGAATATGCAGGCCAAGGAAGAAGCTGTACCTGCTGCGAATCAAGGTTGGATTTGACAGTCCTGGCGACATGTGGACGGGCATTATCCTTCTGGAATACAGCTCCTGGCAGTCCTTGCAGGAAAAGAAGAGCTTGGGGTTGTAAAACTTCGTTTATGTATCAGGTAGTGTTCAAATTGCTCACATTTCGTAGCTATTGTGATCGTCCATGATATGCTATGGCACCCCAGATCATAACTCCGGGTGTTCGTCCACTGTGGCGTTCGATAATGCACTCCGGAATGTGCCGTTCACCGGCATAGTGCCTGACACGAATTCGGCCATCATGGTGCCACAAATTGAAGCGGCATTCGTCAGAAAAGACTACCTGCTGCCAATCAGCACGCCAGCTCCTATGCACATTGGCCCATTGTAGCCGCAGGCGGCGATGGTTTTGCGTGAGAGGAATCCTGTATAAAGGAATCCTTGCGCGCAGATCACGCTCCAGCAGACGTCTCTGAATCGATGAAGCACACAATGAAACACCTACAACTGTTGACCACTGTGCTGCCAATTGTCTAGAAGAAGCTGTGCGGTCCGTCAGCGCCATACGCTCCAGGTGTCTGTCGTCACCAGCTGACGTCACATTTCTTGGTCCACTCCCGGATTTCCGAGCTGTCTGACCCTCGTCCATCCACTGCTTCCAAACACGCATGATTGTGTTGCTGTTACGCTGCACACGAGCAGATACTGCACGATAAGACAATCCAGCTTCACGAAGTCCGACGAATCTGCCCCGTTCAAACTCCGAAATTTGTTCAAATTTCGCTTTCTTTCGTCGAAGAGGCATAGTAACGATTAAGTTAACGTTTACTCTAGCATATAACCGCCGATAATCATACACGTCTCGCTACAGCCGTCTATTTATATTCGGTTAGATCCGCCGTTCAGAGGGCGCTGCTCAGCATACGCATGCGCTACCGGTCTGCATTTCTAATCATTTGCATAGCATGCCCTAATTTACATTTCCTGCAATTTTCAGCTTACTCTCCTAAGTCCTTCATGGTTTTGCAATTTTCACAAACAGGAGTGTACTTGTAGTACTCATACTAAATTATCATGATTACGTTATAGTAAAATTTTGTGATTTAATTTTAACGTATGCATTGAAGTTAAATTTCTTTTGGAGAGGCAATGGTGTAATTAAAACTGGTGATAGAAGTGACGTCACATACATAGGCAGTCAAAAATGTATCGTCAAGTCAAGCTTATCGCTGTGATTTTGAACTGGCTTTTCCACGCTTTTTTGATATAAATCCCCATTTTTATAGGCTCTTGTAAAACACCATAACTATTCGTCGCAATATCTTGTAAATACAAAAATTTGCTGAAATATGATTGAGTTGAACCTTTAAAATAATCATTTAAAGGTTCCTTTTTGGCAATTCCATTTCATAGGCTTATTTGTTGCACAAATACCATACAAAATGTCCAAAAATGCTAGATTCTTGTTTAATTATACGAACTTCATGAGGACGATATATATTGCAGATCTTGTAAGTCGAGCTACGACCTTGACAATGTTCACCTCTTGTAAGAGAACTCACAAGTAACCCTTCCGAAGTGTGAGTAAAACTTTGCACATCGGTAGAACACTTAAAATGTTGAACACACACACACACACACATATTATATATATATATATATATATATATATATATATATATATATTTAATCGGTAACAACCACTTTTAACGGAGTGATATTTACCCCTAAGTACTGGATAATCGGGATATCAGAGGGGACAATATATTCTTTCATTTTAAATTTAAATTAAAAATATTGAAATAATGACTGGGAATTTGAAAAAAACTAAGCAAGCAAAGTTGACGTGTTCCAGGATTTTTTCGAAGAATATTGTTTATATCAGTAAACCATCCTTCACAATATTATCCCGTCACAGTGAATAAATGAGAAAATTAAATCTACCGTAACAAAGTAATGTTACATATCAATAGAAAGCTCTATTTTTTAGCTTTATAATTTTTTTTTTGAATTTTCATTCTTTATAATTAGGAAAGAAGTCATAGTCATTTGAAAAAACGCACTTTTCATTTTTCGGCACATTTTGAGACTTTTTACAGGATTATTTTTATTTTTCAAACAGTTCTCAGAATAGAAATCTAAAAATGGGCAGGATTACTTATCTTGTCATATGTGTCCTTTGTGCCAAATTTTATTGTAATCGGAAATGTTGAGGTCAAGAAGGTGATTTATCTGACTGATCTCATTGGCAACTAGCCGCGCGATGTGGTAAGATTGCGAGAGATGGTTTACCCCTATAAATAGTATTTTCAGAAAACTCCCGAAACACGTCAACTTCAATTTGTTTAGTTTTTTTCAAATTGTCAGCCATCATTTCAATTTTTGTAATTAAAATTTAAAAAATAATATATTGTACCCTCTAATATCCCAATTATTCAACATTTAGGGGGTCAATTTCCCCCCTCCCGTTAAAAGTGTTTGTTGCCGATGATTAAAAAAAAAAAAAAAAAAAACTGATTCAACATTTTTAAGTGTTCATTAATGTGCAAAGTTTTATTTCAATCGGTGATTCACACTTGGATAGGGTTACTTGTCAGTGAAAAGGAGACGTATTCAAATTAAATAGCCATACAAGTGCGACTTAAGAATTATACTTCTAAAGTTCTACACAATGCGTACACGCAGCTGTTTAAGTTTCTATCAATATAATTTCAAACAATAAATCGGGAGCTAAAGGAAGCTAGTAAGTAATAGCTAGAAAATTTTATTACAAAACAGTAAGTTATTCTAGAAAAATAGCTGTTGTTTTTAATTAAAAAAGGGCAATCCGCTTGTTTTCTCAGTCACTTAGGCTGTAGGTATCTGAAATGCTTCAACAAACTTAGAGGGATGATAGTACTAATCAAGACAAACAAAAACGCAATGGAACACGGGGGCGCAGATGACGTTTAAAGGTTAAAAACCGAGCGTCTGGACATGAAATAACTGAGGCAAAAAAGAAACATTCCAGAAACTTTTTCATTGCACAGAACAGATGCAACACAGCTCGTGCTGTCCAGATATCAACAGAGGAACTTCCTGAATATTGGAATTGGTGCAGCAGTCATTCCTCTATTGATGTTCTCTGTGTAATGTCCGAGGTTGAAACTTTGAGCAATTGTTGTAAAATGCCTGTTTTCACTGGAAAAGTGAAAGTGTGGTACCTATCATGTGCAGTAAATTACTGTCTGGAGTTACTTCTTGCTTTTCTCAGCTGACTCATCTTCAGCCTCATTGTCTCGATTTTCACCCTGTAAATATCATTTGCGATCCCAAGCTCCATTGCATTTTTTGTTCGTCTAGGTGAGTAGTACCATTCCTCAAAGTTTGTTGAAGCATTATATATTACTATATTAGCAGTTACGAACTCGCATTTTTTTTATTATTTTTGAAATTCTCTTTATAAAAATATGATGCAGCCTTTTCCTATGTTCACTTCACGTTTCGGTTACCTGATGGTTCGCTTTATGAAAGTCAAGATTAATAGATTATTTTGAAATACATGGTATATATTGATGGAAATTCTTTTTAAGCCGTCTTCAAACTCTTCTTAAATTTCTTCGACTACTTGAAAATTTTCTGAACTAATTAAAATACCACCCTATTAATCTACCTTTTAAATACAAATATTAAGCAGAAATAACCAAGACAGAATCGAATTACAATAATTATTTTCCCATTTAACAACAACTAAATCAGCAGGGAACAAGCGTATCCACTGAAAGTGCTATGAATAAAAATAATGTAGAATAGGTAAACAAACAAAGAAATAAATAGAAGAACATCAGTAAAGCAAATACCTCTTTGCCATAAGTTTAGTGATCTGAAAGTCATGTCATGTAGAGAAATAAAACCAATTTCATCCCTAGAACAGACAAAAAATACACATGCTGGGGATTAAATGACATGAACAATGCATTAGGAGTTAATCTTGTTTTATTGATATATTTGCTCACCCTGAGGGAGTATTTTATGTTTGAGTAGAAAAGATGAGACAATGTATATAAAATATAGAACTGAAACAATAAATAGTTTATGTACCGCTAAATTTTAAAATCGTGTTACACCAGTTTTTAACACATTTATTAGTTCTTGTTCACAAAAATAAGTTTAAAACTAATAACCATTTGAACAGTCAAAATGAGTAGAAGTAAAAGGAAGAGACATTTTAGAACAGAAGATACTTTTTCAAAAATTGGCTATGAACGAGAAGATGGTTAATTCGATTGTTGAAACTACTAACACTATATATACATAGTTATACATGCATATAGCAAAAATGAAAATCAATAACATTTTAAGAAATGTTATTCGTTTGCTGAGATGAACTTGAGAGTTAAAGTTGGACACTTTTGATAGTTGATGTTTTCAATTTTCTTGAAAATTTCAGGTTGTGTTTATAGTACTATAGTAAGAAAAAACGCAGTTTTTTTTCTTAAAACTGATTTGTTTGTCCCAGAGTAGAGTTTAAGATCATGAATATATTGTATTGAATATATGATTGTTTTGCTCCAAAAGCAATGAGTGACCCATGCCATTTTTTTAAAACATGGATGCGACTTGATACTAGGTACACGATAGCATACATAGTTTGGTGGCTCACTCTTTGCTTTGGGGGCAAAAGTCAATTAGAAATGCTGTTTTCGTTACTTTTTTGCATTGTTCGTGTCCGGATATCTGCTAAAGCTGTGAGTGACCCTCGGAAATAAGTATAGGATGAATTACTCTCCATTGCATAGTACTCGGAAAAACACGAAATAACATAGGTTACTCTTTGTTTAAGTAAAACAGTCTCAAAGTTGAGGATTCAAAAAAAAAAAAAAAAGTCAAGTTTCAAGGTCAATAACTATGCGCGACGAGTCAATAACAGCAGTAGTCATAGTCCATGTGGTGTAGTTTAAAGTCTAAATTAGGAAGCCATGGCATCTAATCAACTTTTTTAATCACACTATCTCAAAGTTGATAATTTGAAACAAAAATAGTTAAGGTTTTAGGTCTATTACTTTAAAAGGCCTGAGTTAATAACTTTGAGCAAGAACTTTAATTGTACTCTACGTCGTGTAGTTTCAAACTCATGTCAGAAAGCTATGGGATCTAATTAGCTCTCTTAATTTAACGGTCTCAAAAATTATGATTTCATTACAAAAGAGCGTTTTTTTACGGGTTTAAACGTGTGATATACAAAATCTAATGAACTCAAACTCACAGAAATACTAGAGCGTAACAAAAGCCAAATATATTTTGATCTCCCAAAATTTCATGCTTCCAGTCTGATAAAATTTTATGCAAACTTATCCACAACCACAACATGGCAATGCGTCTCAGATAGCTGATCCGCCATTTTAGAGTACTATTTTTTTGAAGATCCTAGATCCTCGGGATTCGGATCTCGGAAGCTAAAAATTTGCATAAGTTAGTTTGAAAGGCTTAGCTAACTACACTCTACACACTCTACTCTATACAGTTAGCACACTACTACTCTGCAGCTACTCTGCTGCACTACTACTCTACTAGTCACTCTGCACAGTACTACACACTTTACTACTCACTCTACACCTCTAAAAAATTTCATTCATTTAGGAGATGATCGAGCCGTCGACAGTTTTAAAAATCGGAACAGTTGACGTGGCAGGACTCGTGGCAGTTGACGTGGACATAACATTATGCACAATTCACCTACATCTTTTTCGTATTTTTCATCGTTGAAGGTTTAAACTTTAGCAAAATGTTCTACGGTGAGGTTCTGCAAAGTGGTAGGCAAGATTAATATAACGAACTTATTACTTCTAAAGGTTGTACATTAAAGCTGAAGTTAAGTTTTAGAAGTTTTGTCTTTACATGTTGTAAAAGTAAATAATCAACTGAAATAATTTGAGGCCTACCGTTAAAAATACGGAAAAAATCTCTTGTATCATGGAAAAGGAAAAAATATCACGGTGTAGTAAAATCATATCATATGTTCCAATAAAATTAACAAGTAAGTCCATTCAGATGAGGAATTTCTACTTTTATATCATCTTAATTATATTTTTAGCACACTTATTGTCTCAAATAAACATGGAATTTCATATTGGATGACATATAAGCGAAATACTTTTTTTTTATTCAACTGAACTAATTACTTTTGTGAAATTAAGTTTAATGGTGGACTAACTTATGTAGATAGTTTCGTTGGTTAATATTGATTTTCCTTCCTATGCCAATTTCTATTTTTTTGTAATAAATATTTCATTTTTTAAAACTAAAAAGTGTATATCTTAAATAGAAACTACAATGCATAATCCAAAAATTGTCTATGCACTGATTTTTATGTGATTTAAATCCGTAGAAGACATTTGATTATTGCTCGAGGCTCTCGACGTCTTGAAATAAAGTACAGCCTATTATATTAATGAGTAGATGTCGCTACATTTCGGGCAAAGAAGCATTCTAAAAGATTTTCAAAGAAATGAATTAACGAAGGAACATCTTATTTCATTCTCCAAAAATTAAACCAAAAACTTATAAATTACTTTTCATACTTTCATGACTTTCAACAATAACTCTTTTGAAAACTCAGCGATTTGGTTCACGTCTTTCATGGAAGAATATTCGGAAGAGAACTTTTGATCTTGACTATGCTTTTAAGTGTACCCAGAATGATGATATTATTAATTATTTTGCCCATACATCTCTTTTTAAAGCGCAGTTCAGAATAACTCCCAAATAATTGCACAAAACACCGATTCTTAGAAAGTTAATGGCTGGAAAATGTTTTCCGATGATTAATAGATTATTTCTTTCGGTGTTAAAGCAAAGAAAACACTTATTATTTAATTACTATCTCAACATGCTCATTATTCTTATTCCTTGACGAATTTATTTTAAATGGTTATGCTTCGAATAACTTTCATACAATGTTTTATAAATAAATGCTTTCAATAACTAAACCACAAATTAGGTAGTAAATAAAAATTGTGTTTTTAGATTTTTAAAAGAACACATTCATGTAGTTTTGAATTGTTAAAATAAAAGCTGCAACAATCGCTACATTTTTAGCTTATAAGTCGACTATTTTAATTTTTAAAGCAGTTTTGAATTGTTAAGATAAAAGCTACAGCAATATATAAATGTAGCTAAATTTTTAGTTTATACGTCAACTATTTTGATTTTCTTTTGTTGTTTGGAGCCGAAGTGAATATAAATTAGTTTTTAATGCCAGAAACTGAATTAAAAATGTCAACGTCATATAAATCAAGTTATTTTATTAGTTTTTGTGCATATCAGTTTAATATTATCTGTTTAAATATAAATTATAGCATTATTTTTGTTGAAAAATTAATCGATTGCAATTGATTTTGTAATTAAGAGCAAGAAGTGTGAAAAACGGCAGAAAAACACGACATTGTAATCAAACACATCAAATATATGATATTTTCAACTTTTTAAATCACAATTAGGTTCATATTCTTCGGAAATATGTTTTTAACGAGCAAGATAAATTGTAATGATTACAGATAAAAACTGTGTCCTCGATAATAACCACCAGCAACAAGCTCTGATGGCGACGACTATGGACACCAGCTTCGGATGAGTTTAAAAGTGCGTTTTTTAAATTTACATTTTGATCATTCCCCCCAAAAATCTTTAAGACAGTCAGTGAGCAGCATAAAGATTTTGCTAAGATATCAAGGAGCTCAAATTTCAAATCGGTGGAACGTCAATATGATGGCATACTCCTGTCGCATACTACACGAAGAAGACTCATGTATTCTAGTATGTAAGAAATAATGGTTCTTTACACAATTTAATAATTAATATATTTTCGAATTATTATAAGTTTAGCAAACCATTTCTAATTGACTATCATGTTAACGAGTTTGTAAATAAAACACTTACCAATAATAAAAAAATATCTTCCTTGTCCCACATATTCAAGAATATTTTGTGAAAAACCTTTATGTTGCTGAGAAAAATGGATTTCATATTTGAAATCAGCGCACCGAAAAAACAAAAAATCATCCATTATAGTTCAAATGCTTTTTCATCACCCAAATGTTGCAGGCCTGTGTTATTTCTGCATAAATACCCATTCCCCATAAATATATTATTAATAAAGATTAGTTCTTTAGTCAACAGTAAGAAAGCACGGCTGTAGACAAGTAATGGAAGCTACATTTCTCATAATGTGGAACTTAAATAAATAAATAAATTAATAAATAAAGCAAAAAATATAAAATTTGAGACAGCAAGTACAAAATACGCCCTTTTTTCTACATAAAAGCAATTTTTTGATTAAAAAGCAAATCGCCTTAAGTTTAAAATGAACGATATTATATAATACGAAGTTTAATTAGTACTAATCTATACAAATAATATAAAGCAGTAGAGTTTGTTTGAACGCGCCAATCTCAGGAACTACTGGTTCGATTTGAAAAATTCTTTTCGTGATGAATGGTCCATTCATTGAGGAAAGCTATAGGTTATATAACATCACGCTATGACTAATAGGAGTGGAGCAGCAATAAAAAACGTTATGAAAACGGGAAAATTTATTTTATAATTTATAATATAAAATACTTGGAACGCAGGAAATTCGTAGCCACGGTGGCTCAACCTGAACGTTCTGGCTTCGCGATCCAGTGGGCATAGGTTCGAGTCCGCCATGCGGCAAATCTTGAGGGTTCTTTTCAGAGAAAATCCTAAACGATGCTAAAATTGAGTTGTATATATATATATATATATATATATATATATATATATATATATATATATATATATATATATATATACAGGGGCGGACTGACCAGGTCAGCTAGTCGGGGATTTCCGACTGGGGCAAACTTAAAAAGTTGACCCTTTTATGCCAAAAAAATTTCCCCCCAAAAATTGCTTAAATTCTTACCTTTCCAATTCAAGTTGAAATTGTGTATAAGCTAAAACGGGAAAAGGTGCCGAACCTTTTTCATTTTTACCTCGGGCCACGCCTCATATTAAAAAGAATATCGCGGCCCAGAACAAATATAAAATGTATTATTTTTTTCTAAATAGAATGGAAAAGCAAGGAAAATGAAAGACAATCACAAACCAAAACTTGCTTCCATTATTACTTCTTGTTTATTTTATTGATACGAACTTTGGATCTGTTTTTTAGAAACCACTACATGACTAGTTGGCTTTAAATTTTGCAACTATCATTCATAAGGCCGAATGAAGATGATTAGTAAGTCTGAAATGTTTCAGAATATATTTTGCGTTTCATGTAACACAACAACGAGCCACATAGATAAGCTTCGCGGGTCGCATGTGGTCCGCAGGCCGTAGGTTGGGCACCATCTGCTATACATGATATTTCAATCGTAGACCAGCAATCATTGTGCATCCGTTACATGGTGAAATGAATTTAAGGCTTTTTAAAAGGTTGTTAGCCAAGAAGACATCAATAGAAGCACTTGTGATACGGGAACAAAAGTTACTAAAGATAGCTTAAAATTTCACTTTTATAAATTTTCTTGGGAGAATCCCGTAACCCTTTTATCTGCACTATAGTCTAAAATTGATTTCAAATTCAGAAAAAATGCCCAGAGGAAACAAGTGTTTCCCCTAGACCAAAAAGAGGCAGCGCGCTTTCAGATAAAATGGCACTTTTTGATAGAAGTTTATACATTCAAAAAATATGCTTTTTTAAAACTTTTTGGTACACTAACTGCATATAAAGTCTAAGTGTTTTCGATAGTAAATATTTTTAAAATATTAAAAATATTTGTGATGTTTAGTTTTAAAAATAATGCTAAAAACATTCAGTTATATCCGATCAGATTCATGTAGTTAAGTGATTGAAACGAGGGCGTGGCGTTTCAAGGACAGGCTTGCGTGAATCTTTCTTTCGAAAAATATTTTGCTTCTGTGAAGTTATGTTGAAACTTTTAAGAGGCAAGGAGAATCAAAGGTTAGTTTAAAGGCGGAAGGACACGGCGACTTACTAAAAAATTACTAGGGAAACCTGTCCCCTTTCCTTTTAATGTTCCAAACTGTTTACAAAATTGTGTTTTTAAAATTTCAAAACTTGAAAAATTCCGAAGGAGTCGCCATATTTCCTGTAGTAACTAAATGTAATTGGAAATTGGGCCGAGTAGACTTCAATTTTGAAATGATTCCAAATGAGACCACTAAGCCTCTTTCTCTCTCTAACGTAACCAAAGATAGTTTTCGGTTTTTAATAGTTAAGCGTCGAAAAGTTTTCGTAGAGAGCCCCCGATGCTTCCCTGTTCCATTAATTTTAGGTAGCCAAAAATTACATTTCTAAAACTTCACATTTCGGGGAATTTCCGAGAAGAGCCCACGACATTCTATTGTAAACAAAGATAGACAAAAGTGGACTTGAATTTTGGAAAAAAAAAATGTGGGGAACCCCCTTTTTCCCCCTCTCCTCTAACGTTACAGAAAACTGTAAAAGTGCGGTTTTTGACATCAATTTTGAAAATATCGCTTTGAAGGGAACTAGAACTCCTCTTCCAGACCCTTTTCTCCTTGAGCCTGTATAGATCAACTAATTTCGAAAAAATTCCGGGTTTACCTGATTCTCCTCTTTTCTTGTGTCTTTTTTATGCTGCCAATATACAGCCTAAAGATGTGCCTTTTCTTTTAAGACTTGTAACCATTAGTATCCTTCTTTCAAGGCATATGAAAAATCTGTCAGTGTTAGCTTTATTTTACGATTCGCATTTTTTTTCGAACATTAAAACTTGATTTAATAAAGGAAAATAGGAATTAACGGTAGTTAAATGTCCTTGCAATTGAGATCCGGAACTGTTTAATTTAAATTTTTTAATCTACAGAGGTGGGCCAAAAATATCCTTTTGCCGACTGGGCCAAAGTCAGCCAGTCAGCCCCTATATATATATACAGGGGCGGACTGGCCAGGTCGGCTAGTCGGGGATCCCCGACTGGGCCAACCGCCGAGTGGGCCACTTTAAGCAATTTTTTATTGAACTTAATACATTTAATTCACATCTAACATTTTTTAAAGCGTAATAATAGAAGAAAAAATGTAATTTGTTCCCTCTATGGGAGAAAAGTGTTTGGAAGCAGGTTTATTTTTGTCCCATCCTTAGCAGGGGCCAAAGTAAATAGCCGAAGTCCACAGGTGCGAATGCTTTCCTCTCTTTGTCAACTTTCTAGTTTTTAGAGCTCTGGGGTCCGTGGCTCCCACATTGAGGAAACGGGAGGGGGCCAGAGAGATAGGGTTCGGCGCGGCCTGAAAAAGGGCCCGGGACGAAAAAAGAGCTTTCAAAATCTTATATTATTACGTCTATTAAGAACAATTGGCCTGCACCACTAGACAAAGCGGCCCCGGCCCTGCTATAAATGTGTGGGCCATGCTTTGGGGTGTTGATACATGAGCAGCGGCATGCACAAGGTTGGGGACTTTGATGCAGGAACGAGTTAAGTCCAAACTTTTCCTTTTTTAAAAATTCATTTTTGCATGTGGAGGATTGGTTGTTCCGATTGGTGCAACAACGGGTTACAAATGTAAGATTAGACCTCTGCTTTCTAGTAAATAATGTGGAAAAGATATTAACCTTTCGATCGGACACTAATATTATTTATTGGTCTTACCGAAAATGAGCGAGTCTCGACTTACCTGGTTCTTGGTTTTTGCATCAAGGCCCAAGAAGGAAATTGTGTATTACAGATTTAAGGTGGTCCGGGACACATTTTGAAAAAAAAAAAAAATGGTATTAAACAATTTAGTGTTTTGAAATTTTTTGCACTGATTCACTATCAGTTTGATTCGCAAAATCGTAACATAAATATTAAAAAAAAAATATTTAAATTTAGTTATTGTTTTCTAAAAACATGGGGTTGCTTTAAATTGCTAAAACTCAAAATATTCTTGGTCAATTTTCAAATATTTTTCTAAGAACTATCCACAAGTATCTAAGTTTTAATTTTTATTCGAAGATTTAAAAAATGTTAATTCAATAAAAATAGAAAATATTTCAAGAAAAATTACCGAAAATTCAAAGATACTTTAAGAAAAAGATCATATTATTTGAAGTAATGGTTTTTTTCAAATTCACCGTATAAAAATCAAAGTAAACTGTTTGAGAAAGATATGTTCCAAACTTCATTGCTTTATCTTTATCAGTTCTTGACTTATAAGAGTTTGAATGCCAAAAATCGGGAAAAATTGCATCATGGAGAGAAACGCATTTGAAGTTTTAAAGTTAAATATATTAGTTAAAAGAATGCAACAAAAATAATTATCTCTTTCGTTCTAATTAAGACAGAAACAAGATTAAAACGTCCTTTTAAGCAGAAAAAGACGGAGAAGTTTTTTTTTAAGGATTAAAAAAAAAGCAAAATTTGACACTTTGTTTCTCGGACCCCCTTAAATATCGAAAAATTGCCAGACAAAGTCTTCGAACTTTATGCATTCCCTTAAAGTCACTAAAGATAGCTAAATTTCACTTATAGAAATTTTCATGGGAGAACTTCGTAAGGCTTTTATTTGCACTATAGCCAAAAATTGGTTTCAGTTTAAGAAAAAAATGCCCAGTGAGAACTAGTGTTTCCTCCAGACCAAAAAAGGGGGCAGTGCGCTTTCAGATAAAAGGGAGAAAAGGGTAGAGAAGTTTTGTTGAATAAAAAAGGTGCTTCTTTTACTTTTTGGTTATATACTAGGTACATACAAAGTTCAAGTGTTTTCGATAGTAATTATTTTTAAAATAATAAAAAGCTTTTTGATGTTTAGTTTTAAAGGGAATACAAAAAACATTCATATATATTCTAATCAGATTCTTGTGGATAAATGATTAAAACGAAAGAATGACGTTTCAAGGACAGGGGTCGAAGGTTAGCTTAAAAGCAGAAGGCCACGGTGCCCTTCTAAAAAATCTTGGGGGAAACCGTTCTCTTTTCCTTTCAATGTTTCCAAACATATTATAAGATTATATTTTCAAAATTTCAATGTCGGAAAATTTCGAAGGAGAGTCGCCAGATTCCCTACAGTAACGGAATGTAGTTTAAAATTGGGTCAAAGTATACTTCAGTTTTTAAATGCTTCCAAATGAGATCATTGACTCTCCTATTCTCTCAAACGTGACCAAAGTTAGTTTAGCGTTTTTTAATAGTTCAAATTCTAAACGTTTTTGTAGAGAGCTCCCTATGCTGTTCCATAAAATTACATTAATTTTATTAAGGATAGCCTAAAATTGCATTTCTAAAACTTCCCATTTCGGAGAATTTCTGAGAAGAGCCCCCGACATTCTATTGTAAACAAAGATAGACTAAAATGGATTTCAATTTTGAAAAAAAAAAAAGTTAAAACAAAATTGTAGGGGAACCCTTTGTTTTCCGTCTCCTTGAACGTTACCGAAAATTGTAAAATTGTGTTTTTTGACATCAAGTTTGAAAATACCGCTTGGAAGGGAACTAGAACCCTGAGTCCCGATTCTTTTCTTAGGCCTATATAGATCAACCAATTTCAAAAAAATTCCGGGGGGATTACCTGGTTCCTCATCTTTTCCCTCGTGTCCTTCCTATGTTGTCAGTATAGAAGCCTAAAGATGAGCCTTTTCAGGCTTATAACCGTAAGTAGGCACATAAAAAGGTGTCAGTGTTAGCTATATTTTACGATTCATAATTTTCTATTTTAGAACTTTAAAATATATATACGTATCATTGTCTAATTTTTCGTATTAATTAACTAATAACATAAAACTGAAGAATTTGTTTGTTTGAACGTGCTAATCTCAGGAACAACTGGTTCGAGTTGAAAAATTCTTTTTGTGTTAAATAGCCCATTCATTAGCGAAGGCTATAGACTATATAACTTCACGCTAAGACGAATCGGAGTGCAGCAGCAATAGAAAATGTTATGAAAGCGGGAAAATTTATATCTATACTATATTATGAAGCTGAAGAGTGTTTGTTTGAACGCGCTGATCTCAGGAACTACTGGTTCGAATTGAAAAATTATTTTTGTGTTGAATAGTCCATTGACTGAGGAAGGCTATAGGCTATTTTTTAAAAACCAGATTGACCGAAATATTTGTAATTACAAGCTAAATATGTAATTAATTTTTTAGTTCTATGAATTCCTAATAGATGACGGGGTAAGTTAACTTTTCGAGAGAGCGCTGGCTGACAGTGTCGATAGCTGCGAGAAACCATGCCCTACCCATACTACGCTGTTGTGGTCAACGAATATATTTTTGATTGCGTTTTTTTTTTTTTTTTTTTTTTTTTTTTTTGCGATGTTCTGGTACATAATTTGATTTTGTAGGATTTTTCTATTGGGTTTGGTTTTCCTTATTTCTTCAATGTTTTTGTTCTTATAGTTGAAGATAGTTACCTTCTATATTCTATAAATCTAAGCAAATAATTTGATTTGTCGGAATATTCAATTGTGATTATTGATTATAACGTTTTTATTATAGCATTGTTTATTTGGCGAAACACTTTAAATTAAAAGGGGAAAAACTTCACTCGCTAAAGGGCAGAGTTACGGTAGCGTGATCGCTTGGTGCGTTAAGCGATGAACTATGTAGTTGAAGGCTTACTTTGAGTTCTATAGCTACTGTTAATAGTTTTATGTGTTTTGGCGAATAGTTTTAAATTCTAAAGAGCCTTTAATAGGTCTTTTGAAAAGGTGTGTACACATTTTAGTTGAAGAAAAACGATCATCTCACATGAGAAAGGAGACGGGGGCGGGGGGGGGGACGTGTATTTCTTTTCCTCAACGGCCTTCCTTTAACTTCTTAGTACGGGCATTGCCGTTCGGGTACTGCTAGTAACAAATAAAGAAAACTATAAGACTTTCAAATTCTAATGCATGTAAAATAATTCACCGAAATTTCGTTTATACTCTTTTTTACGTTGCATTAATTTAAAAGTTGAATGTGACGTTTCCGACATTTAAAAGTAGATAAAATGCGTATTAAACAACCATTAGATTTTCAATTCTGATGCAGTATTTGCTCATTTAACAATACAGATCATATTTTGAAGTAAAAAAGGAATTTAATTTTTATTCTTAAGAAGAACTCGCTTTCTCGAATAAAGTTATTGCCTAGATTTATCTTTTCAAAATGATTCACTACCCCGTTTGTGCTTGATTAAAATAATAATAATAAAAAAACAAGGTAAAAGGTTTCCCCTCTTTCTATATATATATAAATGGATGTATGTTTGTGGGTATGTGTGTATGTTCCTTATACAAATCCACAGTTTTCGTCAGATTTCTTCCAAATTTGGCACAAAGGTAAACTGTTGCTCAGGAATTCATATAGGCGGGTTTTTGGAATTTTAAAAAGACCCAAAGAGGTCTAATTTCATATTTTGTGTCCTAAAATTGCTCTTTTCTGCACGAACGAATTTTCGTATAGTTATGAATTTAGTCTACATGAAAAGCCCGTAAAAAACTGCCCTAGATGAAGTTTCTTCAAAGATTAACTTTAATCGTTAAATTTGTGACCCTTGGTTCAAAGCAAATGAAAACGGTTATCGACATATAACCACCAGGAGCTATTTTAAATGCAATCAACACAAAACGTATCCTGAACGATGGCTGTCAATGCGGTCTAGCAATGAGCTTTGAAGTATGTTTGGCGAGAAAGCCGTAGGTATACGAAATGATGCTGTGCATTATTTCTTGAACTGCGACTTACGACACCCCAGGGATCCATTGATGCTATTTAAGGTGCTACTTAATTTGAATTCTACAATAAAATTATATATTTTATTGTAGTATTGTTTTTTTTATTATAAAATCCACAACAGTAAGGTTTGCGTGTAATTTTTGATCAGTGTTTTTCCCATTAATAGCAGAGAAAAAACAAACATGAGTAAGGTAATAATATTGCATTCAATATTGACGTACAATCTTAGACTGTATCAGCATTAGACTACTTTTATTAAAATCACATCTATTTCATTCTTGCAACAGAAATTTAATTTTATGTTCTGTGATCCTCATGAAACTAATTTGCTCTATATAAATTTTCTTTACACTATTCCTTGATTTACGTCGAATCTTTAAGTAATTCGGTTCAGCTATAACCTATAACCTAATTCGGTTTAATAGAAGTCGCTCCAGGCAGTCAAAAAACAAGGATAAAAGTCCTAACAAAGCAAATAAATTGCAAAATAATCATAGTAATTCACAATAGCGGAATTTATCTTTCAAAGGGGTGGGATGTGGTCACGGCTTTCCTTACATGTATCTATATATATAAAAATGGATGTATGTTTGTTGGTGTGTGTAGGTGTGTGTGTATGTTCTTTATACAAATGACAGTTTTAGTCCGATTTCTTCCAAATGTGGCACAAAGGTAAATTATTGCTCAAGAATTCATATAGGCTGGTTTCAGGAATTTAAAAAAGATTCAAAGAGCTTAAAGTTTATATTTTTAATCATAAAAAGGCTGTTTTGAACATAACGAATTTTCATATTGTTATGAGTTTGTAAAAAATGCCCTAAATGAAGTCTCTTCAAAGATTAAATGTAATTGTTAAGGTTGTGAACCTTGGTTCAAAGTAAATGAAAATGCTCAGCAACATATAACCACCAGGAGATATTTTAAATGCAATCAACACAAAAAGTATACTTAACAGTGGCTGTGAAGTCGATTAGCGATAAGCGTAAAGCATGTTTGGCAAGAAAGCCGAACGGAAAAGAAATGCTGCTGTTAAGCGTATTTTTGAATAGCATCCTGCAAAGCAGGAGTGCATTGCGGTCTCCGACGGTTCTACTTGCTTTGGTATTTCCATAGCAAAAATGGTAGAACGAAATTATAGATCAATATTTTCCACATGAACAGCCCAGAAAATACCAAAATTAGTTCGGTATCAATAATTCATTCTTTATCCATGTACAAGCTTCAATAATTTAATGTTGGATGGACCTTAAAACCAATAAGCATATGTTCTTTATACTATTCCATGATTTATGTCGGATCTTTATATAATTCGGTTCAACCATGTTTAATCGCTGAAAGCTAACAAAAAACAGGAGTAAAAAAGTACAAATTTCTCAAATAAATTGCAAAATAATCATATTTGTGCGTAGTAGCGTATCTGGAATTTATTTTACAAGAGGGAGGGGGGATGGTCATGACGTTTCTTACATGCACATAAACTACCATACTAGGATTGCCAATGTTGGCTAAAATTAAAGGTTGTGCACCTTTTTTATCCGCAAAATCACACGGAAATAAAATTCGGCGGAATTCATACAGTTTGGGAGGATTGGAGTTTTAAGTTTGGAAAAATTGTAAATAAATATTAATTTCAATTTAAACTGTTTTAAACTGCAAAAAAATTGCTACGTGTTTTAAATAAACAAATTTCTTCATTTAAAATTTTATATTACCTTAATGCTCGAGTAATAATACACCTGATGAAGCATCTTCGCCGACAAGCAACAATTTTAAATCTGTTAGCGGGTATGATAAAACTTTTGACACAGAGATTACTATTGAAAAAGGTATGATGAAACATTGCGCCACAATATGAAGTTTTTTCTTGATCGTGAAATAAGCTTAACAAAGTTACATTCCTAAATACGAAGCTCAGTTCGATAACTGCTATTGTAAACAATCGAAAAATATTGAAGTTTGTAGCTACCACTAAGCATTTCAACCGTCATTGAAGTGCTGTGAGATATGAATGGAAAATTATCACTGTAATAGCTTAAATTTTCGTTAACAGTATAGGGATAAGGTGAAACACTTTGTGTCTCACGTGTAACCACAATGGAACTTTTTTGAACTTGCAAGAGATTGCAATCTTCAATGAGACTTCCGTTTTCTATCATGAACAACAAGTCATAAGAGCAGTCGATTAAGTGCTGTAAATGCATTGGAGATGTAACTATTTTCGAATATAGATAGCTTTAATGTTACTTGCTCGGTTGGTTTCACTCACAAATGTAATTCTTCTTGCTGCTTGGAGGGAAATTAAAAACAAAATTTAGGAGAAAGTTTTGAGTTAAATTTATAAAAAAGAAAAATTTGAGTCATTTAAAGTTTTAAATTTTTAGACTACGTTTCAAAACGGGAAATACATTTCGTTTGCATTGAAGCTGTGGATAAGAGAAACAAAATATCCAACAAGATTCTGTAAAATATAAACAAAAGATTTGTATATTATGCAGTTCTAAGTACAAACAAGATTTTTTTTTTTTTTTAAATTTCATGGCCTGCAAATAATTTTACAAAAAATCTAACACGAATAGTGACCAAAATGCGTACGCCTACTTCTTTCTCTATAACGCAGTATAATTAACGGTTTTTTAATAATTCGTTCAATAAGTTCACGTCCACTTATTTCCATTTTTATTGTTTTACACAACTTAAAATAATAACTGTAATGTAGTCAGTGTACCCATTCCCACTTCTCACGACCACTGTCTCTCTATAAATTAAAATTTTGGTGTTTTCTATGGAATACTCTGTCTAAAGCAACAAAACTTAAATACGTGCTCTCTCTACCTGCATCAGTGTGAAATATCATGTATAACATTTACGGCAAGTATTCGGTTTTAAAAATTTGAACCAGAACTTAAATCTTGAGAAATTTTAAATCGTTACAAGACGTTAATATTACTGTCTAACTATCATTTTTACTTACGAAAATAGAAATTTGAGGTCAATATAAAAAAAAAAATTTAGCTGACGTGCGTCTTTTTAGGCAAGTTACACTTATCCAATTTTACTCTATGGCATGGCATTAAATCACCATGGAAAGAGCGAGCAGACACATTTTGTAAAGTTTTTTATAGTAAGCAAACTTTTCTGAGAAATATGCTTGCCTGAAAACATACAAAATAACCTATCACTTCATACTTTCAGTTGAAAAACACCGCCAAAAAATCCGTAAAACGGAGTGTTATCGTCTATTAACAACGCAGAATGAATTCTTTATTTTCTGTACGGTGGCTTATCAGTTTAGCTTTTGGACATTGAGGATGATTTTAAATTAATCTGAAAATATTGTAAATGTGTCCCAGAAGACTATTTTGTATATATTTGTGCCTGATAATAGGGATTGACTTTTTTTTTTGGTAAGCTCACGACTCTTTCTAAGGAAATATTCAATGATTTATTTCCGAATAAAATGTACGTGAAAAGTACTGTTGCATTTTTTTAAGTCTTAGAGAAAGCAAAACCTACTAAGGCAGCTCAACGCTTTTCTTTCGAAGCATCACGTAAACAGTTGTCATACAAGATGTGCAAAAGACAATCATTTGTCTTTGCCATTAAGACAATTTATGTACCGCCCGTATGATTCAACCTCAGACAACGTACCAGTGGACACGACAGAACCAAAGAATATTCCTCATATTTTTTGCTTTAAGTTGATGTTACTTTTTCGGAAAATGCTTGATTTTCTATGTTATTTAAAGTATTTTGAAGATTTGAACCTAGAAAGCGGCGTGAATGTAATTTTTTACGCTCATTTAGATAGAATTCATTCATTTGATTATCCAAAAGATATGTTGCGTTGAAAAGCAACCGGGCAATGCCGGGTAGTAAGCTAGTCCTTTATAAAGATCAACTAATTGATTTATCTTTTGATATATATCCTAAGTTAGGCAGGAAAGTAAACATTGCCGACTTTATTCTGTGTTTATAGACGATTACTAAAACTTGAAGAGAATTTCGTGCTGTTAGTATGAATGACTCATACAACAATGGAGTTTTTGAAGTAAATACTTGGTTATTTTACAATTTACCGTAGCAAATGACAGATTTTTATTCGGAATGAAAAACGTTAGTTGACAAATTGCACATACAACAGAAGTATTATTTTTTAAATATATGGATCTTTGAGCTCCTCCAGATGTCGCTGAACACGGAACATAGATTTAAAATATTCTATACTAAAAACTAAATATTCATGCAAACAAAAATATATTTATTCTCGATTAAATCCGATTCGAATTTTCACATAAATCTAAGTAAACTTTTCCCAATCAGTAAATCGAAAAACATCGTCTGATTTCCTTTTTCGTGCAGTTGGTTAGGAACAAAATCACGTATTAGAATTAACCAATCCCCTTCTTCCATGATATCTTGTTTCTCTGAGCAAAAATTGGATTTTCGTTTTTTTCTTTCAATCTAATTTTATGAAAACCTTCTCATTAAAATCTTATTACCTTTTTCTTCGGGATAAGAGGGCTCTCACTGCCTTTCAAACCATCGCGATAAGAAAACAAAAACCCGATTTTTCTACTTCGTGCCTTCTCGTCAAATTTTGATTCGGAATAATTGGATAGTGGAAGCTTGGATTGAGTTTGAGAATCAGAAAAGCTCCTTTGATTAATGTCCAAGCTATGCAATTATACAGTCAATTTAGCAAGTTCTTCATTTTTTTCCAATGCTAAAGGAATTTATCATGTAATTATCCCGATTCCTTATTAAGCAAAAGTATCTAGATCATTTTCATACATTAAAACGGATATTAATACTGCATATTTATTAAATTTATATAGCGTATGGTATCCCTGGTAAGCTGGAATAAAAGAACATGGTTATTTAATGTGATATTTCACCTATTTTCTGTTTTTTTTTGTAAATTCTTACAAAAAAAAAAAAAAAAGTGCAAAGAAAGTTTTTTTCTTAATTTTAATTTAATTTTATTTTTTATTCTCTTCGGTCTTTTGAGCGAATTTTATTAAAAAGTGGGCCAACAACTGGGTATTGTTTTCTTCTGCATTTCCAGCAGTCGGCCTCGGTAGGCTGATTTTTAATACTGAGCTGTTAAGGTGTTTGGTTGATAAACCAGTAATCTCGTAGTCAGTAACGTTCTTAAAATAGCTGTTCTAGTGCTCATTAAATAAGCAAGTAAATTACAAATTGAAATAAAAGGACAGTTTAGCTGTGTGTTAAGTACAAATTTCGTTTCCAACATTTTTTTTTTAATAACAAGTTTAAATTTTGTGTCTGAACTTTTTTTCAAAATAGGAATCAGTTTGAAACTGTATTCTTTCTAATGTTGATTTTAACTCAGGAATTTCTAACTCAAGTTTTACAAATTCAGTCAACCGATGTGTTAATAATTTATGCTTTAATGCTGACCTTTTCATTACCAAAGTTGCAACCGTGGCAAATCGTTGTTCTTAACAAATCTTATATTAACAAGCGAATAAGTGAATAATTTGATTTCTTATGGTCCACATTCGGAAATTAGTAAACATTTCAGAAGTAAAGAATTAAGAAGTATTACTTCTAACATTACGTTAAAGTATTCCAAGGAGATCAAACTTGTGGCTATTCTTTCTATAACTCATTATGCCAATTTTTATGCTTTACCAAAGCTTTTGGAGAAACTTTCGAATATTGGTACTACTTAATATTTTGTTCATCTAACCAAGTACTTAATTTACTAGAAAGTTGGCAGTCAAGATATGACGGGTGAAAATTGCTTCTACTTTGAATAAAGCAATTGCCTGTTTGGCGACTCCAGTAGATAGCGTTAATTGTTGATCACTTTTTCATTTCTTCAGTCTCCTAAAATTACAGTCTTACTAGTAAAACAGTTCCTCCATGTCAAGCATCATTGAGAATTATTCCCAAATTATCATGCTATGGCCCGCGTTCCATTTTTGGCGACGTCAGCAGCGTTACTCGATCAGTGAATTGGCTGTTATATATATGAGGATTAGATTATTGAGTGTAAAGATAAAAGTTCTGAAGGTTTTAAGAATGTAGAATTCTTTTTTAAAAGCTGGAATAATTATTTTTGTAAGTATAATGATGTTTAATTAGTTTGGCTTTAAACTTTGTTAAAATTCATTCTTTTATATCCCAAAAGACAAATAAAAACTAAATAATGACCACTGGATCATACATGGATGAACACTGGATTTCTATGCCTGATAACTGAAACAGATTCTAGTTTAATAAATTATTTTCAAATAAAAAAGGAACCGACTTCAAAAAACAAAGAGGAACTAAAAAGTAAAAAATAATTGGTCATACTTACATACGATTTCCTACTCAAACGTATAAATCAAATTTATTTTACAATTCCAGTGCAAAAATAAACTAAACTAAACATCCAAATATAAAATAAACACTGATTTAATTACTATACGATGAATTGTTTTAATACCTAAATAATTATATACGATTTCTTAATTTTGAATAACCGTTTGAAGTTGGGGCCTCCTATAAACTACTACCTAACGTAACTGAGAAGGTTTAGTTTAAAAAGACTTTCCCGTTTTGTTAAATCAGTGTTTAAACTCAGGATTTGGTAGGTTGTCTGTTAGTAATTAAAATCAGAGTTTATTTTATAATTGGCCATTTATTTTAGTTGATTTTTGTACTGGAATTGTAAAATAAATTTGATTTTTACGTTTGGGTAGGAAATCGTATGCAAGTATGACCAATTATTTTTAACTTTTTAGTTCTTTGTTTTTTGAGGTCGGTTCTTTTTTTATTTGAAAATTATTCAATTTTTGCTTTTTAGTGGTGTAAATATAAAATAAGTACGTAGGGTAGAGTATGCGGTACACTCCTTACGTAAATCTCGAGTGAAAAAGCGTCTAGCACAGGAGTCTGAAAACAGATAAAATGAGCAAAATAGAGAAAGAAATAGAGCACAGCGTCTCGGAGACTTCCGAAGACTATAAAGAAAGGCTTTTTTAAATGCGCAATTATTTACAAAGAAAATTGTCTTCGACATTAGTTTAACTGTATCAAAGTATGCTTTCCGAAAAAAAAATCACGAGTCACTAAAAAGCAACAGAAATCGCTTTAACTTTGCCAATATAATTTGAAGAGTTTTCTTGATTTTTCAAGGATCCCTTCTTCAGATACTGACCTGAAGACCATGAGATCACCTGGGAAGTATATACCTTTTCAAACGAGAAAAAAAAAAAGAATTTTCGAAATTGGTCTATGCGTGTTTGAGTTTACGGAGGACATACATAAAAAGATTCCGAAGAATTGAGAACGTCGTTTCTGAAGTCGATTAAAAAAAAAATATCTTAATGCGCATAACATCTTATACGATTGGCACTAAAAACTGATCTTTGTTCCTCTCCAGGGTTTATTTGTGCTTTAATTTAATTAGAACCATTTAAATGTCAATGGTTTTTCTAACAATTTTATGTTTTATACAATAATACGTGTCACGTAACTTGCGAAAAAAGTCAAATTTCTCATTACTTGGCCACGTTATCAATCAACACCAGACTAGAAACAGAATATGTACTATGATGTTGTATATATGAAGATTAAAATACTACTAAAGCAATGATACTAAATGAATTTCCTGTTTGTTTCAAAGAAGTCTTTATTCAAAATTTGAGAT
The DNA here is from genome assembly GCF_026930045.1 of Uloborus diversus. Classification (NCBI taxonomy): domain Eukaryota; kingdom Metazoa; phylum Arthropoda; class Arachnida; order Araneae; family Uloboridae; genus Uloborus; species Uloborus diversus. Next base: position 106,367,797 of record NC_072733.1, read on the forward strand.
ATTACTAATGATTAATACAGGGGAAATATTTAGGAGGGTACTCCCCAAAGCAAGATCCCTTAAAAGAAAAAATACCTTTCAAAACACCCCCCCCCCGCCCTTAAGGGCTCCCCTGATTATTATTATTTTATGGTGCTTTTTTAACATTGAGTAAAGAAAGTACCTTTGTTTTATGGGCACTTTCTTTAACAATGGATTTTATATTTAACCGTTTAATATTGAAATTAAATGAAGTTTGTTATTTTGCCCGTAACTTTTTTAAAGAACAAATATGGTGAAGCAAAGGTTTTGGACCTAAGTAAGATCATTCCTATCCATTAAAGAAAACAAAAAAGGTTCATTTAGTGAGACGCTATGAATTTACAAACAAAGCGCGAGTATGAAATTTGAAGAGTTCCCTCGATTTCTCCAGGATTCCTCATACCCGAACTTGAAGACCATTATAGACGACCGGGAGAAGTATACCATTTCAAACAGAAAAAGTATTTTCCTAATCATCCTGGTGTCTTCTAGTAATCAGGGAGCATAGTACATAAAAAAGTTCCAACGAAATGTGTTAATTAGTATTACCATAACTGTAAATTAAATTGACGGCGTCATGAAATATTAAAACTAGATTACTTGTCAAACTTCAGAAATCGACACCAGTTACGATATATTTAATAAGGAATATAAATTTAATTGCAGGGGAGTTTTGTCTTCCATATCCCCTGAATTGAACACTAAATATATTTTAAAACTGATATATTAGAAAAAAAAACTTTAATGACCAAACGAAGTTATTTATTAGCAAAAAAAAAAATTGTATTAAATTAATTCAACTATTTTCGTAGCAAAATACATTCAATTTACTGATTTGCTACAAGAGTAATATATACATTAGTAACACTAGAGTTAAAATTAACAGGCGGTGCCATGAAAATCAAGCACCTCGATGTGTGAGAATTAAATATTTTTCAAGACAAGAATCTTTCGTTGAAAAAAATGCACCGTTCGCGCCAAAATCACGTGACCTGTAACGTTTCGCAAAGCTGACGAAAGCTGGTCTACGTAGCCACAACGTATGAAATTCAAAGTTTTCTTCGATTTCTCCGGGACCCTTCATCAGATCGAGACAAAATTAAGATGGGACCATCTGAAAAGTGAACCCTTCCAAACAAATAAAAAAAATGTTCAAATCGGTCCAGTATTCTTGGAGCAATACGAAAACATACATAAAAAGCCGCAAGATAAAATCATACTCTTTTTTTGAAGTCTGTTAAAAATAGCTTGGTTTTGAATAAAAATTTTTCTTTTTCTGAAACACTTAATTTATACTTTCCTGACTGTATTCCAGTTAAGTTTTACGTTGATTTTGTTGTTTTACTTTTTGCTGAAAATCATTACTTGTACAAAAATCCATGATCGAGCTCTTTATGGTCGACTACTGGTGCTTTTACTCTTCTTATATGAGCTGAATTTTCTTAATAAAACGTCAAATAACAGATTTGGAATTAATGAAGTGTTTAACGGGCTTTAAATTTTGAAATGAAAGCAAACTGTTAATTTTACGCCAGAAAAAAAAGAGTCTTTCATTACTACTTTTTTTAACCAAAGGAAAGCAATTTATTCATAATAATTAACAAATGAGGAAAACTGAGCTAGAAGTTTTAAAATTATTTCTTCAATTGTATTAAAACATCGTCTATATAGGTAGAGTTTTCGGGAGTAATCGTCAAAGCAATTTATTAACTCAAATTATTAATTTAATTCCTGCAACAGAGTACCGTACGAAGATATCAAGAAAAACAATTAATAAAATGTTTGATTAACCAAGGCGTTAGTAGGATCATTTCACTGCTCCGTGACTAAAATGGCACTTTTCGAGCACAAAACATTTCCCACGAGCGCTTTAAAATTAAAAAAAAAAAAAGTGATTCTAGAAGTAGCAAAAAATAAGAAACCACCATTTTGCCTTATTCCAAAACTTCTCACTCGGCTACAAGTAGGAATATTTTAAAATGAAATGTATTAAAAATGCTTTTTTCTTTATTAACAATGATGCTGTGTCATTCGGTGTCCTAAACTTACAGGAAAAGTCAGTACAACATAACATTAATTGCAATTATTCAAATGTACATTGCTGCCTACACATGATATGCGGCGTTTGCTTTGGGAAATGGAGTTTTATGCATGCTGAATTTGATCAATCAAGCCAATGACCCTTGTTGATTGAGAATGACGCTGTATTTACCGTCATATAATATCATTCCTATATCGCATACCTAATACAATACCGCTACAAGCCTAAAATTGTAAATTTTGAGTTATATACAAATCTTTTTGCATTTTTATTAGTTCTATTAAAATGTCCGACAACAACAAAAACGAAAAAAAAAATCAACCTTATTTTTGAGATGTGTTAGTGTAAGAATTTAATGTAAGGCGCATTACATTTTAATTGATTTTTCTCGAAAAGTAGTTTTTACAGTTGTGGCAGTGTTGTACTAGGTGTACGATATGTGCTCAAAGTGAGAAATATCTGGCGTTCCTGCTGGCCTTTTAAACCTAAACATTTTGTAGAGCACGTTGTATGACAGCTGTAGCACTGTAAGAGCATAAACCACTTCAAAAATTCCCTTTGGCAAAGTAACAGAAAATGGCTTCATAACCAGTCTAGCAATTTTTCATCAATGTGTTCATGATGACAGCGAGATTGCTCCTTTGCCATAGGAAACTTCTGAATGCTGAGTAATGGCCTGCGAATCAGTGTACGCCGAAGTCAGCGTGTTGTAAACACTTAATTGATTTATTTAACTAACATGGCAAGCACTTTTAACTAGGCATAAACTTCTCATCTGAGAACAAAATAGGCACTTTAAGTTTTCTACTTAACGTTAGTATCAAAAGAAGCCCGAATTTCATCTTACACTGTAAGAAAAAAAGCTCATTTTACTGGAAACTTTCTAGAAAATTTGGCTTTCATAAAGGTTTCTAGTAACGATACAGCTCTTTTGTAAAGTAGTTGACAACGTTACTCAAAACCATTCTTTACAACTGCTTTGGATAATAAAGAAGTAACTACTTCTAGATGCTGTCTAAAAACAAAATGTTCTTTATTTTCCCGATTTAACCGTCTACTGCCCTCCGTGACTGATCACATACAATTTCATCATTACATTTCCTTATAGGAGCATTAATACTTTCTTTCACCAATGTGACTTGAGTGTTCCGGTATGGCTGCCTTACATTTATGTTTTTGTCACTGACACTAGCTAATAGTTCAATCACGGAAACACAAACCTATTTTGCAAATAAAAAAAATAAATGAAAATTTTCTTCTATGTGTTGAATATACATCATGATCTCTAACATTTTGAGCATATAAATATTTTCCCTGCCTAACATAATAATTCGAGCAGTTTTACAACTTCTTTGGATATTAAAGTAGCTGTAGCTACTGTCTCAAAACAAAATATTCTTTATTTTTCTGAGTACTTTTCTGCTATGAAGCTCGCATAAAATTTCATCATGATACTTCCTTACAGTAGCGTTATTCCTTTTTTGACCATTGCGACTCAAATGTAAAAAAGTCACTCTGCACCATTCATGTTTTTGAAACTGACACAAAATAATACTTCAGTCAATGAGTCACAAAACTAATGAAAATATGAAAAATTTAATAACTAAAATCCATCTTCTATATGATAACTATACAAAAGGATTTCTTTAACTTTCGGTGCATATAAATATTTTTCCTTATATAAATAATAAATTAGACAGTAGAGGGCTAATATGTTCAAAAAAAAGTAACAAAATTCGACTCTTAAAAACAGCTGTTTATTATTTACTTCTCTAGTAAATGTTTTGTCAGCTTTGCCTTTTTTTTTCGTATTTTTCGAAATATTTCCTACCTAAACTTTTAAAAGATTTCCAATTGGCTGAACAAATATTGACTTATAGAGTTTTATTTGTATCTTCAGTTAGCTACATAGATTGCTCTAGTGTTTAGGGATTTTATGATAACTGATCAAATGTCTGCAGCTATTGAATTGAAAATTCCTGATTTGATACTTCGATGTAGTATTTACTTGATAATATTAGTGTAGAGACATATTTCACTAAATAAATATTTGCTTCGGAATGTTTCTGCTTGAAGTAATCAGTTTCAAAAGTAACAAAACCATATAAGCTGAAATTTATACGTAGAAGTAAACATGTTTATAAATTTTGTTTTTAATGTAGTAGATTATTACTGAGAAAAATCCTGAAAAGATTACTTGAATCAAATTCAACTAAGCGTAGAAAGCCTTAAATGGATGATTTTTCAGAATATTTTGTCAATTCAGTTTTCATTTCAAAAACAAGTTTTTAAGTTCAAAATAATGTATTAGTTTAAAATTTCTTTGAATAACTTCAAGGATAGTGCTTTAGGTTTAGTTTGTTCGGCGTTTTAATTAAAAAAACCTTTCATATTTTAACGATCACAGATAAAAGATTGATATTATGCAATCTTGGAACAACGCGATAGGTTTAACGAGTAAAGTATTTAATTGTAATCTTATGCATTTTGCTTCAAGTGAATTATTTCTGAAATACAAAATAGTTTCATGTACAAAAGAGAATTTAAGTATTTAGGCGACCGGAAAGTAATGTCGTTTTTTTTCCCAAAAAAATAAAATTTTAAAATTTACTTTTAAAATGTAATTATCGTTATCAAAAACCTTCTGCCGTGTAAGGCAGACATTTTTAATCCCTGAAAGATTAAAATTTTTCGGTTTTTGAGCAAAATATGTGACAAGTCTTGGCAATTTGGATATAGGACATATTTTAGATATAGGAGCAAATTATACCGGTAATGATGAAAACCATCTAGGGATTGAATACCGGACCAAAAATTCAATACCGGTATTCGGTATTTTTAAAACGTGATACCGGAATACCGGTATTAATACCGGTATTTGAAATTTCTCAAAACTTGCTTGAAAACATTGTTTTGTTGCCACATTTCATAATTTTTTACTACAATTGTATTATTTCAGAAAACTATTGTGAACAAATATAAAATGAAGGAACAAATGTCATAACAAAAAATAATACTAGTAAGAAACATAATGTATCTATTGAATTGCCTTGTTTCAAAGCCTGTGTCGCGAGGTCCAATTGGCCGCGAACATGAGAACATATGAAGAACACTTTGATAAAAAATAAAATTCTTTTATTTACAATTTAAAAATATAGACGTCGTACATCCTGCCACCAGCAGGCATGCAAGTAGGAGACTGAGTCTAGCAAATAAGCGACTCGCTTTATAAATAAATGTTTTTGCTGTTGCCACGCACTTGGTGGCTAAACTTTCCAGTAAAGTAAAATTACATGCAAATTCAACTGAATATGCAAAAATAATAAGTCCTCCACAATACTTCCCTCTGAGTCTGGAACAGTCAGGGAGAGACGAATCTATCCGGAAAGCGAACCTGTCGTCCAGAACGCGTCGTCACTGGAACAGGAGTAGGAGTTGAAATATCCGGGCACAAATCCTGGTTAAGTAAATATGCCGGCTTTAACCTGTCGATAGAAAGTCTTAGCCGAACCTTTCACGGATATTACAAAGTCCTTGACCATCCGTTTCACCACAGGGAAGGGTCCGTCATACTGCGGCTGCAGAGGTCGTCGCACCCAGTCATGTCGCAAAAAGACTAGGCACATGAGTCCAAATCCTTAGGGATGAAAACGCTAGGAATACCATGTCGTGACGCTGGGGTCGGACGAAGCGATCCAATTATTCCTTGCAGGTGCTGCAGAAAAGTTGAACTCAGAACCGGAAGCTTCGATTCCATGACGAAATCTCCAGGCAAACGAAGTGTCTTCCCTGTAGACAATCTCAGATCAGTTGCCCTCAATCCGAGAAGCACTGAGGATATTACATCTACCCATGCCGCACTTGAAACAACTAATAACCTGTTTTAATGGACGATGCAGTCTTACGACCATGCCATTGCATTTCGGATTATAAGCTGACGTTCTACTTAGTTTAATTCCGAACAAATTGGCAAATGATTTAAATAGCGAGGATTCAAATTGTCTGCCCTGGTCACTAGAAATGACTGAAGGAACACCGAAACGAGCAATCCAATAAAAATATATTTAGCTTCAGTTTCTGCTGATATATCAGCTATCGGAGTAACCTCCGGCCAACGCGTAAAGCGATCAACAATTGTCACGCAATAAGTATAACCCCGACAAATTGATAATGGCCCTATCAAATCGACATCAGTATGTTTGAATCTTCCGTCAGGAAGCGGGAAGTTACCATATGGGGATTTTGTATGCCGGTGAACCTTAGTTCGCTGACATTCCAAATAAGCCTGACAATATAAGTTGATGTCTGCTTTCATACCTAGCCAAACATATTTTGCAGCTATAAATTTTGTCGTAGCGGGGAATACCAGGATGAGACAAATTATGATATGAATCAAATACCTTTTTACGAAAAGAGTCAGGAACAATAGGTCTAATGTTTGAAGTTGAAATATCACAAAATAAAAATTTATCCGAATTCAGAACCGGTAATTTTTTAATTTGCAGCGATAGGCTTTCACTTGCGTCATTCATTTTTTTTAAAATCTCCGAATCTTCCAACTGTGCGTTCGCTAACGATTCCATATCAACAGTAGAGGGGATGGAAATTTCTTCGATGCGTGAAAGCGTATCTGCCACTATATTTTCTTTTCCCTCGATGAAACGAATGTCTGTAGAAAATTGTGAAATGAAATAAAGTTGGCGTAAACGTCGGGGGGGAAGCTTTTGAATCATTTTTCTGACTAAACGCAAAAGTGAGAGGCTTTTGATCTGTATAGATCACAAATGGGCGCGCTTCTAAAATGTATTATTGCACAATATACCGCTAATAGTTCTCGATCATAGGTTGAATACTTTTGTTGCGTTGAACTTATTTTACGCGAAAAGAAACCTAATGGTTTGAGACCTTGGGGAGTTACCTCATGCAGGACCGCACCCATTGCAAAATCCCTACAATCTGTTATTAATGCTAATTTTGCATCTATTGACGGGTAATGCAAAAGCGTAGCACTGGCCAACAACTCCTTACATTTGTTAAAAGCTGCAATCGCTTCTTCTGATAAACTAATTTCAGTTTTAGCTTTTTTATTTTTCCCTTTTAAATATTCATTTAAAGGAATTTGTATCCCTGCAATTTTTGGCAAGAAACTATGATAAAAATTCAATATTCCAAGAAAAGCTCGCAAACTCTTTACTGTTTGGCAATTAAAATTCTGAAATTGCTTTGACGCGATACGGTAAAGGTTTGAAACCAGATTCATTTATTGAATGTCCCGAAAAATCTACCTGTGATTCCCCAAATACGCATTTTGCAACATTAATCTTAATCCCGTAATCTTTGAAGCGTTGAAAAAGAATTCTAAGGTGTTTTTATGTTGTTTTTGATTTGCACTAGCCATCAAAACATCATCCAGATATACAGAGCAGAAATTAAGGCCGCGCACCACTTCGTGCATAAATCGCATAAATGTCTGGCTGGCCCCCGATAATCCAAAATTCATGTACGGAAATTCGAATAATCCGAACGGAGTTATAATAGCAGTTTTGCATACATCTTCCAGATATACCGGGATATGGTGGTACGCTTTTAACAAATCAAGTTTAGAAAATACTTTTGCACCATGAAGTTGCTGGGCAAAATCTTTTAAATACGGAATCTGACGCGTTATTTTATTCAACAACCTATAATCTCCAGCTGGACGCCAGTCCCCAGACTTTTTTGGAACCATATGTAGAGGGCTGGACCAATTGCTACGAGAGGGTCTGCAAATGCCGCGCTCTAACATGTACTCAAATTCCTTTTTCGCAATTTTAAGTTGAGCTGGATGTAAACGGCGCGCTCGCGATTGCACCGGGGGACCAGTTGTTTGAATATAATGCAATGTGTTGTGCTTTATTTCACTTTGCAACCCTGCAGCGAGCTGAGTAATAATTTTAAATTCGTACAACCATTTATAAAATTTAGAACTGCCAGAAATACTTTTTATTGTCAGTATGGAAGATTTTAAAGTACGACCATTTGAGGTTAGTGATGTAAGTGGGTCAATAAGATTTTCGTTTAATGTCAACAATTAGGCCATAGTTTTCCAAAAAATCAGCACCAATTATTGGTTTACTGACATCTGCAACTATAAAATGAAATGTGAATTTCCTTCGTAACCCAAAATCTACCGCTAGCAATTTTGTGCCATAAATCTTAATATGTGTGTTATTCGCAGCGGAAAGAACAAGATTGCTTACTTTATGACTTTTAAAATGAAATCTAGGCACGCAGCTGACATTACTACCCGTATCGATTAGAAAACTTGAACCTGTATTTACCTCATTTATGAAAAGTCGGCGATTTAAATATTTCTGTACGGTTGACGCCGCATCAACTGACAGCTTTACTCGTTTTTTTTCTGGTTATAACTACATGGGGCTCTACACTTTGTTGCTTTATCCGAAAAAGTCTTATGGTACCAGCAGCAATTTTCAGAATAACGATTAAAACTTTTACTTCTTGACCGAGTTTTAGAAAACCTACGAAATTTTGCTCCGGGATCTGCGAACAGATAATTTCAGAACCTGCTCAGTTAAACCCTCAATTAGGCTTTCCAAACGAGAAATTCTAGAATTTTCAGTTTGCGAGGAGGGAGAATTCACTATCGATATTTACGGAAGAGTCACTACCTCAGAAATTTTATCAGTCATAAGAGTTAACTGTGATAAACTTTCAGCACTAATTGCGAGAGTAGCCTGAATATTTGAAGGAAGGTGACTTAACCATAAATTCTTCAAAAACTATCATCTAGTTTATGGTTACTTAATTCCCGCATATCATGCAAAAGCTGTGAAGGTTTTTTATCCCCTAGTGTTAAGTCTTGTAACAAGGTTTTAATTTTCTTCTTAGAATGCTCAAACTGTTCAATTAATTTTTCTTTTAACTTAGAATATGGATTTTCCGCTTTCCGAAACATAAGTTAAATATTCAGAATCAATGGAAGCAATTAAATGGCTATACTTCGTTTGCTCAATCGTTATGTTTGCTATCGAAAACTTTGCTTCTAGTTGAGCAAGTTTCACATTCAAATGAGAAAAATTAGGCATTTTCATACCAATCCTTATCAACGCTAGTCTCTACTTTGGATTCAGTCATTTTATTATTAGTAACCAAGACAAACAAACTGTAAAATCACTCACGTTGGTTGTTTGCATCCAGTCCTATAATAGGCCACCACTGTTGCGAGGTCCAATTGGCCGCGAACATGAGAACATATGAAGAACACTTGGATAAAAAATAAAATTCTTTTATTTACAATTTAAAAATATAGACGGCGTACATCCTGCCACCAGCGGGCATGCAAGTAGGAGACAGAGTCTAGCAAATAAGCGACTCGCTTTATAAATAAATGTTTTTGCTGTTGCCACGCACTTGGCGGCTAAACTTTCCAGTATAAAGTAAAATTACATGCAAATTCAACTGAATATGCAAAAATAATAAGTCCTCCACACCTGGAACTCATTTAGTGCTTAACTTTCCTACAGTTGAAAATACTCCTTCTGAACTCACGCAGGTCGGTGGTGCGACTAACAATGCGTGATACACCTTCTCTAATTGTCTAGAAGTCCTAAATCTTCAAATAATTCGGTCTCTGAACAAATATAAAATGAAGGAACAAATGTCGTAATAAAAAATTAATACTAGTAAAAAACATAATGCATCTATTGAATTGTCTTGTTTCAAAGCCTGGAACTCATTTAGTGCTTAACTTTCCTACAGTTGAAAATACTGTTTCTGAACTCACGCAGGTCCGTGGTACGGCTAACAATGCGCGATACACCTTCTCTAATTGTCAAGAAGTCCTTAATCTTCAAATAATTCGGTCTCTTGCGTGTTATTTTTGCAAAAATCAAATCTTTCTCTGTGGTAGTGTTTCTTTTGTATTGTGTGTATTAATATTACATATATTTTAGATTCATAGCTAGTTGTAATTTCTATCCGAGAGATGATACTTTTACGATATTAACATCATTTTCTCTTGAGCTGGAAAGTTTTGTGTTTGATTTTTATTATTAGCTTTTGGTTTGAAATGTACGACAAACTTGACTAAATTTGATCTTGTTAGTTTCTCTTATTCGTTTTCACGTTCTTTTCAAAATTCTTTACAGTTATAATTATTTAAATATCTGAAAAAATGATTTTTCTTAACTTCTGCGCAAATTTTTAAGGCACTATATAATTTCTAAATATTATTTTGCCTAGCATAAAGCGAGACAAGACAACAAACCAATACCGGTGACAACATATTACCTTTTTTTTTAATAACAAGCAAAAGTTTTTTTTTTCAAAATTCAGTAATTCAGTACAGTCGAGAAAATGTTTAAAGAAAATAACAAAGTATTACTGCAATTGACAGTTGGAATAAATTATTCATAAAACAGATACATTTGAAATTACACTCAAAACTAACTATCACAAAAGGGAAAGAAGGTGATTAGAGAAATAGAAAAAAATAAAGCATGATGCACAAGTACGTACAAAAATGCGATTTATCTCACCATGTAGTAATGAAAAACTTATTCTGCAATCTTTTCGCCACATTTATTTTAATGATATTATATTACTTCGTGCTTTTGAAGCAACATTTTTACATCGATTGATAGATGTTGGTTCTGTACCATGGGGAAAGAAATGTACATTTAGGATTAGACATTGAATAAGTTAAATTGAAAATTCTTTAATTATTTTATTATTTTCAGCTAATACCAAAAATTCCGGTATTTTACCTCGGCAAATACCGGTATTATGAAATTGCAAAATTGCTCCAAATACCGGTATTTGGTATACCGGTATTGCAATCCCTAAAGCCATCTGATCAGTCCAAATTAATTCTTTTTCATCAGAAAATGCGACATCTTTTCATCGAAATCCAGCAGAAAACGTGAATTTTTATCAAGGCTTCTTTTGAAGTTTTGTAAGTGGTGAAAGTGGTGGTAGTTTGGTATATCTAACATTGGAATTATTTTGCAGAACATTGCGCACTGTTTGGCTAGTTCATGGTACATTCTACATTCATTCTCTTTTGATTTAAGTAGAACTCTGATTATCTAAGCATGCTCGATGAACAATTGCTTCTTTCTGGCGCATAGTAAGAGTGGGAGTCCTAACTGTATGATTTTTCTTGCCACATTCTTTTTGATTATTGAAAAAATTACAAATTACTCCTTATATCTGCTTTTCTTCCTTGAAATTTCACGTCCACTCATTCCATATTTTCTGTAAACAATAGTTAATCCCTTTCATCTTTAGAGAGATATGTGCTGTTGGGAATGAGCGAGATTAAGTGAACAATCTTATTGCGTAACAGTTTCGGTTATAAACAATCATATGATGCGACTAAATATGCAAATTTTTGTTTGCGATTTCAAAAGAATTTTTCCAAGCAGCAAACCATTAAAACATTCAATATTCTAGGATTTTAATAATTTTCAAAACTTTTGAAGTAATATTTGTCTGAAAATGTTTCGTTTCACGTCTTAATATATATATATATATATATATATATATATATATATATATATATATATATATATATATATATATATATATATATATATATATATATTTGCTCACTTTTCTAGCCAAGCAGCTCCTAGAATTGGTGACTTTTTGCTTGTCCTCATTATGTTTTCCATGTCTATGTAACTAGCCAGCAGCTTAATGAAATGACGAGGAATATTTACGAATAAAAACAACAAATGTGCTACATAATTCACTTGTTTTTCGTCAGTTTTCTGTCAATATGTCAATATCAGGCACAGAGCAATGCGGTAGGAGCAACAAGTGGAAGAGAAGAATAATATCGTACGTCAAGTCGGCATGGTACTTTATTAAACACACTGGTCTTCTAGTTCAGGCATCGAGAGAATGAAATGTCATTATAACTTAATGAAAACACGATGTATTTTTAATTGAAAAAATGAATATATATAAACTTTGTAAAAACAAGTTTTTATGAGCATTATTCATTTGGCTCGAATGTCTCCTACATTCGTGTTACCTGCAGAGGCGGATATAGACTACTATTGCAGGGGGAGGGGAGGGGGGCAAAGAAAAATGCCACCCAACCCGCCGTCAATGAACGAACCTACTGTTTTGGGTACGAAAAACTTCTGAAACTACTTGGGTGTCAATAAAAAGCACCATCTCGACCAGGGATAAGGCGTCTAATAGGGCACAAAAGTTCTCATTGATATCATAAGCAATGAAAAGGAGTAATGCATCAAATGTTTACTTTTGAAAATAATTAATGCATTGAAAAGACCACTGAAATCGTTTATATTTTATTCATAAAGTGTTTGAACGCAGTGTTGACGGATAATGTTGTTGACGGTTTAGAGGGGCTCCTGACACCCATGACCCTCCCCTTGTATCTGCCATTGGTTACCAGTCCCAACGATAAGGGCCAAACCACGAATACTGGCCTAAGCCATAAAAGAAAAAAGAAAAAAACTTTTATTATATAAAACTTGTTGCTTGATTAAACTGATTAAAAGATATACGTAGGCTGTTTAATAATTAATAAGACTGATTCACTGCCACGAAACCACTCATCGGAATGTTAATTCCTGTGGCATAAAAATGTCTGTTGTCTGTATTAACAAAACCTACCGATAGTTGGTGCGTACAGATTCTTGTTCCTGAGTATCACGTGATTAAATTGAAATCTGTTGACAGGCGCCTATAAGACACAGCCAGTTGTCAAAATGGAAGCGTCGTTGGAACAAAGTTATGCGATTAAAATTTGTTTTCGTTTGAAAAAATCATCATTGAAGACCTTTGATATGAGAATTATTTTACGCAGTGATTATTTTACGCCTGTGATTTCTAGGTGTTTCCTCAACTGAAGAAACCATTACGATACAAACATTTTAAAAGCAACAAAGCATGTCTAAAGTCTACGGAGGCGGTTTTGAAAAAGCTCTCTCAAACTTAACCGTCACAAGTTTTTAGGAATTGAACAGAGCGTTGGGATAAATGCATTTAGTCCCACAGAAGTTACTCTTTAAAAAACCATGTAACTTATGACTCGGGAATGCAATACCGGACCAAAAATGCAATACCGGTATACGGTATTTTTTTAATGTGATACCGGAATACCGGTATTAAAACCGGTATTAGAAATTTCTCAAAAACATTCAGAAACATAGTGTTTAGTTGCCATATTTTATTATTTGTGCAAAAAGTCCATTGTTTACTTATTGAGAACAAATATAAAATGAAGGAACATATATCATAATAAAAATTCCCAAATAGTAAGAAACATAATGCATCTGTTTAATTGTCACTAAGTCTGGAACTCATTTTAGTGAAAAAAAATTGCTGCAGCTGAAAACATTCTTCCTGAATTCATGCAGGCCGGTTGATACTGTTAATAGTCGCGATACAACCTCCTCTAGTTGCCTGAAGGTCCTTCATCTTCTATACATATAATAAAATAAGATGTTTGTGTGTGTGTGTTTGTGGCGCGCATCCCAGGAAAACGGTAAGGCCTAGTTATTTAAGAGTCATTATTTTGAAGTTCAGACAAGGTGTGACAGTGACCATTTTTGATTTTTCTAATTTTTTTATATGTCAAAGTAGGTCATGAGAAGTGAACATTCTGAAATTTTTAGCCTTCCAAAAAATTTTTTTCGCTCGTTAAACTTTCCAAAGTTTGAGGGTTTGCAGCGCTTTTTTAGAAAAATTCTAAAAGTCGCATTTCAGTGCGCTTTAGCTCTTTACAGAAACACCACCCCACGGTTATGTTTAAATTTATTGGTTGTACTGTATCTAGTGATGATGACTTCATAGTTATTTTGCTTAGGGGTTGTTGCTTTCTTCAGATTAGGGATCGCAAAGTATGGATTTTATCCGTTTTCGCGCAAGGTCCAACCTGCGTTATTTCCCCCAAAAAGCCACCCCCCCCCGAAAAAAATGTGACATATACTGAAATTTTATACTATAAAGAGAGTAAATAGCACAAAACTTGTTTGAGGTTTAATTTTTTTTCGGAGAAAAATGCCCTGATATTTTTCAAATTTTCAAAAATTGTGCTTTTTTGATCGCAATTAACTCAAAACAGCATCACTAGGAAAAAAACCTTTTATATATTATGGTAACTGGTTATGTGTAAAACATCATGAAAAAGAAAACAGCATGGGATCTCTTCTTGCTTTCTAGAAAATAATTTTTTTTGTAGCTCATTTTATGCGTTTTCTCGTGCGTAAAACGTGTGTCCAGTATGCAGATTAGATCTGCTAAAACTTAAAGTAGGAATGTATATATGTGTGAATAGAGAAAGAGAAAAAGATGTGGAAAATTATTTGATTTGGAATGGCAACGGCCATTCAACGCTTCCTAGCATGAACTCGAATCAAGAGTTCAGTCGCCACTGAATCACCTTTCGATGAATGTTGATATTCGATGCTTTGATGTGACCCTTTGATGTGCAGCCCCTTTTGATGGGACTTATGTTCCCAATTTTCGATATAAATTATGTGCACTGTATATACGTTTCAACTAACAGTTCTTAATTAAAATGTTTTTTCTAACCTTCAATTCGTTTGTCGATTTTTGAATTTGATGTGGCAAGTGTTTTACCCACTGAATCATTTTACGATAAAAGACTAGCAATACTTTATTTTTCTGATTTTTACAAATTGATGGTATTTTAATTGCAGGTAAATCAGAAAACGATAAATCGATATCATATATATATATATATATATATATATATATATATATATATATATATATTACTATCGTAAGCAGATCGTAAGCTATCGTAGCAGATCTAATCTGCATACTGGACACACGTTTTACACACGAGAAAACGCATATATATATATATTGATTTATCGTATCAATCCCTAAATAATTCTTTTTTATTTATGTCCATAGCAGTGGAAGAAATTTCATGAATAATATCTGCTTCACTTTCCTCTAAATGTCTATTTTCTATGTCATCTTCAAATACCTGTTCAGAGTTCTGTTTCTTATGATCTTGGTCAGGCATCTACCAGTCAACAAGGAGAAAACAAAGAAAAAAACATTTTGTCCATCTCATGTGAGGGGTGGGCTCTCCCAGCTCGTAAAAGTACACGATTTTCAATGAAACACAGAGAGTTTCTTTAAGAAAAGTTATTTTATGGTGAGAAAACCGGAAGAAATCAGACGCCTGACCAAGTAGAACATGCAATGAGAACAGAGATGATTGAAGACATAAAAATATTCCAACCGAACAATATCTGACAAAAGGTCAAATTCAAGCTGCTTTTAGCCGATATACAAAGCAGAAAAAAAAAATCAAATAATGCTGATTTATCAAGAACCGACAGCCTTTTAGAGATATTTGAAGATAACATAAAAAATAGACATTTAGAGGAAAGTAAGGCAGATATTGTTCATGAAATTTCTTCCATTGCTATGGACATAAATAAATAAATAAGAAAGAATTATTTTGGGATTGATACGATAAATCTATATATATATATATATATATATATATATATATATATATATATATATATATATATATATATATATGTATATATATATATACACACATATGATATCGATTTATCGTTTTCTGATTTATCTGCAATTAAAATACCATCAATTTGTAAAAATCAGAAAAATAAAGTAGTGCTAGTCTTTTTCTCTTTCTTTATACATACATATATACATTCTCACTACATCCTTTAAGTTTTAGCAGATCTAATCTGCATACTGGACACACGTTTTACGCAGGAGAAAACGCATAAAATGAGCTACAAAAAAATTATTTTCTAGAAAGCAAGAAGAGATCACATGCTGTTTTCTTTTTCATGATGTTTTACACATAGCCAGTTACCATAATATATAAAAGGTTTTTTTTCCTAGTGATGCTGTTTTGAGTTAATTGCGATCAAAAATACACAATTTTTGAAAATTTGAAAAATATCTGGGCATTTTTCTCCTAAAAAAATTAAACCTCAAACAAATTTTGTGCTATTTAATCTCTTCATAGTATAAACTTTCAGTATATGTCACATTTTTTTCGGGGGGTGGCTTTTTGAGGGGAAATAACGCAGGTTAAACTTGCGCGAAAACGGATAAAATCCATACTTTGTGACCCCTTATCTGAAGAAAGCAACAATCCCCAACCAAAATAACTATGAAGTCATCATCACTGATACAGTACAACCAATTAATATAAACATAACCGTGAGTTGGTGTTTCTGTAAAGAGCTATAGCGCACTGAAATGCGACTTATAGAATTTTTCTAAAAAAGCGCTGTAAAACCTCAAACTTTGGGAATTTTTAACGAGCGAAAGAAAATGTTTGGAAGGCTAAAAATTTCAGAATGTTCACTTCTTATGACCTACTTTAACACATAAAAAAATTAGGAAAATCAAAAATGATCACTGCCAAAATTTTCGTTTTTTGTCTGAATTTCAAAATAATGGCTCTTAATGTTTTATGTAATTTTTTAGCACTTTTTAGTACTTTTAACCTCACAGACCCTGAACCAATTGCGCCAGACGGATATTTTTTATACTATAGTGTAGGAAATTTAATTTTAAATATGAAGAATGAAAAAATTTTGAAGATAGAGCAATTTTTGTATTTTTTACAGATTTTTGAAAAAAACCTGTATTTTACATTTTTTTCTGTGTTTAGTTTTTTTGAAACCAATCCTGCGAAAAGTATTGAACCCTCAATTGTCAAAGTTTAGTTGGTAATAGTAAAAACATTCGATTTGCCGGCTGAGTTCCGAACTTACCTCATCACGTAATCCAACTAAAATCGTTTGCCTTCTCTTCACCTTTTTTTTTTTTTTAAGTTTTTTTATCTTCTTGCAAGCGCTACTTTTTGCACACTACGGGGGAACATAGAGCCTTTTTTTGGGGGCAATTTTAATTATATAAATAAAGCCCGCGGTTTTTTGTATGATCTTTGTTTCTGTTATGGATTGGCGGTTAGGTTAAGTAGATACAGAAATAGATAGAGATTGAGTGGACAATTTTTTTTTCTAATTAATACTTATATAAATAAAAAAAGATTGTTAATTACTGTCAGAGATAGATATGCATAGATCGTATAGATAGATAGATAGATAGATAGACATATATAGAGGTCGATGGTAGATGGACAGCAAGAAAGAGACATGCCCGTCATTTAAGGAACTTCAACGGGGTGTCAATGCCCCCCCCCCCCCACACACACCATGACTTTGAAAAAAAATGCTTTCACATAAAGGTGGAAGTGCTTTTTGTTATTTTTCGACAATATTTGCATGAAGGGAGTACGCCGTTTGTGTCTCCCCTCCCCCTCCTTTAAAAATATTCCAAACGACGGAACTGGATATAGATCTAGAAGATATTTTATTCAAACAACTAATGGTATAGATAGATATAGATTGATTGATACCGCAACGAAATTTATCTAAGCAGCCGCCTATGGCGGCAACATTGGCGTAAAAAGCGAATGATAATACTGATATATAGAGAAAAACATTGATTAATACCGTCGCTGAATTGCCTAAGCTGTCGCCGAAGGCGGCAACCCTGGCGCAAAAATGCGAATAGCGTAAAAAGGCGGACCAGCTGGTCGCCGTAGGCGGCTAGTTTTCAAATAATTCGATTTTTAACTTGTTGGTTCTGAAAAAATCATTTTTGTTGAGTGTTGGTGTTTCTTTCGTATTGTGGGTAGTTTTTTTTAAATCGTTATTATTTATAGCAGAACAGTTACTATTACATCATTGCCTCAGAGCAACAGTAAGACATCTAATCCCAGAAACAACACTAAGATATCCTACCGTTGCTCTGAGACGACGACATATTTAGAAATTGTTCTTCTCGCGATTGAAATTTACGATGAATTTGATCATGTTAGTTTCTTCTTTTTTTTTTTTTTTTCGTTTCCGTTTTATTTTCAAAATTTTTTACAGTTATGTAAATATATGAAACTATGTTCCATTTGATTACGCTTTATCTCTGTGCAAGCTTTCAAGGCACTATATAATTTCTAAACATTATCTTGCAGAGTATAAAGCCTAATAGCGAGACAGGACAACAAACCAATACCAGTGACAACGTATTTCTGTTTGTAATACTAACAGTAAAAGGTTTTTCTCAAAACTCAGCACAGTTGAGAGAAACATATTTAAAAATATTATAAAGAATTAATGCAATTGATGGTTGGAATAAATTGTTCATAGCACAAACACATTCGTGATTACCCTAAAAATTTGTTTTCACTCGATGGCCAGTCAAGGAAACGAAGAAAATAAAAGAGTGGTTCTCATAATCTCTGGTGGTGAAAATGATGGTGGTGAATTTGTAATGTTCCCGCTACATTTATTCATTAATATTCTATAAATTCGTGCTTTTGAAGCACATTTTTGCTTCAATTGATTGATTTTTGAACTGTCTCATCGAAAATGAAATTTATATTTAAAATAACAGTAGATATGTAATTAGTTAGATTAAAAACTATTATTTTTGGATAATACCGAAAATACCGGTATTAGGAAATTGCAGAATGGTTCCAAATACCGGTATTCGGTATACCGGTATTGCAGTCACTAATTATGACGATTAAAGTTATGCTGTAATTTTTATTTTATAAATTTAGTCTTATTACTTATTGAACAACCCTCGTACATTCTGGAATTGCTAACAAATGAGAATGATAACTAATTATGTGATTTTTAAGTAACGTAAATTACATTTGAAGTTACATTCTGGGGCAAAATGCGTTGCGGAGGAGACAAACTAAAAAATACTATTTCAAGTAGAAATTATATTTTATGTTCTTATTTTTTCAATTACTGCCCACATCTTCATGACCTAAAACTAACGGAGAAAAGTAAAATTGGTATAAAGATAAATTTTTTTTTAAATTTCAAGATGAGTACAATTCCTTAACATTTGACATTATATTCATCAAATACTATGGTATTCTGGTAATTACATTCTAATGTTATGCAATATTTAGCAATTTTAAAATATAATCTAATTTTATCACATTCAGCAATTTCAAAATATAATCTAATAAAATATTCAGCAATTTTAAGATCTGATATAATTTAATATAATATTCAGCGATTTTAAGATATACTAGTAATATCGCAGAGAGAAAACTGTTTTGCAGAGAATTATTATTGTTTTTTGTTGTTATTACACTTAATATTTTTCTTAAGAATTAACTGTCGATATTATTATTAGGAGACAACACTAAATATATTTTTCCTTCCTGTTACATTTTGAACTCCAGTTTAACTGTATTGCGCTATTTTGACTATGTGTTTAGACTAATTAGTGAGTGTGGTTACTCCCATTCTAGTGAGATTTTGAATATGATTATACAGGATGTCCCAAAACGACAGCATAAACTCTGTACAGCTACATTCCTCGTTGGAAGTACATAAAAACTGCCCAAAGTAGCGTTCCTGCACAATCCATAGTTTACGAGAAAAATACGAAAAATGAAGTAAGACGTCACTGCCGGTGCAAGGAAAAAACACTTTATTGGGCATATCAACAACAGTATTTGCATATCTTTCCAGACGATAATGTTTAAAACGTCATTACACGTATTTGCTGTTATACTGATGATATGTTCAATAAAGTGTTTTTTTCTTGCACCGGCAGTGACGCCATACTTTGTTTTTCGTATTTTTCTTGTAAACTATTAATCGTACAGGAACGCGCGCTTCTTTGGACAGTTTTTATGTACTCCCAACGAGGAATCTAGCTGTGCAGAATCTATGCTGTCGTTTTAGGACACACTGTATAATGATAAAGTATCAGGTACTCATTTATTTGCTAGAAAATTTTGAATATTTTTTTGCCCAATTTTCTACGTAAATAAACAGCCAGATAGATTAAATTGACGAAAACAAAAAAAAAAAGTTATTATTATTTGTGCGTTAACATTTTGAGCAGTTAATTATTTTTATTTGTAATGCTGAGTTATTTTGATTCATGTGTAGCAGTAATACGCTTCAACTGACAGCGCTGTTCTAAATGTTCAAAAGAAAGTTATCAATACAATACTTTCTCCAGAGAAATGAAACCAATCAGAAAAAAGATGGAATTGAGCAACATTCTTGCAACGTTTGAAATTTTTGCTTCAAATCTTAACGTATCGAGCAGTTACTCAAATTCGCTTTATTTAAAAAGGAAACACTGAAGATTTATTGTTTTCCGAACATGTGAAAAAACAAAATATTTACTTTTTCCAATAAGGCAAAAGTTGAGTAAACATTTTTCCTATCCCAAATAAGCTTTTGTTGAATGAACCTGTATTTCAATGAAGATATTGCTGCATACTTAGCCAAAATAATAATTAAATAAATACGTGTAGTATCATAACCGTATTGTATAATCTATATATATAAAAATGAATGTTTGTCTGTATGTCATCCATGAACTCAAAAACTACCCGGCAGATTTGGCTGAAACTTTCACCGTTTGTTATTTTTGGTACTGGGAATGTTAATAGACCAGTTCGAAAAAAATCCGATCGATAGTTCCTTTTTTATTCCAATTTAAGTTACAATCCATTGGATAAATACGAATAAAATTATCGGCTGCAGAAATTAATTCGCATGAAAGATCTCATTGATAAGAAGTTAGCTGTTGCCATTTTTCTTGAGTTTGAACAAATAAATTCTTTCTTTATTGTTTTATGGCTTTTCATGCAACGGGGGGATTTAAAACTTTTTCTATTTGATATTTTTAGCGATTGATTGATCTTGCAAACTGCGTGAGTACAAAATTTGAGTATAGTCACGGCTTCACTTGATACCTGGACCGATTATTATGAAAATTGCTATATATATGTATTTTTCCACGGAGAAGGTGCATAATACGCTCATTGAAGCCACTCGCCACCAGGTGGCACTGCAGAGTAGCAACTTCTGCCCCGTTCAACCGATTGTCATGAAAATCAGTATAATGATGTATTTTTTTGTTGGCGTAGCAACGCGCGTCGGGTACAGCTAGTAGTATATAAAATCTAAAATGTTTTAGTAATTAGAAAAAATAATTTGAAAATTAATTATCCTAGCCAAATTCAGGCCGAAAGCTACATAAGAGGGTTGAAAAACCGATGCAAAAATGCAATAACATAATTCTTGTTAAAAAAAATAATAATAATAAAATTGTCATTGGAAGTTGGATACCTTCACAGTCTAGTAAAGAGTTAAGATAAATATTAAAAGCTCGTGCAAACAATATTTCTATTCAAAAAACGAAACGTTATAAGCTGAGCGAAAGGAAATAACAAAAAAATGACACATGCTAGATTAAGCTTCATGTTAACATACATATTTGACTAAAAAATCGCATTTACCTACGTTCTTACAGATATTCGATTACCCGTTCGATTAAACGTTGATGTTAAATTCCATATCATTCAATACTATCATTTGGATCCATGCTGAGATTTAAGGAATTATGTTCATAAGAGTTCTCATTTCCGATCTTTTTGAAGAAAAATTGATGGTCTTCAGAATGGCCTAATTTTTGTTGAACTTTAAGAATTTCTTAGGTAATATCACTTAATGAAATAAATACTTGTGTCCCAACTTTCATTTTATCAGAAGGAACTTTGTCATTTATTTTCTCAAAAGTTAAAGAGGGTGGAACAGAAAGACAAACTAAACATCTGTTTATTTTTAAGACGATGTAAATCAACATACAGGAATAAAAAATCTTTTTTGATAAATTTAATATTACGTTTCACTCATATAAATCTGACAGAGTAACTGCATATTTCATAACGTTACAGCATTGAGCTGTAATATTGATTGAATGTAAATATCTCCATAGCGCAGTAGAGTACGAAGTATCAAGAAAGGACCTCCTTTGATTAATCGAAACTTCGAATGAAAGAAGGCATTTAAAAATTGGTCATCAAGAGACTACATAAACTTTAATTCTAGATTTCAAAAGGAAGAAAACACGTACAAATAATTACTAAATGTATTGCTTAAATTACATATTACTTTTTATTATAATCAATAAATATGCTCAATAAATGTTGCACAAATCCAGAAAATGTAATGAAAATTTAATAAGAAATTATTTAATACGTACTTATGTACGTACTTTAGCCTCCATTTAACCCCAGTCCTTTTATACATAAGGCATGAGTAAACTTTATAGTGTTATCAATAATACAATTAATTACAGTGAATTATGTAGTTGAAAAACACTCAAGTAAAAAAACTTAACTTTCCGCATCAATAGCTTTCGAATTAATTTGTATTTCAAAAGCAAGATTTATTTAAAATGTTCCAAAACTTACTGGTGAGTGCGGAAGAAAAAAAACCCAGAAAAGTACCTACAGCTCGGTAGGATTTCATCAAGATTTGGTGTCCTTGATGACTCTAAAATGATAGCGTTTATATTCTAGAAAAACGCTCACACACTTAAAGCGACTTTGGTAAAGCGAGATTTTGATTTAAAAAAACGTTCTACTGGTAGTACTTATAACTGGATATTGTTTTTTTTTTTTCAAAATCTGACAGGAGAGTTAGATTTGGCAAATTGAAGAAGTAATTAACTGACGCAAGAAAATACCGACTAACTACAGAAGAAATGCCAAACATTTGTAAAAAGACGAAAAACCAGCATACAAATGCGAGTTTTTGTTTCAACACAAGTAGCAAAGAAAGAATTTTTATAACTGAAGAAACCATATTAAATGATGGACAGAATAATAAAAAAGATCTTTCGCTTTTCCGTTAGTCAATTTTTTTATTTCTCTGTTGAGTTGATTACGTTTGGTTTTTACATTTATTTAAATTAAATTAAGTATCACACTTGTTTGAATAAACAAAATGAACTTTCAATGTTCATTCATATGAAATATGCATTAATGAGTGGAAATTAAGTACTAAGAACGTTCATTCGCACACTTTTAATATTACTTTTTGAACATTTTAAAAGAAATGAAAATCTTCTACCTAGTTTTGCTTTATCATTCTAAGTTTTCATTTTATTCACAGCATTCACGCGTTAATTTGGAGATGCTTCGAACAGGCAAGTGTACCGACAGATCTCTCAAAAAATATTAACTGGGAGCAGATAAAAACTCACAAAACAGACGTTTTTCCTTCTCAGAGACTTTTTTATAATAGGGTAGTCCAACCAGTGAGCGAAAACACCCAGTATGTTCGTGAGTTTTTTGAAAAAAGAATAAACAAAAGGAGAAAAAGGTATTAAATAAATTAGCTGAATGGAACATTTTACGTTTGTCTATTAGTTGTATGTGTTGATTTAATGAGTTGCTACACTGCTTACAGAAAACCTGAAGCAGAACCATGAAAATTATACTTGTTTTATTCTCAATAACTGCACGCATCAAAAAAATGTTTTCCCCGTAACGTACCAAATACAGAGAAACCTGTCTATAATACTGCTGTCTATTGTAATAAACCTATTTGTAACGATATTTTCCCTGGTCCCAGCAAAATGTCAGCATAAATAATCAAATTCAAATAAAGGGTGTCCCAAAATTAACGCAAGATTTGAATTTGCCACCATTTTTTCCATAAATTGTTGGCAGCCATGAAAAAAGAACAATTTGACAGTTGAGAGTTTAGGGTTAGTAAAAATGGGGTGTTATTGTACCATACAGCTAGAGAGAGTGAAACATTTCAATTACTGCATAAGGCATTTCCTAGTCGCGTACTCTCTCATTTCGGTCATCAGAATTGGCACCCTAGATCGTGTGATTTAACATGTTTAAATTTCTTCTTATGGGGTTATTTGAATTCAAAGGTCTATGTCAACAAGCCCACAACCACCCGTGCATTACCGTGTTGCGATACCGAGCGCCAATAACAGTAACTGCTTGACCAGCCTCAACTTTCATTATTTTTGAAACAATTGTTCAATAATGAAAGCGCGTTATTGTATCGTATAACGCTCCATTTTTGATTACCCTAAACTTTCAGCTGTCAAATTGTTCTTTTTTCAGGGTTGCCAACTATTTATTGCAAAAATGGCGGCAAATTCAAATCTTGCGTTAATTTTGGGACACCCTTTACAAATGTGACGATCAGCGACCCTGACTGGTCCAGGCTCTTGACCCAGCTTGGTCCTGGTCAATTTATAAGTTCCCAATGAAGATCAATGGCCCTCTTAAAGCTATCCACACCCTTGCTCATTACCGCTTCTTCCGCACTCTCAAAAATGAAACGCTCAATTTTGACGATTCGGCAATCCTCGAGCACTATTTCGTTATTTTCGACGATCCTTTCGTCACCGAATCACGTGATATTTGACGAAACCAGAAATCTCAAATTTTTGACTAAATTATTTCGTCCCAATTTCGTCATATTGCAGTGCATTCTGGGAATTTTCGTTTCAGTCTTGTACTTGCTCGTTAAATTATCTTACGGAAATTATCCTACAGGATTCATAAAAAAGGTTAGTATTTATTGAAATTTGTATGTGCAATGTGCCTTCTTTTATGTATTGTTACATTTTTGTTTAGTGTTGTGTTTATTGTTGTATTTAAAACACATTAAAATTGAAAACGAACGGTTCGATTAGGTTTAGAATTCTGTGTGTTGTTAACTTTGAGTCACCTCCACGTTAGGCTTAGCTAGCGTTATTTTTTTTATTTGAAAAAGAGAATATTGGTTTGTTGACATTTATTTCCAAAAACGTACTTCCTTTATTTCGTTAAAAAAATTACAAACATGACTAAAGAATTTGTACGAATTTAAACTTACAAAAAAAAAAAAAAAAAAAACACTCCACCGTAGCTAAACTAACACAGATGATATACAGCGCTTTTATAAATGGCATAGAACTTTGAAGCTTTTAATTTCAACGTGGAATATATTACATGGTTATGTGTTTTCATTCTTCTCCATGAATTTTACAAAAATAATTCTGTTAAACGAAGTGTATTTTTTAGTTTAATAGTTCAAATTTGTTTCATTCCGCATTTTTATTTTCCTAAAAAAATACTATGTACCAATCCCCCAGTAAGTATTGATATTTTTTCTTCTTCCTCTCTACATTTAATGTTTTTTTTCAATATAATAATTTATACAGTAGTTCCCTAAAGTGTTCGCAAACTTATCATTTTCAATGAAATATTGCTATACCCATTAGTAAAAATTAATATTTTGAAATGGGTAAACAATATTACAAAACTTCATGAAATATTTAAGTAGCAAAATAAAATTGATTTTGAAGAAATTAATAATCAAAAAGTATCAAGAACTTTATAACACAAAAGTGTTCGTAGAAAATATTTTAAAATAATTGTTTAGCAATCTTTGAATAAAATCGATGAAACTCGAGGAAAAAAAAAAGCGCTTGATGCAATAAAAAATAAATGCAAACCGTTTATATCAGCTTTTGGATCCGAAATGATACCGTCTTTTATTTTGTTAAGCTCGTAGACAAGACTTTTAAATGCTTATCCAATGTTGTTTATATAATCTCTTTCCCTGCAGCAGATGTTTCTAGCAATAAGTGCTTATGTTCATTATTTGTGGAGCCTTTTTTTTTTACTTGCATAAAACATGAAGTAAAGTAAATATCAATTTAATGCAAATCATTTTAAGATAGAGAAAATATTAATTTCCATAAAGAACTCTATCTTTGTGCTTGATATTTCAGCAGAATATTTTCAATATTTTTTAAAAATTTTCCGCAAATTAAAATTAATTATTGAAAGTAGAGTTTTAATGTTTAACCTCGATTTAAAAAGAAAAGATAGTATAGCAGCATGTTTGAAAATTGTAATAACAATAATAAGCATTTTTTGTTTATTTTCTCACTTCATACACTAAATTTACAGGTTTTTCTATGTCAATTTGTGTTACACGATTTGTCATAATTATGAATTTTTCCATTATACATAGTTTCTACAGCTAAAATAAATGCAGCATTAATTTTATTGCCATATTTGCCGCCTGAAGGTATTGTCAACAAAAAGTGAGAAATCCCGGTCTACATTAAATCAGACTAAGAAGCATTTTATAGATGAACTTCCAATAAATCCAAATTTTTTGTTGGAGCTGTGATTTTGCTGGATACAAAGTAAAATGTCTGAAAATTTAACCGAACTTCAATTGAAAAATTGAAAGGATAATGAAAATATATGAAAAATTAAAAGGATAATGAAAATATATGAAAAATTAAAAGGATAATGAAAATATATGATAAGAAGTAACAAGCTTTGCTTGTTTGCACCACACTGGTCCCTATTTTCATTATAAATCTTTGGAAAAAAAAATCCATTGATATCAGTCAATTAGTTCTCAAGACACAAACAAACAAGGAAATGCACTTTGTTATTGGGTTTCCCCTATCTTTGGCAGCTCTTCTCCCTAGGCGTTTTTTTTTTTATTTACTGCGTGAAAATTGCATATTTTAAAAATCAAATATGCTTAGTTAAAAGGTGATACTCCCTTCGTCTCAGTCCCAAACTAGTAAGTAGAGGTACGTTTGAATATTTTTGTACTAGTGATTGATTCTGATGATTTTATGATTTTGTTCGAATATTTTTTAAAGATTTCAAGGTACTATACTATCAATTAAAAACTTTACTTGGCAAGCATTCCCTCTTAAAATCATTACCAGCTGAGTTAAAAAAATCCGAAGTACACACGCCCTTAAGCTACGCCCCATTTTGTAAGTACTCTACCCGCAGTATAGCAGAAAAATCAGTTTTTTTCCTACTAAATCCCTATCCATCAGCTAGAAGGTAGCTTTATGTAATTATTAGTTAACTTATGAAATGGAGCTTGGCTTCGAGTGTTGGAGCCCTGGGTTTTTGACTCGAATTTGATAATGGTTTAAGGAGGTAAAGCTCGGTAAGTAAATGTTGTTTATTGATAACATAGCACAATAAAATTTCTGAAAAAAGTGAAAAAAAAATCATAATCACCAGTTTCAGTACTACTTAATTCATAAGTACTTTATTGGAACTAATTTGAGTAGGGGGAGAGAGTACTTCAGAAAACATTCGTGAAGAAAACGGAACACGAAAATCGAAAAAAAAAGAAAAACGGTGTATTTTGGCTATTGGTTAAAATAAAAAATAAATTTAAAAACAAAAATCACAGATCAACAATTTTCGCACTTGTGATTTTTTTATAGCTCAAAAAAATGAAAATTCACGACTTGATGTGCAAAAGAATTAACTCGTTTAATGGCTAAATAATGCTGATTCTCGATAAATTGAAGAAACTCTAATTCTAGAATATTATTCAGAAATTAATTTCAGAAACTAACTGAGAGTCTATCTGCCTAAATAAAAATTTTGTTCATCCGCTGTAAAAATAACTCATTCTTGCAATCTGCTGGAAAAAAAGCTGTCAGCATTAAAATCATCATATATTTTGAAAAATATGAAAATTAAATCAGATGCTTTTCAAAGTCACAAGCGAATCGTAGCTTTTTAACTTAAGGAAAAAAAAACTCAGATTTTGAAAGATATCGTGAAAACATGTTTTATTTCAGAAATAAACTGATGAATTTAATCGTAAAACTTTCCTCGAAATAGAAAAAAGATCCATGTGTATGAGGGCATACACCCATGGACTTAAACCTTTACTTATTATGTTATATATTCTCTTTTTAAAACTTTTTTTAGGATGGATCCAACATCACGGAGATAATTGGAACAAGGACAGACGAAGACTTTTTCATAATTATAACAATATTCTAAATGTTCGTATATTATACATTGATTTCATGTTACACATGTTTGGAAATAAAAATAAAAACTTAGGGATGAAAAGCAAAGGTATATTTTTATAATTATTTAACAAACATTACACTAAATTAATTTTACCGAAAGATTTTTTTCACATCTGCATTTTTTTAAGATTTATATTTTCAAATACCTTTTGCAATTTTGGCAGAGAATTGTTTTCAAAGTATGAAGTATGAAATGCATGCAATAATAAAATTCCTGTATTAAAAAACAGGAATTTTATTATTGCATGCATTTCATGTGGCCAAATAAACATTCTACATACAAGCAAAATTAATAAAACAAATAATTAGAAAAAGAAAAAGGTAAGCTTTTTCTTAAGATTATCTAATTTTATTTTCTGTATCTAATTTTAGAACAAATATGTACTAACTTAAAGTTGTCCAATTTATTGTACTTTTTCTTTGAAATTTGTGGTATAAGTTGGATAAAAATCTTTTTTTTTTCTGGAATTTTTCATGCGATGCAAAGAAGAAACTTCTCAGCAATTTTCTCCCAAGCATATATCGATCTAACTGTGCATAAAAGTGGCACATGATTTATTTTTCCAGAACCCAATGTCTGCTGAGGAAGTAGCACTTTTATATTCCCAGTAGGGGCAGGGCGATGTAGGAATTCCTACATCGTGATGCATCGCCATCCTTACATCGCGATGTAGCGATGTAGTTCAAACAGTTTGAAATATTCTTTCCGCTTTAGGGGCACCTCCCCCCCCCCATCCCCAATTAGGGAAGTTTTCCTTACAAAAATCCAGGCTTTTGTCAGATCCTTTTTAATTTGGCACATAGGTTCTTTAATCACATGGGGTAGTACCCCATATGAATACTACCCCATGGGAAACTATCCTATGTGGATTTCCAGCATCAAAGGATATCTGGGCCGAATCTGGAAAAGATCCGACGAAAACTGGATTTTAATAAGGAAAACTCCTATGGGGTTTGCCACACATAGCGGGGCGAAAACTACACTATGAGAATGCCGAAACATCAAAAGACAAATGTACCAAATTTGGAACAGATCAGACAAAAACTGGGTTCTTTTAAGACCCCCCCCCCCCCACACACACGTGGTTTCCCACTCCATAGCGGGACGAAGACGGGAATTTCCGAGCGTCAAAGGATATCTGTGACAATTTTGGAAAAGGCATGATAAAACTGGTTTTTTGTAAGAAAACCCCTCATTTGGTGGTTGTCCCCCATAGCGGGGCGAAAACCACCCTATGAGAATTCCTGAGCATCAATGAACGAACCTCTATGCCAAATTTTGGAAAGATCCGACAAAAAATATTTTTTTTTCAAGGAAAACCCCATCGGGGTTGCCCCCCCCCCCACCCATACATTGACGAAAGCTAACCTCCGTGAATTCCTGAGCATCAAAGAACCTCTATGGCAAATTTAGAAAAGATCGGAAAAAAACTTTTTTTTTATATAAGGAGAACCCCCAATGCGGTTTTGCTCCCCCCCCCCCATCATGGAGGGTTGAAAACTACCATGTGTGAATTCCCGAGCATCAGAGGACCTCTGTTCCAAATTTGGAAAATATATGATAAAAACTGTTTTTCTATAAGAACCCCTCCCGTATGGGGGTTGCCTCCCATAGCGGAAAGAAAACCACCCTATCAGAATTCCTGAGCATCAAATAACGAAACTCTGCCAAATTCGGAAAGATCCAACAAAAACTGGATTTTTTGTAGGAAAACTACCATAGGGGTTGCCCTCCCCCCCCCCCCCCCATAGAAGACCGAAAACTACCCTGCGTGAATCCCCGTGCATCAAAGAGCCTATGTGTCAAATTTTGGAAAGATCCGACAAAAATTGGATTTTTTTCAAAGAACCCCCCCCTATCACCCCCCCTCCCCTTATAAAGTGATGAAAACTACCCTGCGTGATTCTTGAGCATCTAAGAACCTCTGTGGCAAATTTTAAAAAGATCGGACAAAAACTTTTTTTTTAATACGGAGAACCCCCAATGTGGGGTTGTCTGTCCCCCCCCCCCACCCCCCACATAGAGGGACATAAACGACCTTGTGTGAATTCCCGAGCCTCCAATAACGAACCTCTGTGCCAAATTTGGAAAATATCCGACAAAAATTAGATTTTTTGAAGGAAAACCCCCATTATGGGGGGGTGTTGATTAGATATCATGGGGAGTTTAATCTGCAATGATTTGTTTTACCTTTTTTAAGAAGTTGTTTGTTTGCATTTTTACATAAATAAAAATTCGCTTGACATATTTTATGTGCCTCTTTTTTTTAACAATTACTTGTCTTTTTTTTGATGGGGGGGGGGGGAGGGGGCTGCAGGCCCGTTGTTTAAATTTTTTCCCAAATATGACAAAGAGTCTGTACTCAATAAAAATTTTACAGAAAACGAACTAAAACAACGGCCAGTCATGTATAAAAACATGAATGTTCAAAAATCAAGACGGGAGGGGGGGGGGGTCAATTGACCCCCTGACCTCGTAAATGACGGGCCTGTGAAAGTGACTATACGTAATAAAGTGGGAAACTATGGTGGTAAGATTCTGAAGTTAGGATTTGATCACACGCACACGAATCTTATAAAATACAGTCGAACCTCGTTATAACGAACTTAAAGGGACCATTAAAATCGATTATTATAAAAAGTTGGTTCGCTTTATCCAAAAAACAATAAACAATAAGACAAAGATTGCAAAAAAGTTCATTTCAGCAGTTATTTGTTTTTAAGCGTGTTCGAATTAACGAGGTTCGACTGTATTCTCAAAAAAAAAAAAAAAATGTGCTCAAAGGGGAAAAAAAAAAAAAGAAATAAATTTTCTTAAAAATTTACGAAATTAACGTCCTCATATATGACGAAATTAATTTGACGAAACTAATGCTCTCAAAACTACGAAAATGATTGTTAATTTGACAAAACTAGAATGAAGAAATATTTCGTTACATTTGACGAAATTCGCATCCTCAAACCACTAACAAAAGCAGTTTCTTCAATTTGACGAAATGTTCGCTCGGAGCATATCCCTGGAAGTGGTTTCGTCAAAAACGAAGAAAATTTCGTCAAATTTGAAAGTCCATTTCTGAGAGTGCGGTAAGCTGTTCCAAGTTCCAAGTGCCCACAACCCCTACTAAAGTAGTAGTTTTTCCTTCTTTCCAGGTTAGCCTGAGATTTGAATAGCTTAAAACAATGACCCCCTCCTTCCGCTTTCGATGCAAAAATTTAATCCATTAACATCCTTCATTTAGCTAAATTTAAACAACTGAATCGTGTCCCCTTTGATCCTCCTTTGCTCCAGGCTATACGTATTAAGCCTATTAAGTCTGGTATCATAATCTAAATCTGAAAGTCCCCCCTACTAGTCTAGTTACACTTCTTTGAACCCTTTCCAATACACAAATATCGTTCCTCAGATAAGGCGACCAAAACTGCACAGCATACTCCAAATGGGGTCTTTCTAAATTCCTATATAAAGGCAGAAGAACCTTCTTACATTTGTTTGAAATAGATCTATTGATAAACCAAAGCATTCTGTTGGCTTTGTTACTCGCAATGCTGCACAGTTGACTAAATTTGAAGTCCTGATTTATTAAGATACCCAGATCAATAACATTTTCTGCCTGACTAATTATTGAACCCTGTAAACAATAACTCGTACGCGTATTTCCATGACCTAAGTGTAGCACTTGACATTTTCCTACATGGCCATACCTCACTTATCTGCCCACTTAGTAATATAATCTAAATCCTCTTGAAGCTATTTTACCTGTTCTTCATTTTCTACAATCCCCGTAACTTTTGCATCATCAGCAAAACAATTCATGCTTCCAGAAATATTCTCATTGATGTCATTCATAAAAATAATGAACAAGATAGGCCCTGAAACTAAACCCGGAGGAACCCCGCTTAAAGCATCACTCCATTTAGAATGATTTCCCCTTACAACTACTCTTTGTTTCATTCCAGTCAGCCAATTTCTAACCCAAAGTAAAGTTTTTTCTCCTATTCCTATATCAGCTAAATTGCTGAGAAGAGCAACATGCGGTACCTTATCAAAAGCTTTTTGAAAATCAATATAAACAACATCTACACACTTTTTGTTATCTAAAGCCAAGATAACCTTGTCGTAGAAATGCAATAAATTAGTAGCACACGATTTACATTTCCTGAAACCATACTGCAAACTAGTCAACAGACTATTAGTCTCTAAGAAAGTCATAATATTAATTTTTATCAAAAATTTAAAAATCTTAAAAACCAATGAAGTCAGACTTACAGGTCTATAATTCCCAGCACTACCTTCAGACCCTTTCTTAAAGAGCGGCATTATGTTAGCCATTTTCCAACTGTCCCTGAGTTAGAAGAAGCATTGACAATATTTAAAATAACATCCACTAATTCCTCTGCACATTCAACTAAAATTTTTGGACAAATATTATCTGGTCCCAGAGCTTTAGTTGTTTTTTTTTTTTTTTCAAATAAATAGAACCTCCTCCCTGGAAAACACAAAACCCTCAAGCTGCATAATAGCTTGTGTCTTGCTAATGTTAATCGTTGAGATACAGTTATCGTTAAACACATTGGAAAAAAAGTTATTAAGAACATTTGCAATATAACTATCGTTTTGGATTAAATTTATATGCTCATCAACCAATGGCCCAATTTGACTATTTCGAGCTTCCCCAGAATTAGTGTAAGAAAAAAATCTTTTAGGATTCCCATCAATGTTATCCGCTAACCTTTGCTCCGATTCCCGCCCCCCCCCCCCGAAATCCGTACCAAATACTTAAAATTTCATCTTGCCTTACAATACTGGAGCCTATCTGCACTCTGTCCAGTTTCTTTAAACTGACGAAAAGCGGCGTGCTTATAATTTAGAGCTTCTTTAATCTCCCTGGAGAACCACATGAGCCTAATTTTAGTACTAACACCTTTTCTCCTAAATGGAATATAATCCCTAACCGTTTTTGCCAGTTTTTCCTTAAATTCCGTCCACTGCTGATCTACGTCACTATTTTCCAATCCTGACGAAAAACCTCTTTCAAGCTCTGCCTCAAATTTTTTTTTAGGTCCCAACAGTATCGTTGTAGACAGATTTTACTGATACCACGGTTTATTAACGAAAATACTAGAGGGTCGCTCCACCTTTTGCTCGCTTCTCTCTCTCCAACCCCTATTGCTGCCTCGCCATCTACGGCGGCTCGAGCACTAACTGGTCAATATCAGGTTGGTATACTTCGGGGGCTTCGTCCCCCTCGCCTTGGCTAATGGTGCCTTGAGTGATATGCCGACAAATTTGGCGGCAAAAGTGGGAATTTCTCGCCGTTAGGTGACCGAATAGGCTGTAGATCGTCAATTTAGAACCAATTTGGGAGACAATTGATTTTAATGATACATTTACCAACTTTTATTGCCGGCACGTTGTGGTTTAAAGCAGGGCTGCGGAGTCGGAGGGAAAATGGCCGACTCCGGCTCCGATTCCTGGATTTTGAAACGTCCGACTCTGACTCCAACTCCAACTCCGGATTTATTTATTTATTTAATCTTATTTTTTCAATTCAACCTCCCCCCTTCCTCAGGGAAGGAGGAAAAACTTCAATGCAGAGATTAAAATATTACAGTATAGTCGACGAAATACACCCATTTATTTCAACCGTCCTGCTGTGACGGTCTTTAAAACAAAAGGATTCTTTAGGTAGCGAAACTCATCTATTATAGTTACTAATTACTTTTCATAAGATTTTCGCGTTGTATTTTATTGGCAATCTAAGACAATACAACATTAGAAATTCAATTTGAAAATCAAATTTTCTAAAAGTTACGATTTTAAAAGTGAGATAACTTATAAATCCCATTTAAAAAAAAATAAAAGGATTTATTTTCTCCCCTTTAATGTTTAACAAATAGATGCTGATCAAATTAGGTTCTTTCAATTATTGGAGTCTGTAACTTGGGACAAAAAAAGCCTTTTTGCAAAGTCAGAAAACCTTTCATGAGTGGGGAAAGTCCACCCTGAAGTTGACACCCATCTGACGGGTGACACCCCAAGTTAATTTCAGAGTTTATAAAAAATATAAATATTTTAAATCTGAAAAATTTCCCTAATAAATCTTAAATTATCTTTCATCTATAAAATTTAAACGTAAGTATAGGGCCCCCATATTTCAGATAGAGGCCGGGTACATGTACGTCTGGATCAAAATTTACACAAAATGCGGCGGTATAAAGCTTTGTACGAATAGCTTTTACCATACTCATATTTCTTCTACGCTCAAATTTAAATTTTAATTTTATTGGTTGATTTAGAATTAACCTTAATTTGAAGACTTTAAGATTAACTGCAACCATTGGGTGTTCTCACCAAGAAATCATACACTTATTTTATTTCATACTTTTTAGTGAAAACCAAGCTTATAGATATGGGTCATTCTCCAGAAAACGAAACTTTTGAACGCAAATATTTTTCAATTTCGAAACCTTTTGTTGTCTTATTTTTTCATTCTTACATGAAAGTGTTACCTACTAGAAGTAACCATAAACAATGGCCCAGCTAAGTTCCAATTATTTTACTCATAAATAAAAAAAATTAAAAAATGCCTTATTCACGGAAATAAAAAAAATAAAAAAATTTTAATATTTAAAAATCGAGGGCAATTTAATATCAAAGTAATAATTTCTTTAATTATGAAAACAATCAGCTATTTTAATGATTAGTGGGAATATAATATTAAGCTCTCTTAATTGAAGTACGACTTAATTAGTAGTTTCAAATGTATGTTAAAAAATAGCATTTAGTAAATTTGAGGATATACTGGCGATTTATAATTTTGGTAAAATGCCTATTATTGATGTATTTTCCCTCCATCAGTTATCTTCATCTCAGAAATAATGACATTCATAAGATCTGTCACGGAAGTGAGATTCACGGAGGTGAGGATATATCCATTAATATAGGCCTAATCGATACATTTTTTATGGAATTTTTTTTTTCGTCGTTGCTACAATCTGCACATGTTAAGCACATGCAAACATGTTCACTTTTTTTTACATTAATTTACATCCCTGAAATTCAAGTTCAGCGAGGTGAGAAGTCAGCATAACCAAACCACACTAAGTTTTTAAAGCAAAATCTATCTTCTTGTTTTTCGACAAAATCTCACAACTTCAATTATGGCTGAAAATAAACAAGGGAGCTTCCTTGTATTATGGAAAATTAAAATTTTATGTCATTACTGCCACGTGTTAGTGCAGAATGGCATTTTGTGTTTAGGTAACGGAGGTGAGAGATTTTGTGTGACATGACTACTTATCCTAAAAAAACGAACTAAAACACAATATTAAAAAATTAAATATATTTAAACAATTAGTATTTGAGACACTTGTGAAAGGAATAACGAATAAATAAACATATACTTTTAATTAAACAAGTTATTAAGCAGCATAAACAGTCATAAAAGGTTTGTGACATGCCACGGAGGTGAGAATTCACATGTTATGAAACAAAATTATACTAAAATAAAAGTTATTATTAAAAAAATGTTTCAGGTTTAAATAGATATATTTTTGATAAAATTAAAAAGCATTGTTAAATGAATTATTCCTTAAAATTTTTTCTGTAACAGGCGTGTGAGAGAAAAGTTGCACTTTTTGAAGAACGACCCATATAGTCTTTAGATTTAAAAAAACAGATACATTTTATCGGATCTATTGGACTCATGCTTTCGCATCAACACTTATTTGAATTTATCGAACACTCTTAGAAGTTTCTTCTCGAGCTACGGGTCCCAAATTGCTCAAGGGATACATTCCTTTTACTATTTTATAACTGAGATCGAAGTAAAAATTTATTAATATTTTTATTTGAAAGTAATAACTGTAAATGTTAAGCAACAAAATCGTTTGCTGACAGTTGCTATTAGCTAAAGAAAATTTAAAAACATGCTAAGTAGCGGGTCGCGGACGTAGCTATTACTTAAAGTGAAAGTTCGATAAATAAAGAAGCCAGCTAGTTGCCAATGACAGTTATTTTCTAATTGGTAGGTGTAAGGTCTTTATGCATTCACCGAATTAATTTGTAGACAGTTTTTTTTTTAATGTAAGGAGAGTAAGTGAAAATTAGAGAGAAAAAAAAATGTTCGGAGTCAGAGTCGTAGCCGGTATGTGTTTCAATGACTCCGACTCCTTTGCCCCAAATCAGCCTGACTCCGACTTCACAGCCCTGGTTTAGAGGGAGGAAACAACACTAAAAAAATGTGTTACCTTACTCCTTAAAAGCGGTGGCAACTTAGCTGCCTCCATAGCAATGGAGTAACTTGTTCGGAGTCAGAGTCGTAGCCGGTATGTGTTTCAATGACTCCGACTCCTTTGCCCCAAATCAGCCTGACTCCGACTTCACAGCCCTGGTTTAGAGGGAGGAAGCAACACTAAAAAAATGTGTTACCTTACTCCTTAAAAGCGGTGGCAACTTAGCTGCCTCCATAGCAATGGAGTAACTTAACTGATAAAACTGGTGTAACACTCATACGTCCCACCAGTTTTATCAATTAACTTACTTCATTGCTATGGAGGAAGTTAGCCGCCGGAATCAAGTTACACAAAGTGCAAAATGCTGCCACCGTATTTACAGAGTAAGGTTGCACATTTTTTTTTTTTTTTTACAGTGCAGGCGGAATGGCACACTTGGTTTTCAATTCCTTTTTTTAGCCCATGGACACTAAACCAAAAACTATGCGCTTGTTTATCCGTATAACCTAATAATAATAACAATATTTTTTTTTCTTATATTATTATTATTAATATTATTTCTATTACGAGGAAATAATCTAATAGCTTTCTCTATTTTCTTTTATTTTCATTTATTTATTTTAATATAAAGCGCGTGATTTTTTTCTATACACTGCAAGTTAACTCTAAGTTGCTTTAGAAATCTACATCTTTTATGCGATTTTTGTAAAAGAATAAATAAAAGATTAATAGCCTACACAATTTTTGAAACGAAAATGTTAATTCTTGGTGATAAAATAAATGAAATTTATACTATTAGTCTATAACTTCTTCAACCAAATGATAATATAAAAATAAAACGACGATTTATAATGGTAAAATGTCTGTCTTGACCCGAGACCCACGTGATAACAGGCCAGACAACTCCCCTCCCCCCCGCTTCGTTACGCCACCAGTAGTCGATCTTTGAACTTGGCGCGAAACTTAAAAACAGTGCAGTTTACCAGTAGTGTTGCTTGCTCTGGTTGATATAGATGAAATAGGAAATATGTAACTTCGGATGCACATTTTTGAATACAATTCTGTTGGATTTATCTCTTCCTTCCCACGTACCGGAATGTAGAGGCAATTAAAAAATATATGTATAATATAAGTCTTAAGTATCTGCTGAGTGAAAAGTGAGTCAGCGAGTTCCGCTGCCGAACAACCTGCATGTAAAGCAAAAAGCTGGATGCCTCATGGAATAAATTTTAAAGTTCGGAGGTAAGTACTCTTTTCTCAGATAAACAAATTTACATTTTATGCAGTTAAGATTTCTTAAGTTTTCCTCCATTACACAAACAATTGTCAGTTTCCTTTCCGATATCTTTGTCTGTAATTTGTAATTTCAGCATACTGCTTTAATATTTGAAACGGTTAACTTGCAACTTTTTATTTCTTTATTTTTTCAACTTTGAACACGCATTTATTCGAAATGGATTTTCCAAACTAACAATATACATATGTCAAAATTTTCTGCGAATATACTTGTTGCTATCAGAAGCGTAACTTGGTGTTGATATTCAGTAAAAATGTAAACAAGTTTATTGAAACAGGCTTTTAACTGAACTAATCTTATATTTTCGGTTTCGATTAAATTGTTTTATACGCTAGCATGTGTTATTTTGATCAAAAAACATTCCTTGATGGGTTTCCGTAGTTCTGAGATAAAAGATTAGATTTGAACGCCGGAGGTCGTGGGTTCGATACTTAAACATTTCCCCCCAACTACGCCCCTGCAATGTTATTCAAACAAGCTGGTTCTGTGCGTAAATTAAAAAATATATATATGGTTTTTTTTTCACTGTTGTCTTTAGGTTTTATGATATTTATGCACACATTGTGGTTAAGTTAACGGTATTCATAAT
Organism: Uloborus diversus; assembly: GCF_026930045.1. NCBI lineage: Eukaryota > Metazoa > Arthropoda > Arachnida > Araneae > Uloboridae > Uloborus > Uloborus diversus. The sequence continues at coordinate 106,405,729 of NC_072733.1, forward strand.
TTCTGGGCTTGCGAAAGATTAATTTTGAGCAGTGGATACACAACGTGTTTTTGCCAAATGCTCTATGCTTGTTTGTTTATGCTTAAAAAGGGCAAAATGTCTTGAACTACATATTTTTTGAACTCCTTGGGTTTTCTGTTAATAAGCTTTCAGGAACTCTGAAACTGTAACATAAATTGAATTAAAGGGCTGTCTATAAAGTATGTTACAAACTTTTGAACAAATCCCCCCCCCCTCCTCCTTGTTACATGTAACGCTGTTCAACATGAGCATATTGTTATAAACAACGCGTGATGTCACACTTCTTGTTATCCCCTCCCTTCCCCCTGTCACAAAACTGTCACATTGATTTCCTAAAAGAGCATACTTAGCAAAATGTTGATCTAAATTTAACATATATGAGGTTTTAAGTATTAAAGAAAGTTGCTAAAATGGTCATTCTATGAAAAGTTTTTTGAAAAATATTACTTTGTCATCAATTAATGCTTTTTAAAATAATTTTTCAAAAGCCTAAAATGATGAACAATTAAAGCCCCCCCCCACACACACAAGAATCATTAGCAGCAGAAAAAGCTAAAAATGGGAAAGTAGCCGAATTCCAAAAAAAAAGGCTGTTTAGATATTGAATACATTTTTTGATATACAACATACAGTATTCATGATGTATCATTCATTCTTTAATTAACGTTTTTCAAGTTGAATTCCTGTGTAATTTTTCGAGAGTGCCCACCGAAGGGGGGGGGGGGGTCGGAATCATAGTCTCATAGTAATGATAGCTTTTCAACGGCTATAGTTATAAATAACTGTGCCCTTGAAATTTTAAGGGAGATGGAGATGTTTTGGTTTTTTTTTTTTTGAAGGTTTCATAATTGAAGGGGGTAGGGCACCGTCTACTTTGGGGATGGCACCCAAGCATTCACGTCTTTTTAAAAGCATAAATTTGCTCAGCTAAGTTAATATTAATAATCTGGTATTATGTACTTTAATTTGATGTTATGTCTTTGAAACATATTGCAGTCCTGTTTCCCGTTTACTTAAGTAAAAATGTTTATTTATTTTTTAAAATTTCATTTAATTCTTATTCAAATACAATAGTAATATTATTTTTTGTTTTGATGTAATTGTAAAATGAAAGTTCATTTATTTATTTGAATACTTCTTAAGACTTAATGTTTCAATACAATATACGAGTACTTAAAATGCGATTAGTTAAAAAACAATTTCTAATGAAAAATAAAACTGTGTTTATTTATCACTTTGTTTTAACATGATTGTAAAATAAAATCGTGTTTAGTTATTTGAATACTTTGTAAGACTGTGAATTAAGCTCAGTGTATTTTTTAATGTATGATTATCGGTTCCTTTTTATGTTTTCAAATGAAAAAGTAGAACTTGTAATGCTACTTGAATAACAGAAGACAATAATAAATAAACCAAATAGTTTTATTTAACCAAAATATTAATCGAAGTGCTCCCTTCCCAATATCATTGTGGATCGACAAACGATGACGTCATTTGCTAGTTGGATGGCCTTTTTATCTCGAAGGCCTCGCTTGACCATTTATATTTGAAATACTGCTTCAAAACTATTTTATCCTAGAGAATCCGCTAGATATTTAAGCACTAAACTTGAAAGAAATCAAAAGGTGAATTCGTATATTTTCTAAGCTTCGAGTAGTTGGAATCATTTAGACTGAATTGAGCTTAGCTGAAAGTTTGATAAATGATGTGTTATTTGCAGTAGGGTCACTGAGTTCATAGAACATTTGTTATATCACTTTTTTCATTGATGAATTTCCAAATCTGTAGACAGTGAATTATGATTCATTATATTTCTGGAAGCAGGTTTTCGAAGCATGTCATGTCAATGACAAGTTAGAACATTTTTGAAAAATCGTAAATTATGACTGTGATTCAATATGATATGTCATCTATTTCATGACTTAAGCCTGTTTTTTTCATTTCTCTGTTCGATTATTTGCATTATATGATTACATGTATTAAATACATGTCAACGTTCTGTTAACAGTTTTGAAGATTACAAATAAGCAATAATAATCTGAAAAACAAACAAACAAACAAAAAAAAACATTAAAAATATAAATTAAGAAATACCAACGTCAAATAGCACAAATTGCAGACAAGATTGTGCTGATTATCATTTGGAAGGTTTACGAATCGTTGCCATTAACTGAAATTTTAGTTTTTATATGGTTCCATTTTAAAACACGATTTTCGTATAAATTCCCTTATATGGGGTTAAAATATTAATTACACATATTTATACTATGTATCGTTCAAAAGAACGGAAATTTCTGCATAAGAGAGAACTCGTACTAATTCTCTTACTAATTACGACGGAAATTGTTAGTGTTTTCAAGAAACAGAATATAGATGCATTCTGCAAAAATCCAGTTTACATCGGATCTTGACCAAACATGAGACACAGGTACTTTTGCATCGGGGAAGGTTTGTAGGGGAACTTCCAAAAGCTAAAAAATACCGAACCTTTCGAATTTAAATTTTAGGACCCAAAAATTGCATAAAATGGCTATTTCAACTTTTAATAGTTATCGTATCGTCTCGATTTTGGTCTCAATGGAAAACTCTTATAATATCCCCTTAGAACATATTCTTCCAGTGGTTCAGAAACAAGAACGGCCTTAATTAACCAGGAAAAAAAAAACTCTTAACTTTTTTAAGCAAGGAAAAATCCATTTTAAAATGGATATTTATCGTCGGCGTGACCTGAGCTAAAATTAACGTTAAGAAAGCATTAAGTTGAAATATCTGAATATTAATGTGGTGCCGACTTTGGTACACCTTGGTACATTTGCATAGCCATTCTTACATTTTAGCTTTCATGTAAAACTCGCCAAGAGATGATGACGTAGAGTCCGGCGACAGAACGAACAGCGCCAAGGGCAGTAAAACTTTTTTGATTAGTTAATCACTTTGATGAGACGAAAGATGTAAGACGTGGTATAAAGACGAGCAGCAAGACGGCTGCACTCCTGCATTGTAATCATTTTTGTAAATCTTAGTTATGTGTAGTTTAGTTATCATTAAATGTTTAGTATCTACACTCTTAATTCAAAAGAGCGAAAAAATAACTCTTAAAAAGGGTGAAATTCATTGCGGGTGCATTCATTCTTTCTGAGTGCTTGCTTTATCGAAAAAAGACGCTTTACGAAAAAACCAAGACTAAAACTTTTCCTTATTGGCGTGAAATTCGGAAACACTCCTTTTGATGAGCGAAAAATAAAAACATTCTTTAAAAGAAGGACTCAAAAAGATTTTCATTGGTTCGATTCTGTCACGTGACTTTGTTTAGGGAGAATCTTCTATACCTCCACGTTCGGCTTAACTAACGTTGGTCGCGAGTACCAAGTGGATGTCGCTATCTAAATGTCTTCATTTAATGAATTTAAACAATATTTGTTGCCGAATGAGGTTTCTGAAGGAAATGCACAAAAACTACATGGTAAGTGCGAAGAATTTTCTTTTTTATTAAAACTTGTAACTGTTAATATTTCTTGAACTGCTCGTATATCATTACAAATCACCCACGTGCAATGTTAGGGCGAACTTTTTGTAACTTTTTCTTCCAAATGAATGAAACTTTCATCAACAATTTTGTTTCGGTCATCGAATCAAAAATAGGACATTTGAAACAGTCGTTACGATCTTTGTTGTGTGTGTGTACTGCATATATATTTTAGGCAGGTGTTACAGACCCGACCATGCGCAAATCTATAGGTCGGATACCGAATCCGCTCCCGTTGGTCGGAGCTCCAACCACTGCGTATATTTTAAATTAATCAAATATTGTTTGTGTGTATAATAAACTTTAAAGAGTATCATAAACTTTGTATAATACACTCATTCATATGTGTAACGGGCCATTCATTAATTAAGTAAGGGTCCTGAGGGGGAGGGAGTGGAAAATTCTCTATATACCCTTGCTTGGAGAGGGGGGGTTAGATCCATTCTTACGTAATATTTTCCAAGCCGATATTTTACATTAGAAATCCGCGGTCAAGTGGTTTGGCAAATATTATATTTCATTTGCTTCAGGAAGGTAAAAGTATGTATTATAGGATGAGCTGTTTTTTACTTGTGTTTCAAAGAATGAAACGTGTAAAATATAATAAAAGAATCGCTCTGTGTTTTGCATGTCTTATTTTTAATTAGTATCGCATCATATACAAAAATTATTTGTCGAAAAACATTCGGTCTAGATTCCTTACAGTAAACATTTCTTTACTCAAAAAGGTTTTAAAAAAATAATAATGATAGTTAATTTAAGAACGATCCAAGTGATGAAATATTTGTTATTTTATTATTGTGAAGAAAAAAAAGAATCTTACGTAAGATGGAGGGGGGGGGGGAATCTTAAATACCCTTACATAGGGGGAAGGGAAGGTCAAAAATATTGCCAAAATTGTCCTTACTTAATTAATGAATGGCCCCGAAGAAACAAAATTGAATTCAAACGTATCTTGTCATAATTTATGAGTGACTTTTTAAATTAATTTGGACTGAAGTAACTTTTAAAACATTATTAATGTTAAAAGGCACACCGAGAATATCAATATAGAGTTTCAAAATTTTAAATATATTTATTTGGAACTGTGTGGGTTTTTAAATTTTATTTCAATCTTTAGATTCGGAAATGTACGTAATACTGCACGTGGGTGATTTGTAACGATATACGAGTAGTTCAAGAAATATTACCAGTTAAAGTTTTAATAAATTAGAAAATTCTTCGTACTTACCATACAGTTTTTGTGCATCCTCTTCGGAAACACTAAAAACAGTTTTTTTTCACACTTTTTTAACCTAAAAACTAATTTTTTTTTTCAAATGAAATAACTATTTTAAAAACAGTTTTAAACTCAAATGCACAGCATAAGCACATGAAAACACATTTAAATTACAATTTCACCAAAATGAGAGTGAAATGATTTTACCAATTGTATTCTAAAAAAGAGTGAAATATCGGCTTTCCAAAACGGAAAGCAGCCACTCATTTAGGATATTAATTTCGTCTTAAAAAAGAGTGAAAATGACTTATCAAAAGGGAGTGAAATTAGCTTATCCAAAAGGAGTGAAAATAACCGCTCCTCAAAAGGAATGAAATTTACTCCTATAAGGAAAGTGCGTTTTCGAAACTGGAAAGGAGTGAAAATTTACTAAGTCTGAGTTAAAATCGCTTTAATTTTTTAAGAGAGTAGGATTATGTCATCAATGAGTGGTTTTATAAGTGAATACAAGCATTTTCATAGTTATTACCAGTACCTCGGCTGTCCCACATTAAAATAGCTGAAATATCTGTTGTCATTTTTTGCCTAAGTGTGAACAAATTAAGTTATTGCTCTTGCTTTGAGACTTTGATTTCAAATTTTACCTTTTTTTTTTTTTGACGATTTATTAATTTTGTACTTCCGGCTGAAGAGAATCAAGGATTTGAGGTACATTAATTGAGACTTTTTCAATTAATTTAATGTCATTTTTCAAATATTCGGTTAAAGTTAGTTAAAAATGGCTGATGCTGATAAGGATTAAGAGGGCTTGATGTCGGGTTTCAAATAAAACCTTTTAGAAAATATTCAACTTATTCAAAAGGAAATTTTTAGAAACGATTGTACAATTCTGATGATGTAGTGCAGTAGAAATAGGCCAAAAAACGCCTTGGGGTCAAATAAATTGCAATAGAAATGTTTCTTTTGGTAAATGGTAGGTAACATACTCCTAATGAACATACTAAAAATATACATCCGTACTGTTGGGAAAAATGTGTTTTTTTGGTCGCCATCTTGAAAATCCATGAAAAAAATTGAAAAATGAAAAAAAAAAAAAATCATGTGTGGTATCAAATGAAAGGAAATTTCACGCTGAAAAGGAATATAATATGGAATACTTAAAATAAAGTGAAGATGCTAAAAATATACATCGATATTGTAGTGAAAAATGCGGGTTTTTTTGGCCGCCATCTTGAAAAAAAAACATGATTCTTTTTTTTTAAATTGTGTGTGGCATCAAATGAAAGGAAGAAAAGTGAGGAGAGTAGAAATTTACATAAGTACTGAAGCGAGAAATGCGTTTTTTTTTTATCGCCATATTGAAAAATCATGGAAAATTTTCAGAAATGTAAAACATCTAGTGTGGTATGAAATGAAAAGAAATTTCATGCTCAAAAAGAAAATGACTTTTATTTAGACTGAGGGAAGGCAATAATGAACTAAGAGCCAAAACACTGAAGTCTCTTGTTATGCTAAAAACATTATTTATTAATCTAAACGGTTTAAGAATTGTGGATTACTTTGCGTCTGAGTGCATTTTTCAAAAAAGTTGAATAAATACACTCAAAAAAATTAAGTAGGAAGAAAAAACAAAATCATGAATTTAAAGGAGTTTCATAAAATAAAATATTTACATCACCAAAGTGAAATTTCATCTTCATCTTCATCCAAATTCAAAATCTTTCCTGTGATTGTGCAGTTATTTCCACTACAGTTTTTACAAATTACCGAGTATGGAAGTCCACATCGACGACATATACATTTTGTAGTGTTACATGGTTCTTATGGTGTATTTTGGCAAATATATTTAATTATATTTAAGAGTTGATTTTGTGCTGGATTCAAGTCTGGATGTTGACTGAAATTCTCCATCTGCCAACTGCATCTCCAAAGTGTGGGATCAGGAGTTTGTAACTCAAGGTTTTTCCTAACAAAGCCCTGAAAATGTACGCGATGTAGATGATATTTCGATGCATTTTGCATTGGGGGCAAAGGAGCTATTTCAAACTCTTTTTTAGCTGAAGCTATTTTCCTAAGGTATTGCTTATAGTGAAGCGCGTTTAAGTGACCTGGGTCGATGTTGCCTCCATATAGTGACACAATAATCTTACAACAGATTTCAACCAAATATTCCTAAATAACATCTTTCGGTGATCCAAAATAGCATGCTCAACACTCTTAAGAGTGAAATCTTGAAAACAAAAGATGCTCATGATAAGAGATATTATTATTTAGTTGTATTATTAGTTGGTTAACAAGGAAGCCGATGTTGGATTTAGTTAAAAAAGTAGTTGACACATTCTTACTGTATATTTCTTATAGCATTTTAAGAAAGCGTAACAAGGCTTTCGCAACAACAGATTTCTGAACGGCTTGAATAAACTTTATAAGATTATGTGGGAAACTGTATTAAAATATTTATCTGGTGAGTCCCTACAGTAACATGGAACAGGATACCCTCGGGGATGATGTATTAAAATATTCTTAAAACAGGAGTAAAAGGATTAAAATGTCTGCATCATCCGCAACTACCGTCACGTGTTTTACCTGGGCAATTTTTACAGCTTCTTTCACTATCATCATGTCTGCGCCAAATTCCGCTTGAATCACAGAATGACCTCTCCTTTGCAAACAACTCACCAGTATGTTTACAAAACGTTGCTTGTTTACAGAATTGGAAAGAAAATTGTTTTTTAGAATAATTATAGCTGAATTTTCATCAAATAAGGTAAACGCGCTAGTAGTGGCCACAGTTAAGCATATTTTGTGTTTTTTTTTAAACTGTGGATCTACAATATTAATTCGAATTTTAAAACTCAATGAGCGTATTATAGCCTTACTATTCCTTAATCGTCCTATTTTCTAAAAATTCCAGAATTTCATTTTTTTCAATTTTTTATCCATTTTTTCCTCGAACTTCAAATTTGAACCATTAGTGGCCCGTCCACAATCTGAGATTTTCAGTAGTGGCCACATGCATGAGTCAGTAGCAGCCATCTGACATCATTTCCTTAGAATTTATATTACTTACTTTAAATTCAAATAACTGATGAATAAAATTGATTCAATATGATAGTTACATTAAGTACCAATGTATTAATCACATTTTTATAGTACATTTCTTTCTTCAAAGTACATAAGTAGGATAAAACTTAGGATAAAAGAAAAAGTTTTTAGTAGAAAATTTGCATTTGTAATTTCTGTACGCTAATGTAAAAAACGAAGTAAAAGAAAATGTATGTACTTATAAAAGTATTATACACATAAACTTTGGTAAGTATGAACTGAATAATTACTATCACTTCAAAATCATTCATAATTAATAATAAGGTGAGCACATCATTCAATGTAATTCTAGCACAATTTGTTTCCCACAACTTACGAAGGCACATCAATGAATATCGGAAATTGTGTGGTAGCATAAGTTTTCAATACTACTGGGGCAGGGTGTCCCAACCCTGGAAAGTCACGGATTTTGGCTGTGATTGAAAAATGTTCATGGAAATCCATGATTTTCGGCAAAAAATGTTCAAAAATCATGGAAATTGACTATTGCTCATGGGTTTTGAGTTCAAGAACATGCATTTTATCAAATTCTACACATTAGATTAAACATACACATCTTGGCCATTTTTTACGCTGTTACGCGTCAATCCCAATTTTTCACACTTTTCGAAATCCGATTGCATCCACTTCTTTAATACTCGCTCGTTTTTCTTTTCTATGTGATTTTACCATTTGGACACTTATAATTATGTATCAAGCATTATTTTCAACCCTCCTTATATGATCTCATTGTGTAGTTGAGGACTTTTAGACTTCTAGTTTTGCCGATCGCATTCAATGCGAAAATTTTAAGTCATCTGTTTTGATTCAAGAGACTCATAAAAATTATCCTTAACTCTCAGTTGTGTATTAAGTTAATGAAGATTTTAGAAAATAAAATTGGTCTGAAGAATTAATTAGGACGTTTTCGACATCGATAAAATACAGAAATCAGGGAATTTTCAAAGGTAATTTTTTGAAAAAGTCCGTAAATGTTACATATTTCACAAATTCGGAAATTTTACAATATTTTATAACCTATCCTAATACTTTGGCGGTAAATATCTGGTATTGTCTGGTAAATTAATTTTTAATTATTTTAATTTAATATTTTATTTTTTCTGATTATTTATGTTATTTATTGTAAACATAATTTTAGTAACCAATAAATTATTGCTAGTTACGGATATTTTAGAAAACTACTAGTAGTACAATGCTCGCATTTTGTTATTCGGTAAACTTTGAAGTTTTATCCGGTAAACTGATAATTTCCCCCTTCCCAAAAACTTGAATTTTGGGTGCCCCTGACTATTAGCAGTCATAAAAAAATATGAATCAATAGATTATTAATTGCAAAACACATACTTACTGACATGATTTAAAGACTTCCAAGAGAAAAATGGTTTCTTAAACAAGTTTATATAACTGAAAATTTTATATATCATGGCTTTTACTAATTTTACGGTGTGTGACTTACTTCTAATAAAAATAATCTGTATTTTCAAGAAATGATTGCTTAAATTTAAGAAATTAAAAATTATCTGCTTTGATTAGAAGAGTGATTACCTCGATCAAATATTAGGAACTTCCCTCTCCATTTTTTTACCTGCTCAGCAGGCAGGTTGCAATCGGTTCTAATTGAATTTTTCTCCTCTATATATATTAGCGCTCCAAATTCCTGTTTTTTTTCTACCAACAAGCTATTTTAAAATTTTTTTCCTCTGTGATATGCGCCATCCCCTAGGACAGGGCCTAGGGGATGACGTGATGAGTTATCCGCGCCTGTCCATACAAGAGGTAAACGCACCTAGCAGTCGCCACAGTGAAGCATATTTTGTGGTTTTTTTTAAACTGGGACTACAATATTAATTACCATATTTGAAACTCAAAGAGCATATTATAGCCCTACTCTTCCTCAATCGTCAGATTTTTTTTTAAATGCCAGAATGTCAATTTGTTCACTTTTTTCCCAAACCTGAAATTTGATCCATCAGTGGCCATTGTACATGAGTATCGGCCATATTGTTGTTTAGAAGTGGACACCGGGTAGCCATTACTAGATCACACAATAATATTACATTAGAAATGAGGCAGGTTATTATGTTAAGGTATTACAACTTATTAAAAGGAAAATCGAGTTGATTTATAAAAAACCTTCCTGATTCAGTATCGGCCACTCGGTGGCCACTTTTGAATTTCCAAACGTTTTTGGTACCAATAGTGGCCAGATAAACTGTCAGCCAAGAAAACAACTATTTGGAGTTGAAAACGTTCCAAACATGATCTTTCACATTTCATAACATGGTTACAGCTCTAAAAATATTATTTTTGAGCATTGTTCTATTCATAATACAACACAATGTTTTTATACCTCGTTATGGAGAAGAGTTAGAAGACAGCTGAAAAAACATGGACAATCCGGACGACCATACTAAATAATTTATAACAATCCCCCCCCCCCCCCATGATGCTCTACCTACTCCTCCTTGAACTGCTCACTATTATAAAGCCCGAACTTTACCTAATGCAAATTTGAATCCATTGGGAGACCTAGAATCCTTATTTTTCAAATATAAACCTTAAAGTGGCCACTACTGGTGCGTTTACTTTACTACTTCAACTGGCGACTGTTTTATGCTCAACATGTGCTCCATGTCTTTTATATTCGGTTTCTCATACCCATTGAATACTATGGTCTCTTTTATACATCTTTTGTTTTTATATGCTTCGTATCTCCAAATATTTTAGACGTGGATTATGGTATCTGATACACCAATGCGCCACCGTTAAGAAAGTAAGAAGTACTCTGGTGATACTGTGTTAACATTCAAAGTATCTAATGACTATGGCAATGAAGATTTATCTGTTTTTCTCATTTGCTGAGTACTATGGTCAAATAGTTCAGTTGGCATAGTAGATAATTCGTGATTTAAAAATCCACTAGCATCTTGAGCATTATTGTCTAAGGAGATACATGCAAGCATCCTCTGTGTTAAAAGACGTGAATTTACGTAGTGAGTCTCACCAGCAATGACAGTCCTTTTTTCAGTACTCGTGTTACCCATCGTTACTACTTCGTCTAATTTCAGTAGTTTCACCGTTAAAAAAGTCCTTGCCGGTGAGTTCATCTTGGATATTTCTTCGAATGACATCAGAAAATTTTCTGCAGTAACTTTGTTTTAGTTATCCACCACTCCGTTAAAAATTTCCATAAACTACTTGAAAGAATATTGCATTAGCACTTGCGGTGCGAACACAAGTTCATGTAAGCATGTTGTTGTAAGCATGTTATCATTATTTTACCATTTTCTACTTATTTCCTCTTAAAAAAACACTTCGCTTCAAAAATCTGATTAATATTCTTTTTCAGGGTGAAATTTACTATATTTTTTAAACAACCCATGGTTTTTTTCTTTTTTTTTTTCAATTTTAGAAATGTTTCATGATTTTCAACATGGCGGCTGAAAAAAAAATCACTTTTTCGCAGTAGCATGGGTGTATATTTTTACTATGTTCACTTCACTCTAAATACATCATTCTATATTCCTTTTCAACTTGAAATTTACTTCCATTTGATACCACACATGATTTTTTTTTATTTTTGAATTTCTTTCATTTTTTTTAAGATGGCGGCTAAAAAACACCATTTTTTGCAATAGTACGGGTGAATATTTTTAGTAAGTTCACTTCTATTTTAATATCTCATATTTTATTCCTTTTTAGCTGGAAATTTTCTATCATTTAATCCCGCAAATGATATTTTTTTAACTTTAAATTTTGTTTATGATTTTTCAAAATGGCGACCAAAAAACTTATTCGTCTTAACAGTACGGATGTATATTTTTAGTATGTTCATTAGGGGCATGTTACCTACCATTTCCCACAAGAATCATTTCTGTTGCAATTTGTTTGACCCCTAACGCTATTTCTACTGGACTAATGTTTAAAAGAGTGAATGTTGATTGTCGTGTAGATCCCCCAAGGTGAGGGGGGAAATTAATTGGAAAGGCAACCGTATCGTATAGTGGGTGCATTGAACCCAAGCCGGAGTCTTGCAACCACGACAATCGCAAGAACCCCTTGACCAATGAAGCGTACAACTCGTAAGTGTGAGAATTATATGACGGGGACAATCAGACACACATGACATCATCATACAGGTCAAGCACTTTTAAAGATAACTAAGGTTGGCACTTTTAAGTTACGTAATTACAGAAATAAATTGGAAGTGTCTCACCCATCATGTGATCTCGCCTCGCAGGCCCGCTGAAATCCAAACATGAAAAGTCCACACAAAAGTTTAGAATGGTAAATAAGGAAGTTTATTTTCACCAAGTTGAATGAGGTCACAAAAATTGGCACACAAGCCGTGCGATGCCCGGTCGGCAGCACTGGGACGAAACATCATCAGCACACAATGAAAATACATTATCAATTCCAATTTAGGCCATCATAATATTGCGAACTAACATCCAAAAACATCAAGCACACACATGCAGGCAGGTTGGGGACATAATGAACATCCCCGGCTCAAAATCGGGAAGTTTGGCCAGACATAGCGGGAAACGGCACATCCGCTAAAAAAACAAACAAGCCCCGCGCACGTCAACACAGCACGGAAGAAAATTATGAACTCCCGAAATATGCGAGCAAATTACGTGGCAAGCAAAAAAGTTCGTTACACCGATAACAAAACGGGTGATCGAAAATGCACAAATCAAACTCTTAAACAAGACATTACCATATTCGGCAGCCTATGATCGCGGGGAAAAAGACACTGGCGCCACACACGAAAAAACCGTCTGTTGTGACGTCATCACTATTCTAAAATCACAGACCGGGATAGGTCAAAAGTTCGCTCTGAGGAAATCTGCGCGAAATCGAAACAAACGAAAAAATAAGGGAATCCAATGTGGATTACACCACATTTCCCCCCTTCGACAAAGTTTTGAAAAAAAAAAAAAAAAATTGGTCAAACAGGAGAAGAAAAAAAATTGTCAGGTACAACAAGTACAAATAGGCACAGGCACACCTCAGAAGCTGTAAAGAAGCCTTTCACAACAGGTGTAATCACAAAAAAAATGTTCAATAGGTTGTCAGAAAAAAAAAAAAAAAATATGCATCGAAATTCTACTCAAGCCACGTAATCATCAAAATGCTCAAAGAAGGCACAACACAGGGCAAACAATTATGTACGAAAGCTCTAATTTGCAAACAAAAAAAAAAATTGGCACGTGCTGGTCAAAACTTTAACACTTCCGATTGAGCCTCAAAAACTTCCCAAAAGAGCATCAACAAAAAAAATTTGTTTTTTTTCTTAAAATTGCCAAAATTTTCAAAATCAACTATATACAATGGCATCAAGCATGTCAAACGATTCAAATTTTCAAATGCCAAACACAAAAAGAGAGCAAAATGGCCAAAAATTTTCAATTAAAAAAAACTCTCTTTCAAAGGTTTCTCAAAAAGGCCAAAACATGCCAAATGTATCCTGATCAACAAAATATTTTTTCACTTTCATTCATCTCCATATATACAAGGATACTCAAACTTTTCAAATTGGCATTTCACAACAAATATTTGATGCATTAAATTTTTTTTACATGTCATTTCACAATATCAAATTCAAAATTTTTCATTTTCAAAAAAAAACTTGCATCAAATTGAAAGATTTTGGCATTGCATCAATTGAAACTTTTCTTCAATTTTTTCAAACTTTACACATCATACAATCAAATTACTCAGATGCAATTCTCTTTATACATACAGTGTTTCAGCTAACACAGAACATGGGTGCATTAAAAATCTCAATCAAAAAAATTTTTCACTTCTCAAAATGCACCAAAAACTTTTCATTGGTACCAAAAAAATATACAAAATGGCCATATATCAAATTCTGCAATATTTACAATCACTAGTGAATCCGAAGATCAAAAATGTGTACACATGGCAACTGCAGCATTCATTAAAACGGAAAAAAAATCACACATGAATTAGCTCTGATCAGAGGAGATGTTAAATTTTCAGTCATCTCAAAAAAAATTGCATGCTTCAAATTCACTTCACAAAACATGGAATTCCACAAAGAAACAAAGAAAAATATTTACATGTTGACACAGAATGCCCTTCATTCAAATCATTCATTTCAAGTTGTCACACATCATTCAATTGGTACTCCAAGAAGGTTACAATTTCGAATGAGGTACGAAGGAAGATTTTTCCTTCACATTACAACAACTCATTTTGTAAAAAAAAATTTTTCCAAATGTGAGAAATTTTGAGGTCGAAATGAAAAGAGGAATCAGATCTGAACAAATTTAGATAGCCAAAAATGTACCTCTACAACAAACCAAAATGGGGAAAACAGGGCAAAAGAAGTAGGTGATCACCAATTTCAACAGGGCTCAACCCAACCAAGAAGTACCATCAAATGAACCTTTCACAGTGAGCAAATCATTCCAATCAGTCAACCTGCAAAAAGGGCAAACAAACGTGACAACAAAGGAACTAATATTTACAACAAGAGGTATTTCACATATAAAATATCAAGAGCAGGTATCAAAATTTTTTCATTTTAAATTCACTTTTCCATTATTTTGATGCTTTCAAAGACATGTGACCAATAATTCAAGAGCATACCAAAATATATTTCAAATTCAAAAAAAAAATTGCTCCAAAATTTTGCTTTTAAAAGGTAATGCACAGAAAAAAAAATCTTTTGCAAAAATCTGCCATTACTTTCAACAACATGTCACATGGGTCACAAACAAACAAACAAAAAAAAAACCAAAGCAGTATGCAAGTTGAGTGAGATCAAATGTCTTTTAAGTGAATTTTTAACTTCAATAGACAATCATCAAAAAAATTTGGCTATTCATTCACAAGCATATTTTATGTTATGCATCAAACTCAAAAAAAAATTCACTTTTCATCACTCAACATTTACTTTTGTCAAAAGAGAAAAACTAGAATTGTGTGACAAAGACAATTCCAAATTTCAACCACAAGCCAAAGGGAACGCATATGCACAACATCCATCATCATTAAAAAAAAATTCAAAAGCAAACATCAAAATTTTCAATCAAAAATTTGTCAAGAAAGAAAAATATATACAAGATACTTGACAGCATTTCATCTTGGAAGAAGCACCCCAAGGTCCATGTTTCTTGTAGAAGACAACTTCTTCATGCGCGTTACTTGCAAAAGGTTCCAGTCGCCATTGCACATACACTAAAAAAAATATTTAAACACGTATCACTGAACTTCTTGAGGCACTACCACCTATTGATGAGATCACTTCATCATCAGGAACACTTGCACAAATCAGAGGTCCCTTCATGGCACTCGGTAGATAGAGATAGGATCATTAAACACTATTATTTCAGAGGCCGAATCACTATCGCGGTCAGCAGAAGGAGCCACAGGGACACAGCGGCGGCAGCGCACATCCAGCCACTCAACGTCGCCGAAGCTGGTATGGGGATCTGGTCTGTTGCACCGGTACAGGATCATGCTGGGGAACAGGAGCTCCGACATCATTCTGGATGTCAGGCACGGGAACGGCGTCAGGACCCGAAGACGGTCCGGCGGAAGCAACAGGGCTCTGGGGTCTCACAGCAGGAACCACATCAGCATTCACAGGTACCTGAAATGGGATAGGAGATTCCGGTCTCCCAACATCATTGTTCTTATTCCCAAATTGTTCACCACCCAAATGTGATTGTCTTTTTTGGAACTTCACCAAACGGTTTACATGTATTTTCTTCAATGGTGCCTGCTTGTTATTCAATTCCTGAATAAGACGCAATACGGGTGAGATCACTTTTTTTACAAAATATGGGCCATCATATGAAGGTTTGTACTTGTTTTTTGACTTCAAGTACACAAGATGACCAGCTTGAATATTACGAGGTTTACAATTTTCATTATGACTTTGATTTTGTGCCAACTTTTTAGTTACAGAATTCCGGTAGACTTCACGATACACAAATTGAAGTTGCTCTAAAAGCTTGTGCAATTCAAAAGCGGAATCCAAAGATGGATTAATATTGAAATTGACAATGTCTGTTATCAAAGACAACTCCCGACCGAAGTGAACAAGATTAGGAGAGAATTCAGTAGTTGAATGTGTGGACGCGTTATAACAGGCTTTATGAACATCAACAGCATAATCAAAATCAAGACCAGAAGCTAGCAAAGCTTTAATTGAAGTTTTAATGGACAAGTTCACCCTTTCACTCAGAGTGTTAGCCTGGGCATTTGCCGACGTTGTATGCCTTAATTGTATATTAAAAAGCTGATTAAATTTAGCAAACAGTTCACAATTGAACTGACGACCAAGATCTGTCAAAACTAATTCAGGTCTGCCAAACAAAGTGACGTATTTAAAGAAAGATTTAGCAACTGACACAGCAGTTATATTATTCAAAATATACAACTCTAAGTGTCTCGAAAAGGCATCAATGACAGTTAAGATATATTTGTTATTGCCAAGAGGTCCAACAATGTCGAGTGTCACTAATTGATTACATTTAACAGGTGAAAAGGTTTCCTGAAAGGGTGCTTTGTTTATCCGATGAGGCTTTGCCTGAATGCACTTAGTACAACTAGCACAGTAATTTAAGCAGTCAACATACATTCTCTCCCAATAAACATTTTTAGTTAAAAATGCATAAGTCTTATTTATGCCAAGATGTGAATGATGAGCAATACTTAAAACTTTAGCTTTTAAAGAATCAGGAATGACAATTTTCAAATTTTCCTGATCATCATTAGATGAATTACTTTTGCACATCATTAAAACCAAAGTTTCAGGATGGATACAAAATTTGTTATGTTTTTCAAGAGCAACTCTATTAAGAATATTATTATAAATGACAGATAATTTAGGATCCTTTAATTGCTCTTTTAAAATAGTCGACTGAGTTACTTGCAACAAAGGATCTTTCTCTTTTTCTCCAACATCAATTAAACTCAACACATTAACACAATGTTGTAAAAGTGTACCAGAATTCTGTACATTATCAACAAAATTAACATTTTGATCAAAACCATCAGTGTTTACACAATTCCCAGTATTATCCTCATACACTTCAACAACTTCCGGCAAAGCTTCCCCCTTATCGAAAGTTGTGTCAACCACAGGGTTAATTCGATTATCACGTAACAAAGAAGGATCTGATACTATATCAACTTGATGATTTGTAAGGTCAGTGCGAGAGAGCATGTCAGCAAATAAATTTTTTTCACCAGCCAAATGTAAGAAGGAATAATTGTATTCAGATAAAGTCATTAGCCACCGAGTAGTTAGAGATGCAGGAGACGAGTTTTTACTGTAAAATTTCAGACTTTTGGCATCACACAATAAAAAGATGTGGCGATTAAATATGTATGACTTGAATGCTTCGAGAGTCTTCACAATTGCCATCAATTCTAGCTTTATAGCAGGATACCTCGTTTCAGCTGGAGACAGCAATTTCGAGAAGAAAGAAATTGGGATAAACAAACCATCCCTCCTTTGCAAGAGTACACCACTTATTGCCAGTGCACTTGCATCTGTGTTCACATAGAATTTCTCATTCCAATTCGGTTGAACAATATATGGATTCTTGAAAAACACTTCTTGCAATTTTTGAAAACACTCATTTACTTCATCTGTCCATTTAAAAACTGCTTTAGGATGGGTCAACTGATTCAGTGGATGAATCAAATCAGAAAATTTGTATATGAGTGTTCTGTAATATGAGCAAATACCAATGAAACGCTTCAGCTGCTTCTTTGTTTTTGGAGGAGGAAAGGAAGTAATTTTCACAATATTTGACGAGATTGGCAAGACTTTATGTTGGGAAATCTGGAATCCCAGGTAATCTATTTTATCCATGAAAAAATGACATTTCTTTGGTGACAGAGTCAAGTTAAAGTCTTTAAGGACAGAAAACAGTTTCTGAAGCTTAGCCTTCATCTCATTAAAGGTTCTGGAACCTACGATCAAATCATCTTGATAGGAATACACTCCGTCCATGTTTGTTTGTTCACAAACAGTGTCAGAATAATGTTGTTGTATGCTCGCTCCACTGGCCACGCCAAAAGGAATTCTGTGAAAAGCATAAGTACCCCAAGGGGTAGTGAAGGAAAATTTGTCTCGGTATTCTTCTGGTAAATCAATTTGATGATAGGCAGCATGTAAGTCCAAAGTTGAAAAATATTTGTATTCTGACAATGAAAAATTTACCATTGGTGTCTGATTTTGCATTTGGCACGAATTCTCTGATGTCAGTGGGACAGAATTTTGAATTGTGTCAACGCGAACAGTCTGCGAACACTGAACACTTTTAATTGGAGAAAATTGAGTTCCCACATCATTATATGTCACCTTATTTTTAAGAATTTCTGAATAACTCAAAAAATTAACCTGACTATTCTCCTTATTTTCATGCAAAGGAAAACGTTCATTTCTTCTCCGATACAAATTATCAAATCTAGCATTTGCATTATTAAAATTTCTCGACAACGACTTATTTTGAAATCTCACATTGTTATTAAATTGTTTCAAAAATTGAAAACACTTTGATTGAACATGCCCCAATTTACCACAAAAATTACAAATGATTTGAGCACTTTCTCTATCATTACAAAATTTTTGTTTCCCATGAAACACACCCTTTTGATCAGAACGCTTTAAAGGAATTTCATCATCATCAGACAAATCATCCACAGAGGTAAACAACTTTTTTCTAGGTAAACAATCATCAGAGTTCATTTGTGAATTTGCATTGAGATTTTCAACATTTTTTAACTGCTCTTCTAAAAACACGATTTTTTTGTTAAGAGCTACTACCTGTTCATCAGAAAATTGAGGTTGGTCATAAGACTGAACATCTCGTTCTAATTGTTGCAATTGTTCAATTTTGTTTACAGCTGAATCAAAAGACTTTATGTTCAACTCCAAAATTTTGGATCTGAAGTCTGAAGGAATAGTGGATAGCAATTTCTGCAACATTATCTCATTCTGGAATTCTGGATTTTTAATTTTGAAAACATTAGTGGTAATTAATTTTATTCTATGAGCCAAATTCAAAATTGACTCTGATTCTTCCATGCAAAGGGCATGAAAATCTTTCATAGAATAAATATTTGTGACCGGCTTGAAAAATGTCAACAAAGCATCAGTTATTTTTTCTACTGAATCAGAATAGCGTAAATCAGGTGTTTCCAAAATATATTTGAGTGCAGTTCCTGTCAATTTACTTTTTAAATATAGCACCCCCTTCTTATTTTGCCAAGAATTAACTTCAATTATATCTTTTACTTGCTCTACAAAATATTCAACCTGAGTGGAATCACCACTAAAATTGTTTACATGCAAAATAAAAGGCGATTTGTTTACATTAGGAGACCTTGAAACGTTTTGAGGGGTTTGTGTAACATTTGTGTTTACATTTGAATTCACGTTATTTGTACCGTTAGAAATAACAGCACGAGGTGCACTATTTCTGCGAATATGATTTCTGTTTTTCATGATTATCACTTCCGAGAATTTTTCTTTTTTTTTTACAATATTCACAAATCAAATATTTTTAGTCATGTCAACATATCAAAATGCATATTGAACATATCAAAAAAAAATTTGCACCTCTAGACCCCCAAAACACATTTTGAGTCTGATTAACCCAGCAAAATTCTTCACACAAATTATTCATTTTGTTTAGAAAAAAAATTTTTTTTTGTCACACCCCAAAAAGGGACTGGTCACGCACCAAAAATGTCGTGTAGATCCCCCAAGGTGAGGGGGGAAATTAATTGGAAAGGCATCCGTATCGTATAGTGGGTGCATTGAACCCAAGCCGGAGTCTTGCAACTACGACAATCGCAAGAACCCCTTGACCAATGAAGCGTACAACTCGTAAGTGTGAGAATTATATGACGGGGACAATCAGACACACATGACATCATCATACAGGTCAAGCACTTTTAAAGATAACTAAGGTTGGCACTTTTAAGTTACGTAATTACAGAAATAAATTGGAAGTGTCTCACCCATCATGTGATCTCGCCTCGCAGGCCCGCTGAAATCCAAACATGAAAAGTCCACACAAAAGTTTAGAATGGTAAATAAGGAAGTTTATTTTCACCAAGTTGAATGAGGTCACAAAAATTGGCACACAAGCCGTGCGATGCCCGGTCGGCAGCACTGGGACGAAACATCATCAGCACACAATGAAAATACATTATCAATTCCAATTTAGGCCATCATAATATTGCGAACTAACATCCAAAAACATCAAGCACACACATGCAGGCAGGTTGGGGACATAATGAACATCCCCGGCTCAAAATCGGGAAGTTTGGCCAGACATAGCGGGAAACGGCACATCCGCTAAAAAAACAAACAAGCCCCGCGCACGTCAACACAGCACGGAAGAAAATTATGAACTCCCGAAATATGCGAGCAAATTACGTGGCAAGCAAAAAAGTTCGTTACACCGATAACAAAACGGGTGATCGAAAATGCACAAATCAAACTCTTAAACAAGACATTACCATATTCGGCAGCCTATGATCGCGGGGAAAAAGACTCTGGCGCCACACACGAAAAAACCGTCTGTTGTGACGTCATCACTATTCTAAAATCACAGACCGGGATAGGTCAAAAGTTCGCTCTGAGGAAATCTGCGCGAAATCGAAACAAACGAAAAAATAAGGGAATCCAATGTGGATTACACCACATTGATGTCATTTTGAAACGTTTCCCATTCTAAAAGAAGTTTTTGGAACTAATTTCCTTATCTTGATGGATATTTTTAGAGAGCTTGCTGACGTTTTTGAAAATTGAAACCCTTACTCTAATCTGAATTTTTAGAAACTGATATCATTTTCCTAATAGGGAGGTTTAGGGAATGCTTTTCTTTTTTTTTCTTAGGAAAAATTCTGAGGACTATTATCCTCATTCTAATGATAATTTTGTTCTGACCCTGATGTGAATTTTTAAGAAATGTTGTCTTCAGTCAAGTTATAGACCGCAGGACGAACGCTGAAAGCTGCTTAGAAATCAAGTTTCGTTTACCACTTTCGGTAACTAAGAAAAAAATAGTTTTTCACAGGCCTAGATGCATATTACACTCTATAACAAAAAAAATCGACGCACCAAGAAGGAGTGGTCCGATTGAGACGAAAATCGGTGGATGCAATGCACAAAATAATAAATGATTGAATTCTCAGAACTCTTGAACAATTTATGTCAGAGTTACAGTAACAAGTTCAATAAGGTATTGACCTGCCTCTAGCCTGGATACAAGCTGAAGCACGGTGTGGCAAACACGGGTAAAGCTCCCGGAGGGTGTCCTGAGGTATTTCCGACCAAATTCGCTCCAATTGTCGGACGAGGTTATCAACATTCCTTGCCAGATGCAATTGCCATCCCATCATATCCCAGACATGCTCGAAATGAGAGAGATCTGGCGATCTGGCAGGCCACGGAAGAATTGACAAGCCCTCAGACAGTTCATAACAACACGTGCCGTATGTTATCTGGCATTATCCTGCTAAAACCAGCCGAGGGTACTGCAAAAGGAACGACAGCAAAACAGTTCTTAGGATGTCGTCGACGTACCACTGTGCAGTAAGTGTACCTCTAATTACGACCAAAGGGGTCCAGTTATTAAAGGATATGGCACCACAAACCATAATGCTTTGTTGAGGGCCAGTATGGCGTGCAAAAGTGAAACCAGGATCCTCCCTCTGCCCTGGGTGTCTCCAAACACTTCTTCGATGATCATCATGACACAGTTGGAAGCGGGATTCGTCGCTAAAGACAAAACGTCTCCAGTCGGCACCATTTCAACCTGATCGAGCTATGCATCACTGTAATCTGGCTCGGCAGTGTGTAGAAGTCAGTGGCAGGTGGTGTAACGGTCGGCGCGAGCGTAGATTTCGTTGTCCCAACCGTCTGTAAATGGTCATGATGAACACTGGTGTTTGGGTTGAACGTCTGATGATTCATAGAGATGAAGAAAGCTCTGTAACAGCTGATCGGACAATCACTCTGTCATCACGATCTGTTGTGACCCTAAGTCGACCGCTACCATCGTGACGCTGAACTCTGCCATTTTCCACCCATCCTTGCCAGCATCTTCGAATCGCCGCATCGCTTCGACTCAAATGACGAGCGGTTCTCCGATTTGATCAACCGGCCTCTTTAAATCCAATGATACGACCTCTTTTAAACTCTGACAGTTGCTCCTAATGAGCACGAACCATGCGGCGAGGCATTTTTAAGTTGTTGAAAAGTAATTTGAATCGCAATCAAACCAAAAGTTTTAACAACTGTTGAAGAACTGTTCTTTATATACTTCTGCTAGATGTGCAGGATGCGCAGTTTTGATGCGCTGGAGATCAAACTATTCATTCATTTGACACCAAATTTTAATCATTTGCGTATCTGGTCAAAACACTCAGGCATACAAAATTTCAAAGCAATCGGATGATTGCTTCTTGGTGCGTCGATTTTTTTTGTTATAGAGTGTAGGTCAGAAAATACAATGTTCCCACGAAAATAGTTGCACATTATTTTTTTATAGGCAACAGAAGTTGAGTTGTTCTGACAGCATTTTTTGTAATTTCTTGGAAAACTTCTGAATTTTTTTAACTTTAAAGTAGTTTAAAACTTGTAAATGTATCCATTTGAAGCGCATTTAATATTATAAAGTCAAAATAAAACCCTATATTCTTTATTTTTGCGTATTTGTGATATTTTTTCAAAATTTCAACGTGTTCTTTTCTTTTTATTTAATTTATTTTTTTGTTTTAAATTTTAGCATGAAAACATATATATTATTTTGATAAATGCAAAACTTTAAAATTTAAAAGTGGTTAAAATGCCCCCTTAAAATTTTGTCACAAACAAAGAGAGACTTCCAGTAAACTAATGCATGGATGCCTTAAAATATTTATAACCATTTTGCGACCAAAATATTGTAATAATGAAAATGAAATGTAAAAGTAAAACAGTAAGTTTAAAAATTAAAAAAATATATATTGCAAAACTAAGCGACCATAATATGAGTTTCTAGCATTAATAATTATCATTAATAATTTTAAATTCACAACTAATTTAACTCACTGGCAAGAGTCTTTTAAATAGTGCTCATTCTCACTTTGCCCCTTGCGTTTAATCTTATGTTTAATGCCGTTGTAATATACGTATACAATTCAATAAAACAGTTTGTCTCATTTCCAGGGACATTTGTTTCAAATAAAACGTCTTTTTCCATGAATAATAAACTAGCTTCAGTATTTTTTCCGCCATGTACAGATGCGAATGCCCCAGTGTGGTAATAATGCGAATAACACAATGATTTTAGAAGTCAAAAAGAGAGAGCTACTATAATCTATATTTTATAACATAATTTTGACACTTGAAAAGTTTTCGTACTCAAATATTAATTTTCTGATTCAACATACACTTGTTTTATGGACAAATTATAAAAAAATACTTTCTTTTCAACTTACGAAAAGTGACACATACAAATACAACGAACTTTTAGAAAATAGGAACTCAATGACAACTTTTTAAATAATATACTTTAATTGAGAAAATTAAACGCAATTAACATTACTTCCAAAGCCGTTCCAAACGGGAGGTTTTAAAGGGTTAAACCCGTTCAATTAGAGCAATAATTAAACAATCATAGCTTTACTTTTAATTTAGGTTGAAATAAGTTACTGCGTATGTTTCTGAAATATATCTTACCCATTTGTAACTGAACAACATTAAGCTGTAGAAATTTACTAGTGAAAGAACGGTTGAATCAATCTGGCAAAACTAAGCAACTAGAGTAATATTTGTATTTCTTTTATAAAAATAATACCTAAATTAAAAGTAAATATCTTTACTATTTATTTAGGTAAAATTCAGAGTTTCTGCGCGTTTTCTGCATTATACCTTATTTCTTCATTCACAGCTAAATAAAATTTCAGCTAGAGAAGTTTAATGATGAAAAACTAAGACCATATTGATCTGGCAAAGCTAAACAACTTAATTTTTTTTTCTCGTGTAAGGAGATTTCCGATGAATTTTGTCTTATTGCTACACTGTAGTAGTAACATGTAGCGAGAATAGAAGAAGGCCGAGAAAAGTATTCAGCACCGTCATTTAGTGGGAAAGGGAGGTCAGAAGAGGGCAATAGCCCATCACCACTGATATTGAAGAAAATGATGTACATTTACATATAAGTAGGCATGATTTTTGCGATTTCTCGATAATTTTGCATTACGTATGCATTCTCTGACACCCCTGGAAAATTTAAAATTTCAGGCCTACGACTTCATTTTTAAGGAATTACTGTTTAATTCCTTGAGTGTTATTTTTATTGAATAAACATTACTACAATACACAAAATGATATTTGTTCACTTCTTTCAAAATGATAAATTGTGTAGAAAATAAAAAGCTTTGCTAAAAGAAGTCGTCTGCAAAATTAGTGCACGTTTTCGTCGTCAATAAATTAATTAATATGTTTTATCAAACATTTTTTAAATTTATTTTTGTTTCATTTCTTTACTAATGCTCATTTATTTATTTATTATTTTTTTAAATACAATTTTTAGTTTTTGTCATTAACACCAGGGATGGAAATTTCTTTAAAACTAATTCTTTAGAATTTTCTGAGAAAACCTAGTTTCGGATCTGATTGCTACAATGGAAAATAAAAATTATGCTTTTCTTAAAAAAAATTCTAATTATTTAATAATAGTCTAAAAACTGAGTCTACATTTTAAAATAGAAATAATGCCGAGACCCACAGGTTGGGAGCCGCTGTTCTAATTCAAGCCACATATCTTTATCTATATATATAATTCTCTTACGTGCTGGCAAATGAAGGGGTGAATTTCTAAACCTCTGTTGGCAACACTTCGCCGATAAATCATGTAAACAAACTTCTACGTTGTTTTGAAATCTTGAATCACAGAATACTCAACGAACTTTTTTTTTTTTTTGAGATGAGTTTGAGTCGGGCTGTGGCCCATTTCAACCTTAATCAGCAAAGAAAAGCTCAAAGAAGGCAGGAAACCGTTCTTGAATCCAATTTAAGACGAGCCATTTCCAGAGTTGTATTCTCTGATTCGCTGCCGATAATTTTTAGCGGCTGGGGAATTTTCAGTCAGCAGTTCCTTCAACAGATCAGGTGCGTCACACAATGCCGGTAACCGCACCTTTCCGTCATGGCAACATTTAGTATATTTATTTGCAGTATTACGCTCTTTCTGCCAATAAAGAGCACCACAAAATTCGCATTCTTCACACATTGCTCCACAATCATGTTCATCGGCAATGTTGTTTTGAACGCGTAGGCGCTTTGAGCGTCGTCTATTCTCTGCTTCAGTACGACAGTTCAGTTCAAAATGAATAACCGAGAAAGAATTTACTTTATTCCTTTTATTCTCAGCTGAAAGGTTTCGCCAAATTTGTTTAGGGTTATAGTAGTTTTAGTATTGTGCAAGCAAAGTAGCCTTGGCGAGTTTTCGCGTTTTTAGTTAAACCATTTTTTGTTCGTGACGTGGCTGCTTCAGTACGACAGTTCAGTTCAAAATGAATAACCGAGAAAGAATTTACTTTATTCCTTTTATTCTCAGCTGAAAGGTTTCGCCAAATTTGTTTAAGGTTATAGTAGTTTTAGTATTGTGCAAGCAAAGTAGCCTTGGCGAGTTTTCGCGTTTTTAGTTAAACCATTTTTTGTTCGTGACGTGGCAAGGATTCAGAATAACAACAAGAAGGACAAACGTTTGAGAAAATATGTTTGGTGCTCTCTGAGCCTGTTTTTAGTCATGGCCAGCTCTATGTGGCATTATCAAGAACAAGATCTTTTGAAGCAGTGTCAGTTGTGGCTCCCAAACGGGACATTTTTAATTGTGTATATGAGGAAGTTTTCTCAGATTAGAATATATAAGAGTGTAAATATGTAAATATATAAGAGTGTAAATAATGTAAATACATCCCTCGGGGGAGCCTGTAACCCCTAGAGGGCGCGTCCCCAGGTGGCGGATAGGGGAATGCCTTCATTGGTTTTCCAATGGGTGGTAGAAGGGAAATAAAATACCTTCCGCGGACCAACAGGTAGAAGTGCAATCTCTCCAAAGCAATGACAGACACTTTTGTATCTATAATGGTAAAGTTGTGCACATTGCCAAGGCAGTCATCTTACATACAGCAAAGTTAAACTGTCGAAAATCTGGCTAAAGCAGACAAATTAACATTATGAACGTAATTTTCATATTGGTTAAATGGATGGTGACCTAAATGCAATTACCAACTTTAATTTTTACGGAAAATTTTAGCTAGGCTAATGTATTGGCATACAGCGAGCGAGCGAAGCGAGCATGGATCGCGAAGCGATCCACAGGGAACTGCGTAAGCAGTTCCGGGGGTTGGCGAGCGATAGCGAGCAGGGGGCGATAGCCCCCTAGTATTCCTTAATTTTACCAAAACTTTTTGCAGAAAGCAGAATTAATTTTCATTTTTATTCTCATTTGCGAACGCAGTGCTTCCTAGGTGCCACGCCGCCATGCTGTACATAAAATCAACTACTCCATTGCTTGAACAAGATATAAAACACATTTTTTAGTCAGATTTTAATGAAATATTTTTATTATATGAGTAAGAAGAAATGAACTTACTCAAAAATTAAACCCCCCAAGTAAACGGTTATTTTATCACAATTTATCATTAATGTAATAAGCACAGCGATATCTGTTGACGGAATTTGTTATTAATAAAGAAATAAACTCGACCGATTTTGACGTTTTTTGTTCTCCGTTAGCAACAAAATTGTGCAAGTTTGGGGGTGGGAACATCGCATTTTCTTGTTAAGGACACACATGCGATGGCAAATACAAAAAAATGCGTAGTTACAAGATATGGTAAACGACTTGACACGGATTATTTGTGGACTAATATCGAGACTGTATATGGGATCGTTTGGGCATTGTTGTAATAATTATAATGATGATTTTTAGGGTCTGCTGACGAAATTCTGGGACTGATGTCTTTGCTCAAATAAATGGTTTTAACAGTCTCTTGTTTCAGGAGAAAAAGGCAAGCCTAACAGATCACGTAACTTCAGTTTTTTTTTTTTTTTTTTTTTGGCAGGGATCAATGCAACAACCGAGATAGCTCACGCAACACCAGACACAGTCAGACGGGAATTTTCGGGGACTGTTCAATTTATTTACGAAGTTTCCTCTTTCAAAATGGATATTTTAGGGACGAAAAAAACACATTTTGAAGGTGGTTATAACGTCTGTTGTCATTATTCAAAAGTGAAATTTAGCGCTATATTTTTTTTTTCTCTCAACTAAGCCAGATTGTTGAACATACATCACTTGACACAACTTGTATTTTCGAGGTAGGCCGTGTAACACCGGGCAGTTAATACACCCACAAATACACACACACTCATTATATATATATATATATATATATACACACATAGGGTGTCCACCCTTAAAGTAGACCAATAGTTAATTCCTAAACCGTTAGAGATAAGCGTATAGTTCCATTTTGAAAAAAATCCTTAAATTGCGCAAGCACTCGACCGTTAATATTGCCCCCGATAACAAGACCCAAAATAAATTTAACCTATTAACACACTTTGGCAATTCTCATATGTGCCCTTAAGAGCCCACTCTCTGACGTCATAATATCTTCAAAAATAGTGATTTTTCAAAACTTCATAACTCGGTCAATTTTGGTCGTAGAAGAGTGATTTTTGTTTTAGTTGTAAATGTTAGTTTGTTCGGAATGTTTTGCTAAACAATATTGCTAGGACTGGGGGACTGTATAAAAAATTAAATTTTGTAACTTTTTCAAAATTCGATTTTTTAACAAAAATTTCATGAATTTCGAGTCGTTGCGTAATTTAAAATTTTTTTCAAAATGGAACTATGCACTTATCTTTAACGGTTTAGGAATTACCTATTGGTCCACTTTTAGGGTGGACACCCTGTATATGGTATAGTGTCTAAGTGTATGTATACTACACATCTAAATCCTGATTCGATTGTAATTCGTTCTTTAATTCCGAACATTAAATTCAATATTAATTCGAAAAACAAGTGATGAGAAGTAAACAAACTGCGTCCAAAACTTTGTTTCTTCTTAGTACGTCGACAAACTTATTTTCATCAGTTCTTTGATTGATGAACTACGCTAAAGCGGATAAAAACTTTTAGCACATTTCGCTGAATACAGCAATTCGTCGTAATTGCATGAGAAATCTTTCGTTATTTTCTTCCATCCAATGTTTCTCAATTCTCATTAGCATTCTTTCCTTCTCTGTTAATGTTCTCTACTCAATTTTAGCTGCTTCCTATCAATTGTTGCATTTTGCTCTCTTATTTATGACTTCATTCCTTTATGACTATTCCCTTCTTTTATGACTTACCCTGTCTGACTATTTTTCCGAATTATGACTACCTTTTTTAGGAACGTACATTTTTAGTGCCACGTGCATCCGTGAAAGACTGGTTGTTATTTTATACCGTAGTAAGTTGCATCGCTTCCATATAGAAATATTTTTGTAACGGAGAGAAAAAAATCAACGAAAAAATTACAAGCTGTGGACTTATTAGCAATAGGTTTCAGATGGCAAAGAGGTATTTGTTTAACGTGTTACAGTACCATGCAACAGCAGGGCATGTGCTTATACTGATGATACATCCTTGTTCATTTAGTTTTTCAACTGTTTTGTTAATAATGATTGGCAGCGGGTTTTGAAGTTGAATCGAATTCTTGGAAGAAGCGGTTTTGACCAGCTGTTATTAGACGCTTCTATATCAAAATGTTTTTCTGGCGGAGAGAAAAAAATCAACGAAAAAGTGACAAGCTGAGGACTTATTAGCAATAGGTTTAAGTTGGCAAAGAGGTAGGGGCATGTGCTTATACTGATGATACATCCTTTTTCATTTAATTTTTCAACTGTTATGTTAACAATGATTGGTAGCGGGTTTTGAAGTTGAGTCGAATTCTTGGTAAGAAGCGGTTTTGACCAGCTGTTATGTTCTTATCCTATCTATGGTTTAAAGTGTTCTTTATATAAGAACTCTCCGTTACTTATACTCAACAAAACTCGCCTTAAACTGCAAATATATTTCATGACGAGTTTTGAAACACGTTTCACAGAAGGGTCAGCATTTTTTACGAACTGATAGTGAATGGAATTGTTGTAGTTTTTACTGCAGTGAAATAAGATAAATTTTATTTAGTTCAGAACTTTTCTCAAATATTTGCTTCAAAAATAATTATGCATTAAACTATCTAGTTTTAAAAAGCATTTATAATGCATTTTACTACAAAAGAACATTCATTCGTGACCATTAGATCTCTATCGATAATGGATTCACTGTAAAAAAAATCCGTAAAATTTACAGAAAAAAACTGTCAGCCAGGACGCCAGTTTTCTTCCGTTTATTTTACAGAAATCTTCCGTATTTTTATTATTTATTCAAGCTGATTTATTTTTTTATGAAGATTAAAAAAATGAAACTATACTTTCATAAATCCATTTCAATATTTACTATACTACTACGAAATACATGTATACAAAGGTAAATTTCTGAATATGCCTCTGTAACAGATGACAAAACACATAATAATAAAATATTGATTAGGATGCAATGAAATGGAAGTTGCAAACGATTTAAGACTTGCTTGCTTTAAATAAATATAAGATCAAAAACTCGAGCACGAGAACCAAAATCCAAACACGCGGGCGAAATTTCGAAGATTCGAAGAAAACCAAAGTATAACCGGTTACAGATTCAAAAAAACAGAGAAATCCTGTATTTTATTACGAACAGTTTTTTTCTGTAAAAAATACGGATAACTTCTTCAAAATTTACAGTTTTTTTTTACAGTGTTCTATTTTTGTAACTATTATATTAACTTCTAGAATAAATTGGATAAATTTTGGGAGTTCTCTGGAGTTTTGAGATAACTGGCCTTGAAAAGGGGGGGGGGGGGGAAAGTTGTGAAAACTTCATTTTTGCTTGAAATTTCTGGAAAACTTTTTTGAGTTATAACGATTATTTTTGCGTGATAATAATCTTATCATGGGTTCTAAAACATAATGGCCTATACGAAATGCAGCATTTCTCTGAAATTTGCCAACTTTTCCCTTCGAATGTCAGAAAATTTTGTTTGAAAACCATCATTTATGGATTCATTTTTTGGAAACATTAGAATGGGGTCTAGAATTTATCGTGTCTAAAACTTTACAACAGCGTTAAAGATACCAAATCCGAAAAAAAAAATGCCAGAACTTAAAGTTAAAATTTTACATATTTTAACTGCAACATAGAAAACCTTATTTTTTCCAACAAAACATTAACCACAATTTTGTATTTTTTTTTTTCAAAAAAAAGTGATTGATTGTTTGCGAGGAAATTAGAAAACCTATCTGGTAAAAATTTCATCAAAATTAAAAATGTCAACTATCATGCCTCTATAGGAAGTGTACCTCGTTTAGAAAAAATGTCGCTTAATGATATGCTTGGATACCAATTTATTTTCCGCTATTTGCTTTCACTTATTTTCTTATTAAATCAAAATTATGGGATGTCTTTTAATACAACGTATTACATAAAATTATGACTTCTTGATAGTTTATTTTATGAGAATTAAATCATTTCGACAGTAAAATAACGGTTACCAGTAATTTTAGCAGTCAGAAGAATATTATGAAAACGTATTATAATATTTTTTGACTTTATCTACTTAAGTAAAGAGTCACTCAGCCACATTCATTAGTTTTTTGGATCGTTATCATGATTTTTTATAACAAATGTCCATACGTAATCCTTCTTAAATTGTGTGCCTCTTTTTAGAAGAAAGTGCACACCACGTGCGTATTAACAAAAGTGTTTTTTTTCCCAACTTCACGCATTTCTTTTGCATTGTATTTGTGCTTCTCAAGTTGATTCATTAATGTAGAATATTTAACTGATTTGAGTTTTTTAATTTCTTAAACGTTCCTGACTAGGTGAACACACCAGTAAGAGGTAGTGCTTAATAGTGCTTCAGTAATAGTCACTTCAAGGTTTATATTGGAAAAAAAATAGGATTCCAGGTTTCAAAATGGATTAATACATGCAGGAAGTCATACTTTCTGCACGTTTGACGCACTTTTGAATCCATTGGGAGACCTAGAATCCTATTTTTTCAAATATAAACCTTGAAGTGGCCACTACTGAAGCACTGGCCACTATTGGTGTGTTAACCTAATTGTTCAAAAATATCAGTAAAAAATCTTGTTCTCTATGAAACTTGACGTGGTGTAGATAAAACTATCTTACATTTTCGAAAACACTGTTACAAATTTGCATACATTAATGAGAAGACTTAGTATTAATGTACAACACACGAGGAGATATAATGTATTCATGTATCTTAATTAATGTGCTAAGGATCCTTTTGTTCATTTTATTTGTATTAAAGATATTTTTTCGAAATCTAATTCATACTAGAGAAATTTATTCAAATTTTCTTTTTTGAGGCTAAGCGAAATATATTTCTAGCGGAAATATGATTTCATAAGTGAGTCATATATTCCCAGTATGAAGGAATCTTTTTTCCATTTTTCCAATAAAGACACTTCCCAACTTCAGTGTCACCCAAAAGTCATCGATCTTGGAAAGATATTTTCTATTTTAGCTTAGTCTTTATTGTTCCCCATAAAGTGAAATTTGTTCTGTGATTCGTCGTACCTTTTCTTAAGAGCCAGCTATTTCTTTTCACTTGGATCCTGTCTTACACAGAGCAGGATTTGAAAAATATTCTATTTCTTATTTTGTCTCAGATAAATCCCTACCACGATAAAATAAAATTAGTCTAAAGTTATTCAAAATACGAGTGATATTTTATTTTTCAACTATAAAATAAATCTGCCATAGTCTCAGAAAAGTTACTCAGTTAATATCTTATTTAAAAAGAAGTTAAATGACGCAAGCATAAAAAAAATGTTGTCGTTATTGTGCATGGCTATTTTGAATGTGTGACAACTAAATCGTGGCACCAGTTACGCAATATTATGTGTCACCAATCCTTTGCGCAAAGGAAGATTCGGTTGTAACTCTAAAATATATAAATATATTTTTTTCTCTGTTTTTACAGCGTAGGATTTTATTAACAGTACATTACAAGTATATTTCAAATTTTCGACAGCAATTAAATGCAATAAATACATCCGATGAGTAGACGATGATTTTCAATTTACTTTGACTTAAGCCAGCTGGACTTGTCCATAACGCTTTCAGAGTTGGAATAAAGTTGTATTGTTTAATTAAAATGCAAAGAGTTTTCATGGTTACTTAGGAGATTATGCCAAACGGAAGAACAGCTTCAGCGTTTAATCCAGAAAGCTCATTTTATGTTTTACTAGCTGCGTTGCCCAGTTTTGCACGGTGTACCTCGAAAATAAAAGTTGTGTCAAGTGACGCATGTTCAACAATCAGGGTTCAATTAGAGAGAAAAAAAAATCTGTAAATTTTCCGGCCAAAATAATCATTCTTAAGGGAAAAAAAACGGCAAATCCGGCAAAAACGGCACGTTAATTTAAAATGACATCGCGCAAACGGTAATTTTCTGATATGAAAATGATGTTCAATTAGGCATAAAAAGACTTCTAACTTATTCTGGTATTTTACAGCCATGTTTTTTTGTTTTGAAGTTCGAAGGAAGTGAATGTACTGCAAGGGTATTTTCGTGGATTTTCGATGAATGGCGCTAAAATCGAACTGGTTGGATAATTATTGCATGTAGAAAGAGCCATATAATGCCTTTTTTGACCTAAATTAATTCGGTACATTTTTGACGTTCGAAAAGCCCCCTCCGTTCCTTCTCGGGTGCCCAAGTACCTTCCTGCCAAATTTGGTCTAGATCTGACGTAAATTGTGGATATGGTATGATAAGGAGCATACATACATGCCCACATATATACACATATGTATAGTCTCTGTTTTATTTGTATAGATTGCATTTTTAACCGAATTCAAAAAAGGAGGTTAAGCATTCGTCTGCGGTTTTTTATGTATGTTCTAAGATTACTCGAGGACGCCTGGACTTATTTGAAAAAAATATTTTTTTATTTGAAAGTTTTACAAGTGGTCCCATAGTAATGTGGTCTGGGTCTATAAGGGGGTCATGGTATAAGGGGTCATGGAGAAATTCAAAAAATTTCAAAATGTCTACGTTGTGGCTACGTAAATGACTCACGTCAGCTGGCGGAGTTTAACGATTCGTCAGAGGTCACGAAGTTTAGCCGTGAACGATGTTTTTTCAAGTCAGAGGTTTTGTCTTTATCTTGAACAATATTTGCTTCTCACAGCGTTGGGTTACTTTTCTAAGAGCCACCTGTTAATTTTAATTACATTATTACTGAATATAACTAACAATGCTGTAAAATAAATGTATTTTGAATTAATCAACTTAATGTTTCTTTTACGAATAAATAACTGCAATTACTCATTTTGAACTCATCTGCAGATACGACTTTTGCACTTAGCTTAGCGAAATACAATTTCACAATTGAAAAATTATGTTTTTTTTTTTTTGGTAATCAATCGGATTTATTTATTTGCATTATGACTGAAATGAAACAAATAGAAATAAACCTGTATTTACATTGATTATTGAGCTCATACGTATTTGAGCCCCAACGCAGTTTAAGTGTTTTTTTTACACATTTTTTAATTTTGCTATTGAAAAGTTGAACATGTCCAAAAATCAATCATATAATTCTAGTCAAAACACAGAATAATGGAGAAGAATATACCTCACAAAATCCCCTCCTAGACAAACAAAGTGAAAAAAGGTTAAAGGCAGTAAACTTAATATTAAAAAAACTAAAAGATTTGAAAGAAAAAATCCTAACCAAATAATTATAAATTTAATTCATGGGAGATGTTTTCGGCTTTGCTACAAAATAAATATTTTATTAGTATGGAACACCATTTTTCATTCTTCATTTTAAATGTATTGCCCAAGGATAAACTCCTCATTCCGCCCTTTTAAATATGAAAAAATATATTTCCTGAGATAGACTAAAATTCACTTAACTTAAATTAATTGTTTTACTTGCTAAAACCATCTTTCTTCTTCTGAAAACTTTACAAGTTCAAAAGAAATGTTTTTTTTTTCTTTTTTCAGGTTTAATCATTTTTGTAATTTGAATCAGTATTCCAGATTATTTTCATTTGGTTAAAGATGTTTGTCTTTCATTTGCGAAAGCTGTTTTCAATTTGTCGTTTATATATTTAAAGTGATTATTTCGAAAATAAATTGAACTAATGAATGTAACACTTTACTTTGAATTATTTCTTTTTTTTTAAGTCATTTATCATAGATTATAATTATTTGTTACAGTTGAATGGTTTAAGCAACATTTCAAGTAACTACTATATCTTTAATTTTTGTCGTAGGTACCAGATAGAAAATTTTACCTTAGCACAGCTTTATAACGCATTTTAAATAATAACAGTTATACTAAACCATTTGAAAATGTATTTAGAATATGTCGTATGCAATATAAATGGAGTTATCACACTAAGTTTGTTTAAATTATATTTTTAATTGTAGTCGAGAGAAAATGCATTTGCTTCCATTACTACTGCCATTTTTAAAATCTTAAATCCTGTTTCAATAAAATCTGCGTAATTATTTATTGTGATGATATCATATTCAATAGCTATGTAAGGTAAATGACTAGTTATGGACGACACGGGTAAGCTTTTTTTTTCCAATTACTTATTTTGCAGTTCTAGTTTTTTAAAAATAGCTAACAAATGGTATTAGAACTTCATTTTAAAATATGATTTATAGATATTTTTAGAAATTAATTGGAGTACACTGGTTTAACTAGTTATCGTCCCACACGTTATATGGTAATAGTGACCATGCTAGCTAAATTTAGTTATCTTTAGAAAAGACACAAAAAATTTTCTTTAAGTTGATATGAACTATGTATCTCACTAGGAAGACAATGCAATTGTATTTAGTTTTTTTTTCTTTCTAATCTCAAATCACCGTATGTAACATTATGATAAGTTACGATATAACTATCTCTTTAAGATTACGCCAAGTCAAGCTGCATATATATGGTTGAAGAAATGCTGATGTTTGAGTACTTGAATTGTTAAAAAGTGCAGTTATCTATCAGGTCCTAAAGACGCATAGGACTTGGATTAAAATTACCTTAAATCTTATTGCGAACGTAATTTACACATTTAAAAATAACTAAACAAGGTCAGCCGGGTCACGTAACTTTGAAAGCAGTTGCAGACAGCTACCAAGAAAAAAAAAAAAAAAAAAAGAAATTGGAATAACTGGAACCAGCGATTGCAGATTAGCTTCACAGTTGCTTGGTTTCGTTTAACACTTTGACCAATTCTTCTAAATTTAAACCCTAAATCCCTAAAGTCTTCTTTTTCAGTCAAAGTTAGAAACTTGGTCAAAAGAGGTGCGATGTCTTCTGCAAGACTAGGTAAACAACATTAAAAAAAGAAAAAAAAAACTGCTTTTACTTTAAATCGTCAACTTGCAGATGGCGCTACGGTAAATTTCACATGGTTTGCAAGATTTCTTCAATGTGCTGCATTTTGTGTGGCCTTATATATATATATATATATATATATATATATATATATATATATATATATATATATATATATATATATATATATATATATATATATATATATATACAGTCCAGTCACATTAATGTGACCATCTGTCAAAAGCCAGAATAACCACCTTTCGCAGAGTGGACTGCTGCGAGACGTGCAGGAAGAGAGTCACTTAGGTCCCTGAAGGTGTTCTCTGGGATGTTGAGCCATGCCGACTCTAATGCCGTGGCCAGCTGCGCTAGATTACGCGGCTGAGGATCCATGGCGCGAACAACTCGATCGAGATGGTCCGACAGATGATCGATTGGTTTAAGTCAGGTGAGTTTGCTGGCCAGGGGAGCACGGTAAACTCATCCTTTTGCTCTTCGAACCACGCACGTACACTGGCAGCTGTATGGCACCTCGCATTGTCCTGCTGGAAGATGCCACCATCCTGATTAAAAACAATGCGCATGTAGGGGTGGACATGGTCCGCAAGGACAGATGCGTACTTGTATTGATCCATCGTGCCTTCTACAATGATCAGTGAACCCAGAGAATGCCAGGAAAACATTCCCCAGACCATAATGCTCCCACCTCCAGCTTGGACTGTTCCGGCAATGGTTGCAGGGTGGTTCCTTTCAGAGGTTTCACGCCTTATACGCCAACGTCCATCTGTCCGATGGAGTATAAAACGCGATTCATCTGAAAACGCTACCTGTCGCCACTCAGTGGACGTCCAGCTGCTGTACTGGTGTGCAAATTCTAGCCTTCGTCGTCGATGAACAGCAGTCAGCATAGGTGCACGAACCAGGCGTCTGCTTCGGAGGCCCAGACGCAGCAATGTTTGCTGAATAGTAGTTTGGGAGACACTTTTGGTAGCCCCCTTGGTTCATTTTGGTGGTCAGTTGCTCAACGGTAGCCCGTCTATCTCCGCAACTGTCGTTCGCCTCTGTCATCTATGGCCTGCTGGTGTGATGTTGCCTGTGGTGCACCACATTTGCCACGTCGCTGATTTTGGACAGTCCCATTTTGCCATGCACGGTACACTTTTACCACGGCGGCACGCGAACAGTTCACAAACTCAGCCGTTTCGGAAATGCTTCCACCCTTAGCCCGAAAGTCAATGATCATGCCCTTTTGGACGTCGGATAAATCGCTTCGTTTCTGCATTACGCAAACGATTGAAATGTTTTCCGAAGCCCTCACACACCCTTTATATACGCTCTACTGCACTGTGCTGCCACCTGCCTTCTGTGATTGGTTATTTAACTCTGACGTGGAAAGTACGTGGTGGTCACATTAATGTGACTGTACTGTATATATATATATATATATATATATATATATATATATATATATATATATATATATATATATATATATATATATACTGCTCGACTTTGAAAAGCAACACCAAGAAGGAGTGGTCAGACAGTGACGAAATTTGGAAAAAAGACAGACACAGCATGGAATAATAAATGATCTTAGTTTCAAAATGATAGGCAGAATACAGAGCGAGAACGGCGTCGGCTCAGTAGGATGTAGGACCACCGTGGACAGCGATACACGAAGAAACACGTCTACGCATAGAGTCAATAAGGGTGCGGGTCCAGAGGGAGGGCTCTAAATTCCCTTTCAACCATTTGTCCCCAGTTCGTCTTCTGAACGAGGCAGGAACAGAGTCTGCAAACGGCGTCCAATCACATCCCACACATGTTCAATTGGTGACAGGTCAGGAGAGTATGGAAGTTCTTGAAGGTATGGGATTGCCACCGGCCGCAGCAAATTATCCAAGTATCGTTGGGCCGTCATAGTGCCCTGATTACGAACTAGAGGTGATATAGAATTGTACGCAATTGCGCCCCAAACCATTATGCCACGTTGTCGTGCGGTGGGACGTTCCACAGTTACTGCCGGATTAGATCTGTCTCCACGTCGATGCTACACACGTATGCAGTGACTATCACTGAATAAACATAAGCAGAATTCATCTGAGAACACGACATTTCACCATTCTGTTATCCACGTCGCTCTAGTCCGGCACCATATTAAACGTTGCTGTCTATGCTGTGGGGTCAATAGCAGTCTTCTTAGCGGACGCCGTGATTGCAGACCACGTGCGACCAAACGACGGGAAATGGTTCTGGTTGACACGGGAACATTCAGGTTATCTTGCACCTGCTGCAGAATCGAGGAACAAGTGACTTGTGGGTCTGCTACAGCTTGTCGTTGGATGCGTCGATCCACGCGTTCTGACGTCACTCTGGCTGCCCCTGCACACCTCAATCTTGCCACATTTCGCTGTTTCAAATATCTTCGGCGCAGCCAATGCACCGTGCTCGCATCCATGTGGGTATCAGCTGCGTTTTGACGCACGGACCAACCTCCCCTTCTCACTCCGATCCCCATACACCTCGTAAAATCGTCTGTCTGCTGGAAGTGCCTTCGTTGACGGCGGCCTGGCATTCTATCGTGTTACACGTATCCTCCAAGACAAAAACAAAATTTCTCCGATAATTTTCAGTCAAAAATAACGACAGGAATATTGCCCATTCTGCAAGTTCCTTCCCTTATATCTTACTTCACGTGCGTCGGAGAGCTGCGCGTTTCACATCATTTACATAACTCAGTAATGTACGTCTACTCTAAAATTTACATAAATTTCTGAACACTCCTTCTTGGCGTTGCATTTTCAATGTTGAGCAGTGTAAATATAAAAGGTGGGTGCGCCAAGTAAGGCAAATCTACCAATATGGCCACCATCCTACATCTTTTGATGTGGGGAAAAAAACAGAGCTAGATCGGGATATTGTCTTCATCGGCAAGTCTAATTGATCACAAAGAGCAAGGACTATAAACAAGCTAAAGTGTAGCATAAGTTATTACAGAAGGGTCTCGTCAGAATTTCACGTTCTTATTTTGAAGTAGTTCTCTTTTCTTCGTGAATCACTGTAACTGAATAGGGTAGACCAGGGCACGTTTACACGGATTTTTTTCAATGAATTTTGTAATTTTTATGTTTAAACTTAGGAAATTTTAGACATGGCGATTTTATGAAGCAGTTAATGGAGTAAAAATTGGTATATTCAGTTGTATCTCGGTTTGTTTTTAACCGTTAAAAAAATTATTTTTGAGTCCTAGTCAGTTGCGTAAACTTGCCCTGGACATGGGGCACGTTTACGCATATTTATTTTGACACCTAACTTGTTTCTGATAGTGTTTTGAATATAGGGTCATTCCATATCAAGTGATCCAAAATTTGGGAAATTTTTTCCCTCACCCTTTTGTATTTCTTTGAAATTTGGCTCATCGATTGTACCCTTCAAGGTAATCAAAAGTCCAAATTTTTAGATTTTTATCTCTATTATTTTTTTATTTATGACACTTTGATTTTTCGAAAAACCCTCTTTTTTTCATGGATGCTTGAACATAAAATGGACGATAACTCAGCACCAAATATAGATAGAAAGATTTGGTAAAAAGCATTTTAAAGTACATTAGTTGCTGTTTAATGGATATGCAAAAAGACTAATTTCAGAAAAGTTTTAATTTTTAAAAAATGAAATTTAAAATTTAAATTTTAATTTCTCAGAAAAGGTACAATGAATTTTTTTTTAAAAATTCTCAAAAATTTGTGCGTATTTTATCTTCATTTGTGCAAAGTTTCAAGTTGGGATCTCAATGGGATCATATTTTTATGATTTTTTAAATAAAATTTGACTTATGAAATAATGACATTTTTCAGATTCTAACTAGTTAAATATAGGGTTCTCTTACTAAGGATGGTCTAGTAAGTAGTAATTGATCATGACTATGCTTGAAATGAGCTGACATTAATTTGTAGATTGGTACCCCCCCCCCCCCCCCTGCCACGCAACCACTTTTTATCCTTTTTTTTTTTTTTCAAAACTGTATTTAAAAAAAAAAAAAAAAAGCTGGCACGTAAGAGTTATAATGATAATAAACTGGGATGCACGCTGCTAAACATCAGCAGTGACTAAGGCTTATAAATGGGGGGGGGGGGTCATAAAAACTAAAAGTCAGAAAAACTTTAACAGACAAATAGAACCACTCATTTGCAGCTTTTTTTTTTCTTTCGAAAAGTGGGACGATAGGGGGAGGGGGAAAGGGAGGGGGAAGAGCAAGATTGGTAAGCCCCCCCCCCCTACCAACACCACCACTACTTTTAATCTTTTTTTTCCTTCAAAATGTTAAAAAAAAAAAAAATAAATAAATGAATAAACCAAAATGAGTAGTAAACTTATTAAAAGTTGGTAAATGTTCTTTAAAGCAAGGAAAAGCCCCGCCCCCCGCAGAAC
Source organism: Uloborus diversus (assembly GCF_026930045.1). Lineage (NCBI taxonomy): Eukaryota > Metazoa > Arthropoda > Arachnida > Araneae > Uloboridae > Uloborus > Uloborus diversus. The sequence goes on from NC_072733.1 coordinate 106,445,551, forward strand.
CACTTTTATTTTTTTTCTTTTCAAAACTATTTTTAAAATGTAAAAAATAAATAAATGAATAAAAAAAAATGAATGGAAAAGATAATAAAAGCTGGTAAATGTTCTTCTTTAAAGCAAGACGAAATGCAATATCCCCTTCCCCCACCCACTCACACATACGATTAACACTATACTAGTATCACGCCTCACCTGATGCCTTTTTTTTTTCAGACCAAGTGTTTCTTTTCAATCCGAAATTCACAAAGTGTACTTGATTGATTCACAATCTGATAAGGAAAGTTATGATTCCTTTCATCCCCTACCCCTACACCAACTTTCAATTTTGGAGGGAGGAAAAAATTAGTTTCCCCCAAGATCATAGCAAAATAGGAGTGTTTCCCCCGTGTTGTTCCATTCTTTTCACACTAAATTAAAAATAAATCTAAGTATCAGATCATATATCTATCCGCATAAAACCAACTGTCTTTCTACAAAATTTGGAATAATTTCAGTTGTAAAAAAGAGCAATGCAGCGAGATCTATTTATACATATATTAAAAGCAGTAAAAAATCAAACAAATTTTGTTAGTTTGAGCATAACCTTCCATGTTGTTAAGCTTTATTCCAGATTGCCCCCCTCCCCCCCCTACCGTCCCACTTTCCGAAAGAAAAAAAAATTGCAAATGTGTTCTATTTGTTTGTTAAAGTTTTTCTGACTTTTAGTTTTTATGACCCTCCCCCCCCCATTTATAAGCCTTAGTCACTACTGATGTTTAGCAGCGTGCGTCCCAGTTTATTATGATTATAACTCATACGTGCCAGCTTTTTTTTTTTTTTTTGAATACAGTTTAGAAAAAAAAGTGTATAAACATTGGTCGTGTGGCGGGGGGGGGGGGGGGAATTATCTAAAAATTCATATCAGCTCATTTCAAGCATAGTTATGATCAATTACTACTTACTAGACCATCCCCAGTAAGAGAACCCCATATTTAACTAAGCTGCATTGGCATGAAAACATAAGTGTAACCTATAAGATACGAATCTGCAACTCAATTAAAACGAGCTGATGTGTGCATCACATGACTTCCTTTTACTCCAATTTAATGTCATTTTCTCATTATTGGTAGTTTTAATATGATTCAATCGTTTACTCTCTAAATATCACCAACAGTGGCCAAATTGAAACCAGATTGAAAAAAAAAAAAAAAAAAACGCCAAATTTGTCGCCAAGTTAGAGACAAAGCTTAGCGACCAAAAGACTGGCGATATATCGTTAAGTGCCCGCCAAATTATAACACCACTTGAGTTTACATCGAAATTAACAATGATTTCCCCCCCAAAAGGGGCAAAAGACCCCCTTTGGAGCATCCGAATGCAACCAAAAGGAAAGGTGCACAACTAAATCCCACTAGGATGCTACGTACCGAATTTCAACTTTCTAGGACATTCCGTTCTTGAGTTAAGCGACATACATACACACATACGCACATACGCACATAACATACGTATATACGGACGTCAAGAAAAATTCGTTGTAATTAACTCGGGGGCCGTCAAAATGGATATTTCGGGTGTCTGTAGATTCCAAGGCATGAATCCACGTGTCGGGGAAAAAAAAAAAAAAAAAAAAAAACTCAACATTCATTCGGGGGTGAGAAAAATGGAAATTAAGGCCGATTTTTGAGTGAAATTTTTTTCGCGAATACAATACTTCCTTTTTTGTAAAAGGAAGTAAAAATGGTGATTTTCAAAACTAAATAGCCTGAAAATACTAAAAAGGTTTGAGACAGTTCGGAGCGAAAAAAGCGTCAGGGCACGTTTAGAAGTAAAACATCGTAAAAACGTGCGTAAAGGTGCTCCGACGTCAACGCGTAAACTTGCCCCGTCGCCAAGTTTGGATTTATTTTTAACGTGAAAAAAAAATTTGATAATATTTCAGTTCATACGAGTACAGCTCTCAAAAAAGGATAAAATTCTGCTAACTTTTGTATATTTCTTCTTTTTTAACTAAGTATTATTTATTCACAATAAACTTAAAAACATTCAACATAAAACTTACTCAACTTGTTAGAAAACAGATTATTATTCCTGCATGCTGGACGGAAGCTCGACTGATGCTCAAAAACGTGTGAGAATATGTGCTAGAGAGCCGCATCAATCTGTTATGACTGTTGGCTCTCCATTTCCTCTAATTCATTTTGAAAAAAGAGCACTGCGTAAACGTTGCCCGGTCTACCCTAACCAAACATGTTACAGACACTGTTATCCGTAACTCCTTAAATATAATAAAGAACAAGTAAAAATTGCTCCGTGAGTTAGTTCAAGTGAAAAAAAAAACATTGAACTGCAACACCATTTGTTGGATACCGCAGAGCAACCTGTTGGTGATAATAGCAACTATTTTTTTAAAATTATTATTTCATTCCTCTTCCCCTTACAAATTATTAAATGTACCATTTTTTTCTTATTCGGATTATTCCTTCAAGCTACAGACAGCTCCAATTAAGAAATATTCTCAAGAAAGCCTTTAAAATAAAATGAAAATCCTTGTAATAATAGAAAAGTTGAGAGAAACATTTTAATCGACGTGTATTTTCTATCCCAGAATTTAATTTAAGCTTTTATACTAAGAGAAACTAATGCAAAATTAAATTAAAATATTTGCTTGATACAAATATTGAAAATATTTGTTTTATAAAAAACGAAAATATCAGACAACTTTCGAATAAAAAATACTCAGAATTGAGCATATCCAAACAAACCGTGCGGGCATTAATATAATAACTACTTTTCTCCACACATACTCCACCTCTTAGCTGGTATAAAGCCCTCAGGGCTTTAAGCTGGTATACTTAGGTTTTAATGATAACTACTGGTAATGTATCAGAAAAACTAGTCAACAGCTTTTCAAATTACGAGGAATGCTGGAACAAAAAAAATAGCAAAAAGTTTTTGAATTTCAGTAGAAGTTTCACAGAAATATGAGAAAATATTATGAGCACATTTTTCTAATCATTTTCACATTAAATTTAATTCAGTTGATTTGTGGTCGTTTGCACACATTTTAAAAATACCAAAGTATTTGTCTCATTTCATCGTTCCTTAGTGATGAAGAGATCACGGAAGAGAAACAAAAGAACATGAAACACGAAAGTGATTAACACCATTTAAAAATTATTCAGTGGCTTCACTACGGGGGCGAGGGAGGCGGTCCGCCTCGGGCGTCACTCGTCTGGGGGTGACACTCAAAGCATAATTCCAAGTTTTTGAAAATATATGAAGCTAAAATGCGGTTTTAAGAATACAAATTTGAAAATTTTCCGGTGGAACACACTCTGACCCCTTTTCACCACCCCACGTCATGGAATGAATACTATACTCAGGATTAGGTTTATATTGTCAATAATTAGACCTAGTTGTGTCTTCCTCTTATACCAAAAAAACGAAACCCTATTACATTTGAGATACGTTTCAAATAATTAAGGGGCCATCAATTTCATACAACCCCAGACTTTTTTGGACGGCCTGCGCATTTGCGTCTAGGGCGAAGCTTTCATAGTTTTTATTTGTTCGTCTCTTGTACATAACCCACTAAAAATTTCGTTATGACCCAAATGTAGTTGTTTCTGAAAATTTTATGAATTTTACTTTTTCATTTTTACCTAGAATATTATTATTTATTTATTTATTTTTTACTTTTGTGCGTGTGTGTGTGGGGGGGGGGGGGGTGACACCACGAACTACCACACCCATGTTACCCATGCTAGGTACACCACTAAATTAGGAGCATTGTATTTTTTATCTGCTACGAAATTGATGATTGTGCGGTTTAGTATATCTTTATAATTCCATTATTTGTATATTGTTTTGTGAAAAATTGCTTAAATCCTCATTTTCATTGTGAATTTTGATTTTAAAATATGCTACCTAATACATCCCACCTATAGGGTGAAATAGGTAAAGAAAAAAACTTGGAGAACATTGTATTTTAACCGGTAAATATGATACTTTTACGAACTGTAACAGGAAATGAGAAGGAAATTATTGAAAGGTAAGAATTTGACTGTTGAGTTTTGTTTGTTGCACCTCCATTTGATTCAATATTCATTTGAAATTGCCTGGCTTTACACCCATTCCATCACATCTCGTCGCCATTTCAACTGTTTTAAAGCTGAATTTCACCATCTGTTAAACTTTTCAAACATAACTTTTTATAATGTTTTACTAATTACAAAAAAAGTAAAATAAATAAATAAATAAATGCAATATAAAAATATAAACAACTAGTTTAGTTTTTCATTTCACATTTTTAACTCTGTGCATAGTTTAATTAAGAGAGTTTTGCCTCTTTTGCAGTAACATCCGAAGTAAGTTCGATAGAAGAACACCCCTCTTAAATTTAGTGAAACACTCTGTTTTATGTATACACAAGGTGTTTCAAATTATCTTAGCAAATACTTAAAGAGATGATTTAAAAAGCCCACGTGGAGCACAAAGCTGCACGTAAATACCTGTGGTCGACCAAATATTCCCAATTAATTGGTAGTAGCCCAAAAAAATTGATATTTTAAAGAAATCCCTAATTTATTTAAATGTTTCCTCGACTATTAAAGCACGTATGAAGTCTCAACGAGGAAGTGGATCCCCGTTTCCACCATTAGTTTTGGTACAACGGCTCCATTAGCATACGAACAAGACATAGGCGGCTTAAAAACATTTGTAAAAAAATAAAATGTGACCATTAAACCTATATTTCACTAAACAGCATTACATAAAAGCAACTGCGCTATATAAAAGCAAATGTGCATAAAAGTGCTTGATGAAATGCGTTATAGAGAAACAAACTAGCACCAAGGGCGTTACTTCTTTTTGAAGCCACCAAAAGGAAGCAAATCAATACGATCTAAAATAGCGATTTGAAAAATTACAAAAAGTAAAAGCGTGTGAATTTCCAAAGGTGGCTTAAGGCATTATAAATTAATTATGAAGTAATCGTACTCATTTACTCAGTTATTTAAAAATACAGTGCTTAAAGAAAAAAAAAAGCGTTTGTTTTAAAAAATTCTTTTTTAAATGTAATGGGAATGTTGATTAATTATGAATTAAATTATTGCACGACATTTAATTATTTTGCTGAAGATTAAATGATGCTTAGAATGCCATGCAACTGAAGCAATCCACCTTCCAAATCATTGATAAAGAAATTAAAAACCGAGAGTAGTTTCATATTCCTTAGATTTAAGAGAAATATTTAATTAACATTTTCCTTTCATCAAAATTAGATTGCTAAAATGTTAGTTATACCTAAAACGCTGCACTTTTAAAACATTTCTGTGTCATTATGGTTTATTCTGATCCTGGAAGGCAAATGAATTAATTAATCAAGGAATAATATCAAACGCGTTTGTTCTAAAATTAACTGTAAGAGGAAATTGATTTTTTAGATTGACACAGGTGCAATTTTCTATCTTTCGATTTGAATATTTAAGCTGTTTTATTACTTCGTATCTTTAAGTCATGAAATTATTGCATTATCTCAAATATTTCTGTTTCACGAGAATTATTGCGCAACATTTTTAGAAGCGATAATACACTGGTTATCATAAGTTCAGGAAAAATCACAAAAATGACGAATACTCAAAAAGCTACATGTAAAATTTTTTGAAACTTACCCACAATATGCAACACATAGTAAGATATAAAATAACATAAAAAGAAATCATCAGGCAATTATGGCGTATACAAGTTAACACATCTCAAAAATGAACAAATCGAAAGTGTCAGTTCGCTATAGGAAAAGTACCTTAAATATGAAATATATTCCCCTCTAGAAGCAATACAGCACATACAGCGATGTGTGATGCTGTCAATTATGCTGTCTATCAGTTTCACAGGAAGTGGGAGCCATTGCTCTTGCAAAGCAAAATCAAGCGCCGCAAGGATATGAGGAGGCGGGTTGAGAGCACCTAGACGTCTCCCTAAAGCATACCAAACGTGCTCGATAGGATTCAAGTCCGGTGATCGAGCTGGCCACTTCATGCGGATAATTGTAGCCTGTTGAAGATGATCATCTACAATGCGAGCTCTATGTGGTCTTGCGATATCGTCCAGTAACAGGAAAGCATCACCTACTGTCCCGGCATATGGGCACACATAAGCATCGAGGATGTCATCTCTATAAACCTGAGCATTCACGGTTCCCCTTGAAAGACTTGGAGGTCTGTGCGACCACCTCAAGAGATGCCACCCCAAACACAGACACTGCCTTTTTCGTATCCATCTCTTTCGCAAATGTTTGACGGATGATAACGGGGTCCATGTTATCTCCATACAAAATAACGCCTACTATCGCTTCCTAGACTACATCTAGACTCATTCGTAAAGAGAAAAGCCCTGCATTGATCAGGCGTTCAGTGGATATGCTGTCGTGCCACTGTAAACGGTCCCTCTAGGCTAGGTGTGAGTGGCACACAAATGGCTGGTCGCCTCGCATACAGAGCACCTTCGTGAAGCCTTCTACGTACAATTAATGTTGACACCAACCTTCCGGTGGCTGTAGCAGGGGAGGATCTGAAATGAGTCAGAGAGCGGCTCTATTCCTGCATGCCCATAACCTCAAAAATAGGTCATTGGCGCTCGTTGTAGTCGTTGGCTGTCCTTGGCTGAACCTCCTGGGGCCCTACAATGATTATCTCTAGAACGAAGTCGTTAGCGAGAAAATCGGTTTTTCTCGGCACGTGACGTCACATTCCGTGACGCGGCGATTCTGCCTACCATGAAGCTATCCTAAACGTCTTGCTGCCGACTTTAGCTGCCGAGAAGGACCATTCTCGTTTTCACCCGGTTGACAGGTGGTGAGTTGGCTTTCTCGGGAGGTGAGAAGTACTTCCTAGTCAAGATGGCGGTGGCCAGAGAAGCATTGTGACTGTTTACACTTGCATAGTGATGGAAATTTTGCAATTGTGGGATTTAATGCTCGTAATTTTGCAAGAGGAGAAGTCTAGGAATTATTGCAGCCAAGTTACTTTTAATAATAGTAATATTATTATAGGAACATGGTTTTCATTAAACACTGACGCATTGTTTAAATCGGTTAGTAATTTAAATTAAATATTTTCGGTTTCAAAATATTATGAACATATTTTCGTTATAGAGTGTTACGAACATATTTTTATTAGGCTCATTCCCCGAATATGGATGTTTTTAAATAAACATTAATTATGATGAGGGCAAATAGATACACTTTTTAACAATTTCGATCGCGAGAAATGACTCATTTCTTGGTTTACATATTGGTGTTTCTGTCTTTAAATTACATGTTTTGATAGTTTTGACATGCATGTTGTTGGATTCAATTTTGCGACGTTAAGCAACGTTGCTCTACAGGTAGACGTTTTCTAATAACTGAGAATATTTTTACAATCCCCCCCTTTATTTTTGTACATATAATTTTGTCTTAATAAATAGTAGGGTATGACATTTGGTCAGTAGACTTTGGTTAATAGGACCTCAAGATCCTTAGAAATTTTTCACCAATCAAATATCTTTTAATTTTACATTTCATAAAATATCAATCTTTATTTTTCGAATCAAATTGAATTCAGTTATTTTCCCGCAGTATGTTTACACATTGTTTTGTTGTAACCTCAGTACAAAATCAACGCGAAACACTTTCCATTTAATTAATTTAAAGAAATAAAGTTTAAAACCCACAGCACTTTTCATGTTAAGTTATAAGTTATACACTATTCTAGTAAAATTGATTTGCTGGACCACTGTTATTTCATTAGAAGTAATGAGAAAGGGCATTGTAGTCAATTCAAAACGATCGTTTTTGAATTCCCCAGCTATATTATTTATCTATTATTCTTCAAATTTGCATTAAATATATATTTTTTCTTTTAAATATATTTCACTCTATCTATTTGAAAATCCCTGATTGAGTAGATGGGAGTAAAGGCTATAACAGTAGCCTGAATAGCTCCCACCACTCAGAAAAGAACTTAATTTAGAGCCTGTTTATAACATAAGATAGAATTAAAAGAAAATAAATGCATAATCATACAAAGAACAATAAACACAAACAATGCAATAAAGTACGTCTAATTTTATAACGGAACCCAGGTATACTATATTACAAATATGCTACTTTATCCTAAATTGACTGCAGTAGAATTGAGTATAAAATTTTTTAGCCTTTTCTTAAACAAATTTCGATTATTAATGGTTTTTAAAAAATTGGGCAAGGTGTCCACAATCTTGGTCCGTAAGAGTTAATGCCATTAAACAACGGATTTGTTTTTGCGTTATTGGTATAATGTTTTCACGGTTTCTAGTGGGGTAATTATGGACCAAAAAATTCTGTCAAATGGTTCTTAAAAACCCTTTGTTTTGCTTTTCAAAGATAATCAAGAGCGAGTTCATCGTTTATTTTTTTAAAAATATAACAATTGCTTAGGGTTTTTTTTTTTTTTTAAATTATTAAACAGATTCCACCTAAATATGTGGCGCATGAAAGTTCATGCCAAAAGAGAATTCTTTGGTGGAAACGAAGATTAACAGTCACTATAGTTTCAAACTAAAGCAACCGTGCTTCGCAAATCTGCATTTCTAATTTTACGAAACATAACCGTAAGGGTGAGTCATTATCAACGATTTAGGGAGGGGGGAATAATCTTTAAAGTAGACCATTGTCAAATTTTATTCGCTTACTTACCGTGAAAAGATTTTTAAATCTGATGTATAATAAACAAAAGGCAAACAAAAAGGCACTTTGCATTTTAAAGTATTCTTTCGAAAGAATATTTTTAAAAGAAAAAAATAAGCCAAAAATAAAATTAATAAAATGCGTAAACACAAAAGAAAAAAAAAGTTGGTTATGACATATCAAGAAATGTATCTGCCAATTTGTTTGGCCATGAGATAACTCCTCGGGTCCCGAAACGCCGTGGAATTAAAAGTTGCGGATCCCCGTTGCTGTGGACGAAAAAACTCAATAAGTACGGGAAACCGCAAATGCCGTGGGAAAAGGAGTTGCAAGCCTCTTTTGCCGTAGGAAAAAAGAACTCCAGTCCGACTGAAGAGATTCCTTTCCCGCGTCACGAGTAGTTCTCGGAACGCTGGAAACAGGGACAAAATACTCACTCGATACAATGGTGGTAAGAGCAAATGGGAGGAACCGACTATTTTCTCGGTTGTTCTCGCTTTTCGTGAGGGAGAAAACGTCGTCACCAGAATAGAACGTTACTTATGTTGTAGGGCCCCTGGATACCGAATCTGTCGTTTGAAATTATCTCAAAAGTCTATAAACCACAAAAGGATCTTGTCTGGCCTCTTCTGTTTGACTTTTTCCCTGCCTCTAGTCTCCCAATGGCTCTCCATCGTAGTTCTGCGGGCAAATGATGCCTGGAAGTCATTGTTACCAATTTCAGTACAGATTAGAGACATTAAAATTTGACATTTTTAATAACTTATACATTAATGGCTGGAAAATAAATTTTTATACATTTTCGCAAAGAAAAAAGCACTAAAAGCAAGGAAGTTCTAATTTCTAAGGGGGCTCAACCCCCCTTGCCCCCCCTATATGGGCGCCTTTAGCGAACATCGCATGACAGTGAACGTTCCTAATTACATTACGATTCATTGAGCACTTTACAGTCTGACTACTTCAGAATTTTCTTATCAGAACTACTTTTTTACAAGAGACGTCTGGGTGAAAATACATTCTCTGACAATGTATATATATATATATATATATATATATATATATATATATATATATATATATATATATATATATATATATATATATATATATATATATATATATATATATATATATATAAGAACCTAGAAGAAATGGAGCTACAACCGACAGAATTTGCAGGAATGTAGTCTAGTAAGAACTATGCAAATAATGTACGTCTCGTCGCTAGTGAGACAAGAGGTAAGAGCGCTATGCGCATACGAGCTGAGCAGCTAGGGAAGACTAATAGCGTTATTGTTTGCGGTATTGCGGAAGTTGTGGTTGTTTGAGAAGGTCTCAGAGAAATAGTAAGTCTCAGAGAAACAGGCTGGTTGCACAGACTAGTGATGGGCATAATCGAGATCTTTTGATAATCGAGATCTCGGGAATCGAGAACTTCTGATAATCGAGTGATTGCTAATCGAGATCTTTTTAGATCGAGTACTCGAGCGATTGATAATCGAGATCTTTTGAAATCGAGTACTCGAGCAATTGATAATCGAGTGATTGATAATCGAGATCTTTTGAAATCGAGAGCTTGAGCGATTGCAATCGAGATGTTTTGAAATCAAAAACTCGAGCGATTGACTTCTCGAGATCTTCTGAATCGAGTACTCGAGCGATTGACTTCTCGAGATCTCTGGAATCGAGCACTTGAGCGATTAACTTCTCGAGATCTTTTGAATCGAGTACTCGAGATGTTTCAAATCGAGATCTCGAGATGTTTGAATCGAGTACTCGAGTAGTTCATTTTCTGAGCTTTTTTTTAATTAAGTTGACTTTTACAGGGGTGCCCACTTAAGGGGTAAGGGGGTATGGCTCAGCCAAAGCCATTAAAATTTTTAAGGCCGGTTTTTTGTGAGGGTTTTTTTTTACTCTCATATTCGGGAGGGGGTCCATGGCACAGCCTGCGAAACTGAAATTTTTGAGAGCGTTTTTTTTTTTTTTTTGAGAGTTTTTTTAAATCTCATTTCGGAAGGGTGGGGGCGAGTTCTTGTTCTAGACGGATGCTCCGTTACATTTGAGAGGGTGCGCCATTGCCCTGCGAGAGGGGGGGGGGGGTGACACCTTTGACTTTTGGAGTTGAATTCTTGAGTTGTTTTGGTAGGGATGCGCTTGAGATACAGATGTGCCATCAAGCCTGTCATTTAGGGGTTCAAGAAGGGACGCGCCCTCCTGGCTTTTAGAAATTATTGTGCTCATATAAATGAAATTTTTACTGTTATTCTGCACAATATGCATGCACCCAGTAAGATACTCTTTAAAAACCCTTCCTCTTTTCTTGTAAAGTTCGAAATAACAGGCCTAAGTGTCATGAGGTGTACGTAGACACTGAAACTTCAATTTATGGTTGTCATAGGGATCAATCCCCCCTCCATTCCTTGTACTAGTTTTTACATTAAAGTCGGCCTAGTTTTTTGTTGTTCTCCGATAAAATGAGCATATACACCTTTTGCCCACCCACCTTCCGGAAAAGTTCGAAATGCAAGCCTGTTTTAGGGGGTCGATTTGATAGATTTAGGCTTCATTTTGGGGTCTCAATTTATGGGAGATGCAGATTCGACGAGATTCCATGTTTGTTTGTCAGAAACTAGGGACTCGGCACATTTGGGAGATCCGACTCGGAGTAGTATAAAATTTTAGAGGTTTATAGGTAGCGGCTAGAAAACTGGCAATAGGTCCGCCTTGACTCTTGGTGGCCCTCAGGGGATGCTCCGTAGCGATTTAGGTTGGTGCATATCCCCCCCCCCCCAATCTCAATGTGTGAAATGGGTTGATTTCTCGATTTTTTTTTATTCATTTAGAGTGATTTATTCCAATGGTTATGTATTTAGACATATGATTCTCAGTATATCACGTGATTATTTCAAAGGATTTCGGCTCTCAAACAAGAAGTTAATAATGTAAACAAATAGGGGAATCACTGCTCTCTGCGCAAAATGACTCATTTGTTCTTATTTATTGCTTTTCTTTTCTTTTTTTTGGTGTGCTTTTAAAGAGTAGTTGAATTATTATTTATCTGACTAATATACCGGGTGGCCCAGCGGGTAATGTTTGAAACGAAATCCAATAGATGGCGCTAGGTGCACGTGAGTGAAGCCAAAATTGGTGCGCATGCTCCGTTGAGTGGGCAATTGTAAATGTGATGTTCCTTCATCAGGCATACTACAGTTTGGATTTCCATCTGAACAAACAAAATTATCGCAACTGGGGCAGAGAACGGCCAGAGATCACTGTTGTTCGAAGCCTCCAACCGAAAAAATTTCTTGTGTGGTGTGCAATATCCTCACATGGTGTGTTTGGCCCTGTTTTCATCGATGGAACTCTAAGCGCGGCGAAGTATAGAAAGTTACTGGACGAGGAGTTCATCCCTTCTCTTCATGGTAATGACTTGGTCCAAGATCATTGGTTTATGCATGATAGAGCAAGACCACATCGTACCGTGGATGTTTTCGAGATGCTCAATGAGCATTTTAGCGATCGAATTATTGGGTTAGATTACCCATCGCACTTCCAAGGTGGTATCGAATGGCCCCCATATTCACCAGATCTGAACCCCTGCGATTACTACCTATGGGGTTATTTGAAGAGCAAGGTGTGGCAGACAAGTCCTACGAACTTTCCAGAACTGAAAATCGCCATTACAACTGTTGTCGAGACGATTGACAGTGAGGCCTACTCACGAGTAATGGTTGAATTCCAGAACCACCTAACTGCTGTCCTTGTTAAAGATGGCGGTCACTTCGAACCTCTATATCATTAATAGCCCAATATGTCCTTTCAATATACGTCATTAAATTCTTCTCATGTCTCTTGTTTGATTTTATTTTTTCATTTGTTTCAAACATTACCCGTTGGGCCACCTGGTATGAGGAGGGAGGGTAAAATATTTCTGACTGCGTTTTCCAGAGGATTGGGACTCCAGGCGCTTGTTGAAAGTACAAGCTTCAAAGTGGCATTGAAGTTCATGATTATTTTTCTCCTTTCTTGATTCGCTCTTTTTCAATTTTTCTTTTTCCTTCGGTGACTTGCGGAATATGCAATAACAGTAAAAGTGTAGGGAGTGAAGTTGAAATGTTTCTGAGTGCACTAAAAAGAAATTTTGAAGCTTGTTGTGTGCGATTATTTTAGCTTACAATCTTTGGCCCAGTTTTTAAATTATATTATATACATTATAACTTCTTGTAATAAACACATTTATTTTCGCGTGTGTAGTTAAATTTTAGTGTTTTGGGTGTTTTACTCGCTTCTGATAATATCATATTCCTTATAATTTCATAAATGTTGATTAGCATATTATTTACTCAACTTAAAAATTTGGAGTCATTATAATGAGATACTAATTTTATTAAGTTTTTTTTTTTTTTTTTTAATAAAGAATAGGCTAAACTGCTGAAAATGCTCAGGCTGGTGACGCTCCATTTCGGAACGAAAAAAGGTCCCGTAACTATGCTTCATTTTCCTTGCGCTGTCTTAAAAAAGGGTTAATTGATTACCAAGATTCTCTGAAAAGCAGATTATTCAATTTTGAAATCATCCGAGTCGCTCGATAACCGAACATACGACAACAAGCAATATATTATGCAAGGGTCCCCACGAGAGATAGGGGAAGGTGGGGGGGGGGGGTCATAGCGCAGACCCTGCCGTTGAAGTTTTGAAGAAGAGAGGGTAACAATAGGGCTTTTAGTCTTGTTTTAGAGGGCTCTTGTTCTGGGGGTTATCCGTCGCATTTGAGGGATGCCTGTCATCGCCCCTTGGGGGGTGGGACATCCCTGCATTAAAAACATGTTGCGTTTAAACATTTCATAAACGTTTCAACATGGTTGTCACAGCGTTAACAATCGTTTTAAATCGTTTACAAAACGAAATGTGCTCTCTGGGTAACCCCATTCGAAAACGCACTCGAGAAGCAATTCTTTCATTTTAAAACCATATAGCAGGGGTACTCACCTAGAAGGGATCATGGCGCAGAATGCGCCATTAAAACTTTTAGGGGGTGTTTTTAGGGGTATTTTAAACTTTTTTGGGGGGCTCTTGTTTTTATGAGGCTTTACCATATTAAGGGGGTGTGCCTTTGCTCTAGGGGGGAGTGAGCATCCCTGCATGTAGAATGACAGCGATGTCCTTTTATCCCTGTGAGCAATTATGCGCCCTTTACGACAATCCCCCCTCCCCTCCCCTTAAGAAAAATAATACAAAAACGAGCTAAGACCACTTAGAATTTCAATTACACAGTTTGTGCCTTACCGTTTTCTCCCCGTGGGCACCTCTGCAAATGAATCACTCGAAAAGTAAACCACATTAGAGATTTGTTTAATTTCACAGGGGTGCAGTTGATGGAGACGTGGGGGGGGGGGGGGTTGTCCCCTCTGATTTTTTGCTAAAGTGTTCCCACTTTTCAGTTTAAATATATTTTTAATTTAAACAACTCTCAAGTTCGAACCAAGTGTCGCCCAAAACCCGCCTATATTCACATCATCCCTCAATTTTTAATTAAAATTGTATATATTTGATCTTAATAACTGCCCAGTTCAAAACAGTATGATAAGAGTTTCTCTAGCCTTTGTTTCAAGATTTCATCACCGGATCACCCAACCCATGCCCTTCCATAAATCTGCTCGTATGATAATTAATAAACAATATTCGTTCGATTATTTAGAAATCTCTCGATTATCGAAAATTTAACGCCAAACATTTAACTATAAAACCATTCGAATAAAACAAACGAGAAGCAATCATTCGGTTTTAAAATCATTCCAAATCCTAACAGTGAAGGCGCACCACCTATGAAACTCTCTCACAAAAGCAATACCCCAGAAAGAGACAAAATTTCATAAAAATTATAATCCCACAGTTTGCGTCAACCCCCCCCCCCCGTCTCCCTCCCTCCTCATTTCCACTCACACGAAACGAATTACACAAGAAGTAAACCACTTCTTAACCGACTTCAAAAAAGGGAGATTATGATTTCGTATTGCGGCTTTTTATGTATGTTTTCGAATTAGTGCAACACTACTGGACCGATTTGAAAAAACTTTTTTGGTTGGAAGGGTAAACGTCCCAGATGTTCCCATTATAATTTGGTTCTGATCTGATGAGGGGTCTCGGAGATATCCAAGAAACCTTAAATTTCACACGTCACGGTCACGTGGTTTTGCTGCGATCGGTGTATTTTCACACCTAAGGTTTTGGCTTTCTCTTGAACGATACTTAATTCTCGTGGCACATGGATGATTAATTTTCGCAACGCTGCGCCGCTTGCTAATTTTTTATTATAGGTGTTACTAATGTATTTATTACTGCGTAGCAAAGCAGAAAAATTAAATATAGTTTGCTACTTTAATAGTTGAATCAATTACCTTAATATTTTATCTACTAATAAATAACGTTATTTAAGCACTAAAATATAAAGTTCTTTATCTAATATACCAGTTTTTAAATATATTTAATGTTCAATTGAGGAGGAATTGAATACAGAACATCCCTCTCCCACGACTTAATTTATATTCTTTAATAATATACATTATAACGGTGTATGATTTCTGAAGTTTGACCAATATTCTAGATTTACTAATTCACGATGCCGCCAGTTCAATTTGAAATTAGGGTTATATTAATTAGCAGGATTCCAAAAAAAAAAAAAAAAAAAGGAAAGGAGGAGGTTCTTAACTCGTCAGATTTGTTTTTCCTTTGTACAATGTTCCATAAATACTCGAAGACACCTGTACCCAGGGGCGTGCACAGGGAGGGGGGAGGGACACTGTTGGCCCGAGCCTGAAGGGGGCCCAATATTTTTATAACTAAGGGTGAAATATAGGGGTAAACAATATGGAGAGGGGCCCGGAAAAGTCATTTGTGATGGGCTCCAAAATTTCTGTGCACGCCCCTGCCTGTACCGATTAGGAAAATTCTTTTTTTTTTTGTTTGAAACGGTATACTTCCTCGGCGGTCTAATGGTAATTAAGTTCAGGTTTGATGAAATTGAGAGAACTTTTCAAATATCATACTCACATTTAAATCGATTTGTACTTGATTAACTTTGTATATCATCTCACTTAGTGAACCGGTTTTTATGCTTTTTTTTGTTTAGTGGTGGTTTTGTTTAGGGGTGGTCTAACTTAGATTCCAAATCTTTGATTTACCCTATTTGTTCTTTAGGGAAAAGTTGAGGGTAAAACAATAAATTTCATGCAATTTCCCTCAGAAACGATTAAATATAAAACCCATTGATAAACAAAGGCCATAAAACAAAGGTATATACTTTCTTTACCTATAGTTAAAGAAAGTACTAAAAAAATATATTATTAAGAGTAATGATTATGAAAATTTTGAATTAAGGATTCTCTGAAGCAAACATAAAATTCATTCTAGTGGAATTTTTAATCTTCATCTATATTGGGGCCATGTGAAGAAACATGCGACTTTTATCACGAGTTACATGACACGTATTGCGAAACATAAATTACAATTTACAATATTACAATTCTAAAATTTACAATTTTACAAATTTAAACTTAAAGCGATTTTTTTTTTCTTGTGACTCGTGCATTTGCTTTCGGAAAGCAAACTTTGATAAAGTTGAACTAATGATGAAGACAATTTTTTTTTGTACGTAGTTACGCATTTGAAAAAGCCTTTCTTCACAGAAGTCTCCGAGACGCTCGCCGTGTTATTTACAGCACTAAAAAGCAAAAAATAAATTACTTTTAAATTAAAAAAAACCGCCTTCAAAAAATACTCAGGAACTAAAAAGCAAAAAATAACTGATTACACTTACATTCTATTTCCTACCCAAACATAGAAATGAAATTTATTTTACAATTCCAGTACAAAAATCAACTAAACACTGAATTATAAAATAAACACTGATTTAAATTACTATACGATGAATTATTTTAAATACCTAACTAATTATATACGATCTCTTAATTTTTAATAACCTTTTGAAGTCGGGGCCTCCTATAAACTACTACCTAACGTACTTGAGTAGATTTAGTTTTAAAGATTAATTTCGCGTATAGTTAAATTAGTGTTAAATTCAGGATTCGGTGGGTTGTCAGTTACGTTACGTAGTAGTTTATAGGAGTCCCCGACTTCAAAAGGTTATTAAAAATTAAGAGATCGTATATACTTAGTTAGGTATTTAAAATAATTCATCGTATACTAATTTAAATCAGTGTTTATTTTATAATTCGGTGTTTAGTTTAGTTGATTTTTGTACTGGAATTGTAAAATAAATTTCTTTCTATGTTTGGGTAGGAAATAGAATGTAAGTGTAATCATTTATTTTTTTGCTTTTTAGTTCCTGGATATTTTTTGAAGGCGTTTTTTTTATTTAAAAGTAATTTATTACATTAAAAAATAATCAATTAGCTTTGTGCCTAAACATGAAATAACAAACGTTTTGTAGCCCTAGTACACAGAGTACTGTAGAAACTTGTCTTGGGGTTTTACGGAAACCATTTTTTCAACAAAATAGTAAGGTTTTGCATGTAAAGACATCCAGTAATGTCTTTACATTCACAATCTCACTATTTTGCGTTGACAAAAGGGTTCCTTAAAACCCCGAAACACGTGTCTGCAGTAATCTGTATATTTGGTCTCTAAAACGTTCGTTATTGCCTGTTAAACTTTTATCATTACCTAATGGTATTATAGTTGAAGGTGGAGTTAATAGTGGAGTTATAGTCGAAGGTATAGTTAAGGGGGAAGACGTCCCCTCAGGTTTCCAACTTAAGTATTCCCCATTTTTATCTGAAATATAATTTTAATTTTAATGCTTCCCAAGTTAGAACCTTATTAGCGCCCCCACTCTTTACTTCCACCACTGGGACACACAACACATGTCTCCCACAGACCCGTCCATGTGTTCATTCATTAACACCTTTCACTCAAAACATATCATTAGACTACCAAAGCATCCCAAAGAATCATTTGATAATCAAGAATTCAACAACACGATTCGAATGAAACGTTCGGGAGGCAAGTGAAACGTTCGGGAGTAAAATTCAAACATTTAATGAATGTTGCATGCGCAATACAGCACCATCAACCGAATGCATATCCATTTATTTTTAAACAAATGTCATAAATTGGAGCGGCAATAATAACAAATTACCGGTTATTTTGATGTTACACAAAATATTGATAACTAGCACAGAAATTCCCCGTTCACCTTTGAACTTGCCTTTTTTGCACTTTTTATGCACTTTTTGCACCTTTTTGCACTTAATTTCTACACCACGATAACAAGTGCGCCTGTTAAGCACTAGGATTTTTTGGTACATATTGCATTTGCAAAATAAATAAATAAAAAAGACGACTGTCTTGATGAGAAATTGCATTTTCTTTTTTTCCTTTCAATATTACAAATACTGCTTAATATAATTAATTTCTTTGCGTCAAGCATTTTATGCTGAGCTTTGGTTGCTGGATTAAATATTTTTTTAAAACAACTGAATCTTTATACAAATTAACAATTCATAACACGATTATGAATTCTCAACTAAGATAAACTTTGGCTAAATTAGAAAGTAGCTAGTGTCAAAGCATGTTGTAAAAATATTTCAACTGCAACTACGTTTACAGCGCTTAGTTTGCAATAAAACGATTCAATTATTTAATAGATAGAAAGTTCAATGATTTTTTTATAAAGTATGTTTATTTTCCATGCACTAAATATCAAGGAAATAACTTAATTTCCATTGAATTTAAAACAAATTTTGCTTCAATAACACTCTAAAATCATTTGTTACAGCCGACTTTTCTGTTTACCCGAAATACGTTGTCTCAAAAGTAAAAATGTAACATGTCATTAATAAAACCAGAAAGACACTCCATAGCACCAACAGATCTATCAAAAAATACTTCTTCAACATTATCAGCTTGACGCCGTAGTCCTTTGTTATTATCGTTATCTTAGCTTCAAAAACGTTTTATGAGAGATGGTGACCCCTGCTCCTTTTGATATTAGATCACGCAACTTTCTTCCCCTGTGGGAAATGGCACATTTCTTCAAAAAAGACCTCTTATGAGGAATGAATGATTCTTACAAATAGGATTATTTATTGATAGCTTACAGTTATTTCGTGAAATGGCATGTAACTGTTGTTAGTTGTAAAAGTATGCGAAAAGAAACTTCAAATATAAATAAGGAAACAGTTTGAAAATATGAATTTGAAATTACTTTCAAAGTATTTAGAAGCTGTAATTTCTATATCTTTATCATTCATTTACTGCATGCATATTTATTGGTTTGAATGCATCGTTTATCATTGAGTTGTTACACGTGCAAACTATATATTTAAACATATTGTAATACCTAGTGTGTGCCTATATTTTTACCTCAGCCCGTTTCTACCCCCTTTCTTCTATAACAAAACAAGGATTCTAAAGGGATGCACATTTCTTGAATTTATAGTATTCAATGTTTCATATTAGCCGAAAGAGTGGTAAGGCATTGGCCTCTCATGCTCAAAGGTGCAGGTTAGAAACTGGCTTTATTCGGTGGATTTTCAAGACGCAGAAAACCATCAGCGTCCATGTAATATAGTTATGTGGCTTGTAAAAAATTCCTCGATTATTCTTTTAGCTTTTAATAATCTTGACAAAATTCAACCCCTAGTGCAGTTTTGCATAGTAAAAAGCCATCTGGTTGGGAAACTGGACGTCAAAACTCTCGTGGTAATGGCAGCCATCACTAGTGATGCTCCAAGAAAGAATGGCTGCCGGTCTGCGAATGTTTAGTAGCCACGACGTAGCCCCGTAAGGAATAAACAAAAAGCAACAATGATTTATATGACACGAAAAATTAAGAATACGTTTCTTTAGATTTCTGTTAAGTTAAGGCAAAAGTTCATATTTTATTTTCATGTAAAAGCGAAGAAATGTTGTCCAAGAATGTTCAATGTGCAGACAGTAATAAGAAGAAGATTTAGCATTTGTTGTAAAAGGATCTTATAATGAAATAATTGAAAAAACTCTTAATGTTAAGCTTAGTTGAGAAAGATTGTTTTATTAGTGTTAATGTCATAGTGAATTACTAGTAACACAAAATAGCATGCACATTTATTCAAGAAAGATATTTGTTATTTCATGGAAGTTCGTGAACAAAAAAAAAGTCTTCTGAGTATACTGATATGCATACTCCATCCAAACTTTGTTTGAAACTGAGCCTGTGGCTTAAGTTTTCAAAGGGTACTGATCCTCAAAAAAGGCAGCTGTTGATTCAGTTCTGAGTTAGTGATTGGTATGTCATGCTTGCAACCAGAAACCATGTCATACTTTAACATATGCGGATTACATTTATAGATTTCAGTGATAGGTTAAAAAAAAGAAACACAAGAGTTATATTCGTCCTTGTTGTTATGACAAAATGAACAGTTTTCCTATGTCATATCACACTGCAAAAAATAATTGTTGTTTTTATAGTAATATACTGTTTTTTCTTACAGATTAATATTGCTCTCCTCTAAATAACAGAGAAAAACTGTAAAAATGTTTTAGATTGCGCAAAACGATGCGCAAAAGGTTTTTCTTTTCATACGGGAGGGAAGAGAAACTAATGAATTCAAGGTATATGTATATATATATCGCGACAGCCATGTTTGAGGCAGGACTGCTCAGCTGCAATCCAAGTTAAAAGTAAGTTCTAGTTATATTAGTCATTCCCTTTTCCTCAACATGTATTTTTCTTTATCATCTAGAATGTATGTAAAATAACAGTGTTTATTTTGAAATCGTAATTCGTATACCAATATTCGTTGATGTTGACTTCTCTGATGATTTCTTTTAGTTGCTAAGTTGTAGCGATTGCTTTATAGCAAAAATCCGAGTAGTTGTTGTGATTCTGAATATTTTTTACTGCACGTATAATAGTTTTTAAACATTTTCTGAAACTCAAATTTGATTTAAAAAGAAATCAATTCCTTTCTTGAGCGTATTAAAAGTTATTAGAACATTTAGACTTTATTTACGATTACATTCTGTGTTACATAGGATGTCAGTATTTAAAATTTAAATTTTTATGTTTTCTAGTAAATTTTTAGAGTATCGCGATTGACTTCTTTCTTCTTTTCTTTTTTTCTTTCTTATGATAAGGTCCACCGTCCCCTTAAGATACAAACACGAAACCTTTGTGTTTTAAAAGTTATATATTTGCGTCAGCAGGAAATTAAAGTTTTACTTCATGAAAAATGCACTAGTACCATTGAAACTTGTGAACATAAGAATAAATCTAGAAACTATATTCAAAGGCACTCGATGGGAGGTCACGTGAAGTCTCTATGATCTCCCCAAAATGGCCACATTGGGGAAATTTTGTCTGGCGATTCGGCAAATTTGGGGACATAATTGTAATAGTGCAATTTTTGAATTCTCGAATGTCCAAATTTCATTAGATATTTTACTCAATTGTGCGTACTTAATGTGTGCATGCACGAGTAATTTATTAATCGGCAAATATGTAAGTTCCATTCGACAAATTGAGATTATACGCCTTCCCAACATATTTAAGTTCAGGCCGTGCCTGGCTATATTTTAAAATTTCAGCTTTTCATTTCTGATCTGGCAGTGTTGCATTCTCGTCAGAATTACAGCGTTTTAATTTAAAGTAGAATATTTACATTATTATGCATTGTTTGTCATATTTTATTCGCCTTGAAGGACATGCTCATTTAGAAAAGTAGATACTCGAGAACTACAGTAGAATTTGAAACTCTTGTAACCTTGAACTCATCAGTTTCCTTACATTTTAACTTTTAGAACCCTTTGAGTCTTAAAGTTTGGCATCAACGTGTTCATGATGAAGACAAAAACTACATTATAAATACTGAAAAGTGTGATTCTGTACTTCACTGTCTTTTACTGAATATAAAGAGTAAAAATATGTCAGATTGTTATCCGTGTTCAATGAAAAAATCGGAGAATTTCGTTTAAACCTGTAACGGAGATTCAAGCCAAAGCCGGATAAGATCTTTTGCATTTAAATACGATGGGTTCCTTAGCAGTTGAGTTCTTTAAGGGGGGAGGGGATATTTTCACAATAACAGAAGATTTTTCAAGAAAATCTCCGGTTTATTTCTTAAAGAAGAAAAGTGAGGTTTTCGAATACTTTGTCAGGTTTCAAAAAATTCGACAGATTTGCGGGACAGCTCCGATAACGAAAAGGAATTTCTGAACTAACAGTTTGAAATTTACCTTAGCGACCAAAGCATAAGAATAAAAAACTACAGAAATCCTCCAGTTAACAAAGTAGCGTCATAGAACACTGTAAGTCAACATTAATGAATGGAATTAGAATACTTTTAAATGAATCTCGTTTGCCTCAGCAGTTTTGAGCCAAAGCAGCTATGTGCTTCCACTACTATCGACTAGAGCGGTTTTAAAAGGGAAAAACCAAAACCTTTTTTGAGCTATTTGGGGGAAGAAAGCCATCTATTAAACACTCCCGTGTTTTTTGGCTGCATTTCGTATATTGGACCTCCAAAACAGAAAATAAAGAAATTGGATATGAGAGCTTAAGAAGGAGTCATTGTAGGGTATGCGTTTGATACGAAAGGTTATAGAATTTGGGATCCCGAAAATCGCGAAGTGACAGAAACGCTGAATGTTAAATTCGATGAAAATAAATTCTGGGCGATTCTCCCTCCCCCCAGGAACGGGAAAGAGAGGGACCCATTTTTATTTCACTACTGAGTAAATCTGAAGTAGAAGAATATCCTGAAAATCATAATTAGGATTAAATGAGTTAAAGAAATACGAAGTCAAAGTAAAGAATGCAGGAATATGTATTATTCTATTGACATGACGGTTCTAAAGTCCGAATTTCGAAGCCGAGGTTTATTGTTCTGAAAATAACATTGAATATGACCCAAAATATTTTGATTTCACTTGTGATGATAATTCAAGAAAAGTATCAGATTCTTATGAAGATAGGGGGGGGGGGTATAATTCAAGTAAGCTAGAAGCTAACATTTCCGAAGATGTAATTCCTTCGAATTTGAAACAAAGTTTGAGAACGCCAGAAAGTGAAGATTGGCAAAACGCAATGGCTCAAGAAACTCAGGTGATATGAGAAAGAAACGTTTACGAATTGGTTCCACTGCATGCAAGTTTTAGAAAGAAAAAAAGGTACAGATTTTTTATTTATTTAAAAACAAATAAGCAGAATGAAATAATGCGCTTCAAGCCCAGACTGGTAATTTTAGATACCCACCAGGTAGGGGTGAGGGGTAGTTTTCGCACGTGTTGTCTTCAGTAATTTCCTTTAATTTGATTAATGCTTTCTTTTCAATTTTTGTGTATAAGCTACATTGAGTCCATTTCCATGTAGATGTTTGCAATGCGTATCTAGATGCGGATTTAAAAGAAGAGATCTATGAGACAACCTGAAGGGTTTGTAGATCCCTGAAATCTAAATTTTGTCTGTAAATTGAATAAATCATTGTCATTCTGATACAGATTACGCCTCGAATCACGACGACCGAATTTCAATGGCGAGGGGGGGGGGGGGTGCTTGTAGTGTTTTTGGATAGGTACGAATAATATGGTGTACAATAAAAAAAATTCGTAGAACTGTCAACGATTTCAATTAGTGAATAATCTAAGAATGTGGATCAAAGGAATTTTAAATGAATTGGCCACGAAAAGAGTTCAGAATTTTAGATTGTCACAGTACAGAGTACTATTAATCAATCTAGTTGCGATCGATTTTTTCCAGTTCTGCAATGGAAAATTGCAGAAGTAAGCAGATTGATGTGGGGTACCATTTCCTAAGAAATTTGACTGATGAAAATTAATTTGGAATAAAATTTGTTGAAACTAAAAATAATATAACTGATTGTTTTACAAAACCTTTCTCTAGGGAAAACTTACGTAAAGCTTGAATTGCAATGATATATTTTTCTAGAGTTTTTTTTTTTTTTTTGAAATGTTTCAATTATTCCATTATGTTTAAGTTATAATTTGTGCACACAAACGCATGTCCTGTAATATATTTATATTTTTTATTCATGTCTTTAAGTATTTCATTCTGGCCGCCTGAATTTCCCTCATTTAAATTTATTCACTAATGCAATGTTATTTCTATGAGTTTAGTGGTATGCAAATGTAAAGAGCTACGTAACTTGTGATCAGAATTGAATGGGATAATGGGTGGTTTCATTTTATCAAGATGGTAGTTCGTGGTTGTGTTCCGCTTGGAATTTCAAAGAAACAATGTAAAGTTTAAATTATGTAAAGTATCCCAATTAGGTCTACTTTAATTAGACATTAATAACCACCGTTACAATTGCGTAGTTTGCAAATTGCTGCCAAACAGTTTTTTTTTCTCCTTAAAACATATTTAGTGCTTAACTGGCTCCTGAAATAAACGGTTCAATTACAATTTATGTATATGTTAAGCGTTTTCAAAATAAAAGGAACTCCCAAGGCAACCTTAATTTCAGATTATTCAGAGTCATAATATTAATTATTTTAGGGCGTATTTTTATACCTATGTAATTTGATTTTTCCATGAATGTTTTTTGGTGTCCACAAGTTTCATAAGATTCTAACAATTTTTATTTTGACAGATGCTTTCATCATATCAGGCCTAATGATGGCACCTAAGTCACAAAGAAGAATCAAGTTTGTGATGTAAAAATGTTGACCTTGAAAAAATTAGCATTCGATTTTAAATGAATTTCTGCAATTTCACTGTAAAAACTACTAATCGATATTTATAGGTGATGTATACGAAATAAAATAATTTGGCAATTTTTAGTGCCGTGAATGTTTAATTTTTTCTCATGAAAACAGTATCACAGAATATAAAGTTGTATAATGTTTGGAATAGTAAAACCTATTTTTAACTTTAATACTAGTACTCATAAACCTGAAAGATTTTATTATACCGAGTGAAAAATTGTTTCTGTTTAATAGCTCTGAAAGTTTGAACCGTCACATATTTATTGTTTTCATCTATGTAAACTTTAAAAGGTTAATAGGATAAAGTATTATCTAATCAATAATAGTCAGTTTACAATAAAAACCATTCTGTGCAGTCTAAATGCTGTATATTGCACATATGGTGTGAAATAAAGTTAGTTTGTTAGTAGTATTTCACAAATAAAGTAGGTCCAAGTGCAACTTATAACATTAAAAAAAGAAGAAAATCATGAAAGTATTGTTTTACTAGGAAAAAAAAATAAAAGCACCGAATTGCATGTATAAAGTTAAAATAAACTTAAAGGTTTAATGGATTGCATAGTGCATACCATTTCCCACGTTATGCTGCATATTTTAGCAACTCAATAATGCTGGAAGTGAAAAAAGTACTTTTAGTGAAGATACGATGTAGTATTTTCAGTTATATATAGAAAACCTTCTCAATTTTACTACCTCCATGAATCAAAAGTTTTGTTTTATGAAAAGGCTATAACTCTTTTTAAAATAAAGCTTCAGACCATATTTTGCAATTTCCTTCTTCTTGTAAATTTTTAATTTGGCAACAAAGCTAAAAGTTTTATTGTAGAAATGAAAAAGCGACATTTTCCTTCCTTTAATAGGTGTCTATAAAATATGAAGACGGGCATTGATTTATTTTGTGTACAATGAAATTAATATCAATAAAACATATATTTAGCAGCAGTTAATTATTTTTATGTAAAATGCTTTTATATTTCTTTACTTGTTGCGTTTCATAGCGTAAAACATTATTTTTGTTGTTGAAAAACTATAGAAAAGGAACAGATTTCGTATGTAGGCTGATTTCTACAACGTACATACAGAATCAATTGCTTTACTTTTCTATATTGTTCTTCAGCTGTAAAAGCACTGATTTTGGTTTTGAAAAGGGACAATGATAGGGTAAAAAAACCCTTTTGCATAAAAATTGTTAGCAGCAGTAAACCATAAATTAAATAGTTAATTTTACTGTACAAATCACTTACAAAACCGTATACTAATGCTTCTTTTATGGCACAATTCAGCTGATTTCGCAGCATTATACTGCTAACTTTACAGTTTGATACTGTTAATTTTGCAGGGCAATTGCGTTAAAAAACAGTATATTACTGTTAATTTTACATATTATCCCTGTTAAATTTACAGGTCAAGTCATTCCTAAAGCAGTATATTACTGCTAATTTTACAGTTTGATACTGTAAGTTTTACAAGGCAGTTCCATTAAAAAACAGTATATTGCTAGTAATTTTACAGTTAATCATTGTTAATTTCACAGGGCAATTCCATTAAAAGACAGTATATTACTGCTAATTTTACAGTTTATCGTTGTAAATTTCACAGTAAAAGTCGGTTATAGAACAGTATATTACAGCAAATTTTACATTATTATAGAACAGTATATTACTGCTAATTTTACAGTTTATCGCTGTAAATTTCACAGTAAAAGTCGGTTATAGAACAGTATATTACTGCAAATTTTACAGTTTAGAATTGTAAATTTTACAGTTTTTCCTTGGAATGTGAGCTGCCAGTATTATACTGTAAAAACAAGTTTTTTTTTTTTTTTTTTTGCAGTGCATAGCACAGTCAATGAATGCTGGACCTAGCGTTGAAAGACATTTGTAATTATAGAATAATCAACAGCCAATCTGTAAGCGATTTAAACAACGAGGACGTGATGATTAATCTATGCAGAACCAATTATGTGGTTAGAAACTGCACAGATTTTACTGCTCTCTCAACCGATGTCAAACTAGCATTATATTTTAATAACGCGAGTTATTTCAACGATTAATGATGTTACCATTGCCTTAATATAAACTAACATGTATTCATCAAGAAGTATATGAAAGGTGAGTTGAGACAAGTGGGGTAAAATAGGTCAGTTAAAATTAAAAAAAACCTCTTATAAGAATTAAATTCTTTGATTTTACGGAGAGAGATGATATTTTGAAGGTTGATAACCAATGAATAAATATACAAAATAACTATTCAATAAACTGTAATTACAGCTTTTAAAGCATAACTTATTTTGATCCACTATTGATCTATTTTACCCCATCTTAAGGGGTTATATCATTCATTGACAACATGTTTTATATCTATTTTATCAGTATTATATTATTATTCTTTTAAGAGATATTTCACTTCAAATGCCATAAGGAATATTCATTTGTATATCCGGAGCATTTTTTTTACTTGTCGAATCCATATATTTTTTTGATTGTCAAAGTATGTTTGAAAAATTTCTGTTTTTCGATCCATTTTGCGCCACCTGACCCTATATTGTAAGAAGAACTATTAAACACAATATTGCATTTTTTAAACTGTTAGGTATAAATTATTCATTTTTGGTGAAGAAGCACGCACTGCATACAATATTTAAAAAAAGTATAAATGCATTTATTGAATAAAAACACTAAAATACTCTGGTAATTAAAACTTGAAAGAGAAAATTATGAAACGGCAATTACATAAGTAAACATTAGGAACGTAAACAAAAACTTTTTGCCTCAAAAATTGGTTTTCAGACCTCCAAGGTAAGCCAGGGATATCAAATAATTCTTTTTTCATATTCTCTTTTTTTTCCCTCTTGTGTGAAGAAACATGTTATGAATGCATTTCGAAGTACATTCAGTAACTTATTTCATGAAATATTTCATAATGTGGTTGCATTAAAACACTTTAAACTTCACATGAAAAAAAAAAAAAAAAATCAGCGAAATTACTGCCATTTCTCACCAAGAAAATGAAACAAAATTTAGACTGTCAAAACCACATAATAGCCAACCATTTTACTTGAAATTGATTATTGTGCTCTTTTTTTTTCTTCATCATTTCTCTGTCATCTGTAAAATATTAAAGCTGCTCTCTTCTGGTTTAAAAAAAGGGAATTTCTTCATAAAATCGTAACATCTTTACCTGACATGTTGAACTTCATTATTTTAATACAAGTACCCCCCAAAAACGAGCGTGGGAAATAATAACAACAATTGTGAGATGATTTATTGCCTGTACTTCATTAGAATGTCCGATTTCTAAATTTATATCATTAGTAGTCGATAAAACTGGTAAAGAAAATTCCATGAATTGAACACTAATTGCTGGATAGATTGTGTTTATAAATTGATTTCTTTCTAAATAAATAGTTAACTTTAATTATTTGCTGTTTCTCACTTATTGTAAAAGTCTCAGTATCAATACAAAAGAAAACGTCAAGTAATTTCCAAACTATATCTTAAACTAAAATGCATTGCATGCATGTACATTTGGATGGCAAGAGTTGCCGTTGTTTTTCAGCGAATTCAGAAGAATAGGAGCATCTTCGTTTTGTTCATTGACAACATAAAGAAGATTAAGACCTTTTCTGAGTAATGTCATATGTTTTCATGAATGGTT
Organism: Uloborus diversus; assembly: GCF_026930045.1. Classification (NCBI taxonomy): domain Eukaryota; kingdom Metazoa; phylum Arthropoda; class Arachnida; order Araneae; family Uloboridae; genus Uloborus; species Uloborus diversus. Next base: position 106,473,620 of record NC_072733.1, read on the forward strand.
TCAAGCTTAAAGCAAGGTTTTTTTTTAAAGGTTTTAATGGTCAGGTTTGGGACACAGAAGAAAGAAGCGATATATCGATGCACGATATAACGAGGGGCTACTGTATTATTTTACATGTTAATTTAAACCTAATAATATTCAGAGCAATATTTATTTGTTTAATTTTAAGCTTATTTGTAATTTAAGTTCTTTGTGCAGTTAGTCAAGTGTATGCGGGCAAAGTGCATGGGGCAAAATGGATGGGGCAAAGTGGATGGGGTAAAGTGAAATAGTAGTTCATTTCATTCAATTAATCAATCTTCCATCAAATCACTTACGTATTAATTTATTAATTTTTTCATTTACATTCCTTCATTTAATAATTCCCTTACTAATTCATTCTTTCACTATTTTATAAACTGATTCATTTTTTTCTCATTTTTTTACTTATTCGTTTGTAGTTTCATATCTTTTCCAATCACTGATTCATTGTTTTATTTAATCATTTATTTGATTGAAAATATATTTAATAATTGAATAGAAAATATTTCATTAGAAAAATATTTTATTTTTCACTTTGCTCATGAAAAAAAATAGTGGAAAATGTCTACTTTTTTTTTGGAGGAACAAGTAATGTTTCAATGCAAATGATAATATAAACTATATTATTCTTTCTTTACGTACCGTAATTTTTAGATCAAATTTCTACTTTGTTCATTTTGAAAAAAGTTAACTATTTCAGTTTGCCCCACATTCCCCTATATTTCTAAAAGTTTTATCAGCAAGTCTCAGGGCGCACGAGAGATCAAGTCAGATTACTAGGAAACTAGAGGCTTGGCGTTCAGGACGGCCTGGATTAGCAAAGGAATAGTTTAATAAGTGCTGGAGGGGGGGGGGGGGCGTCGACCAAACTGACAAGGGGCTGGCCTTGACTCTCGGCGACCCTGAATAGTCTGCATTGAATCACCATTATAAACTAATTTCTTTACCAACTAAATGATATAATATTTGCTACAGATAGCATGGTTTGGGGAAAATGCTAATGCTAAGTCAGTCAAAAAATAAATAAAAAAATAGAAAAAATAAACAAAGGAAAATAAATAGATGAATAAATAAATAAGCAACTGTTGGACAGATTCAGTTCACCAATGTCATTAAAACTTAGAACTAATTTGGTTTTAATGATATCGATGGAATGAAAAGCATCTACAGGAATGCAGCTTTTTAGTTTGTTCACTAAAACTGCCGACGTTTTATCTATACGCAAATGATAGAAATAAAGTAAAAAATCAACACAATATTCAGTTCACCGGAACAATTGCATGGCGAAATAACAATATAGTACTAATTATAAACTTGAATACTACTAATGAAAGCCAAGCATATGTCACTGATGTGGAGTTCCAGATCATAGGAACTTCGAAAAAGCTCTCTTTCAGTGGCAGTTGAATGGCTCGTAATTATGAGTCCTTATTATGACTGCTTTGTAATACGAATGCTTGATTGCAGATTTGAGATATTATGGTGAACCTTTCAATTTTCGGCCCGTTAAATGCAGCTGTTTCAAAGTCTTTTATAAGTTAGAAAGGCTGTTAAAAATAGAATTTACTTATCTTTAACAAGAGTGTAATACAGAATATCATAAAAAAACAGTAGTAGGCTTTCTACAGACTTTTTTTCTGCAATTACAGATCTGCATTTCATTTAAAATTGTTTAATAAATCATTTTTTCCCATGGGAGAAAAAAATATTTATTAAAAATATTCATTAAAACAATAACAAATTGAGAATCTCACTTTCATCGTATTGCCTCTTTTTGCCTAAGAAATCACTCATATATGTGGGATTTCTTAGGCACAAAACTTTATGAACATTTTTTAAATATTAATTCTGTAGTAAAATATAGAGCTCTATCGTGCAGGTAAAACTGTCTCGACTTTGGAACGGTCTATTATTTGTTTGTTTTTGATACTAATACTAAAAATTAATTTATATGAAAGCAAGGTATAAGTTTTAAACAATTGCAGCAATAGATTCGGAGAATAATTTTCTGGAATTGAGAAGTATAAAACTGATCTCTAAAAGCGTGCCCAACACGTGGCTGGTAAACTTCATTAAAAAATTGCAATTAAAAATATAATTATAAAAAACATTCATAAGTTACACAAGAAAATATAAAATAATTTATTTAAAAAACGCATTACAATAAAAACCAAGTTAAATGTCTCTTCCCCGAAGAGAAAAAGATTTTAATTAAAATATGCATTAAAATTAGAACAAAATGAAAGTTTCTTTCCCCATAGAAAATAAAAATAAAAAGCGCATTAAAATGGAGATAAAATGAAAGTGCTCCTATGGGACAAAAAATGATCTATTAAAAGTTATTCATTAAAATAAAGTAAACGAACCAGTAGTGGCCACTTTAAGGTTTATATTTGAAAAATAAGGATTCCAGGTCTTCCAATGGATTCAAATTTGCAGGAGGTAAAGTTCAGGCTCTATTGTAGTAAGCAGTTGAAGGAGGAGTAGGGAGAGCATCATGAAAAAATTGTTATAAATTATTTAGTATGGTCGTCCGGATTGTCTATGTTTTTTCAGGTGTCTTCCAACACTTCTCCATAACGAGGTATAAAAACATTCTGTCGTATTATGAATAGAACAGTGCTCAAAAATAATATTTTTAGAGCTGTAACCATGTTATGAAATGTGAAAGATCATGTTTGGAACGTTTTTCTCCAAATAGTTGTGTTCTTGGTTGACGGTTTATCTGGCCACTACTGGTACCAAAAAACGGTGGGAAATTCAAAAGTGGCTAGGCTTCAGGAAGGTTTTTCATAAATTAACTCAGTTTTCCTTTTAATAGGTTGTAATACCTTAACATAAAAACCTGCCTCATTTCTAATGTAATATAATTGTGTGATTTAGTAGTGGCCACCCGGTGGCCACTTTTAAACATCAATATGGCCACTACTGACTCATATTTCAGGTTTGGGAAAAAATGGAACAAATTGACATTCTGGCATTTTAAAAATATGGGACGATTGAGGAAGAGTAGGGCTATAATATGTTCATTGAGTTTCAGATATGGTAATTAATATTGTAGCCCCACAGTTTAAAAAAGCCACAAAATATACTTCACTGTGGCGACTGCTAGGTGCGTTTACCTCTTGTATGGACAGGCCCGGATTACTCATTACGCCATCCCTTAGGCCTGACCTAGGGGCGCAGTTCACAGAGGGAAAAAAAATATTAAATAGCTTGTTGGTAAAATAAAAAATAAAAAATAAAAAACAAAACAGGAATTTGGCGCGCTAGTATATATAGAGGAGAAAAATTCAACTAGAACCGATTGTAACGTAGGTGAAATATGGAGGGGGAAGGGCCCAATATTTGATCGTGGTAATCCCTTTTCTAAACAAAGCGAATAATTTTTAATTTCATAGATTTAAGCAATAATTTCTTCAAAATACAGATTTTCTTAACAGAAGTAAGTCAAACACCGTAAAATTAGTAAAAGCCATGATATACAAAAGTTTCAGTTATAAAACTTGTATAAGGAACTATTTTTCTTTTGGAAGTCTTTAAAACATGTTTGTAAGTATGTGCTTTGCAATCAATAATCTATTGATCCATACTTATTTATGACTGCTAATATCCAGGAGCGCCCAAAGTTCAAAATTTTGGGAATGGGGAAATTATCAGTTTACAGGATAAAACTTCAAAGTTTACCGAATAACAAAATGCAAGCAGTGTACTACTAGCAGTTTTCTAAAATATCTGTGACTAGCAATAATTTAGTGGGTACTAAAATTATGTTTACAATAAATAACATACATAATCAGAAAAAAACCGTTTTCCCCCATCAAGTCCCGGATTCTGAAAATGACTCTCCTCATTTTTTTTTCAGTTTTCAACCGTTTCACAGTCATTGTTCTTATGTTCTTATTTGGAGGATACAGACGCATTTACAACTATCAACATTCTTCTAAGAGGTAAGAGAGGTGCAAATTCGAAAGCATGAATATTTGGGGCAAGTTAGGAGACTCATGGGGTAGGGGGGTATTACCTCCTAGAATGTTTATTAAATCAATGAAACCGGTCAAATTTTCTAAGGGTTTGTTTTACGAATTTTTTACTTGCTTTTCGACTTACAAATCGAAGCCACTTTCATTAACCCTATGTCCGAAAATATATTCACGTTGTAACAAAAAAAAAAAAAAAAAAAAAAAAAGAAAGAAAAAGGAAGTGTCACATATTGCATAGTCAGAGTCGCATCGCAAATCTTCATTAAAGAACCTTCACGTATTATCCAAATTACATTGACAGATAAAATTAAGATTGAATCGAATTTAAGCCTGCTTATAAGACAGCATAATTGTATATTTCTATTTCTGGCGATGTACCGCTCCCATTGTTTTCAACTATATCAAGGAATGATAATTTACTATATCAAGAAGGGATTATATTTTTGAATTTACAAAAAGAAATTTTTTTCAGACATGGGTCTTGTTTTATGCCAAAAAAAAGTGTTTTTTTTTTTTAAACAAACCCCTAGAATTATTGGTTTTAATGATTTATTAAATATTTTTGGGAATACTTTCATAAACCTCCTAACTTGCTAAAAATGTTCATACTTTTAAATTTTTGCACATTTGTAGCTTCTCAGAAGAATGTTTTATTGGTTAATATAATGCTCCCTTCCTCTCCAAATAAAAATAATGGCTATAAAGCTGTAGAAAACTGGAAAAAAAAAAACAGCACAAACAGTGTCAGAAGCATTTTGAAGCATTTTTTTTTTCTGTGTGTTGTGCACTACATATAGTAGAGTAAAATTAGGCCAAATAATAGCCAAACCTAAACATCTAAAAGAAAAAAAGTTAAACCTGTTGTAAATTACTTCTTACCCTACCAGGAAGAAGTGGTAAAAAGTCCCAGCATTTTGCGCGTCGGGTTTGGGGGGAAAGGGGGGACGAAATAATCCTCTTTAAAAAAATTATTTCTGTCACTTAAAAAATTACTCAAAAATCGCAGAACCCTCTCCATAATAGTAAAAAAATAAACTTTAATAGATAAAAATACAAATCAACCAGGGTGCTCAAGCAGGCGGGGGGCAGGGGGAGGGGGGTTCCATGGCACTGATTGCGCGTCATTGGAATTTTTAAAGCAGATGTACTAATATTGGTCAATATGTCACAGTGGTGGCCAATATTATAAAGACAAAAGAAAAATCTTCAAGTCTTGGCTGCATTTGGTCAGAAAGTTATTCAAATCTTAAGATTGGAAAGTAATGGTAAAAGAATTTTTTTTTTATTACTTTTACTGGAAATACATAGGAATTTTGTATTTATAGAATAAAGTTTAAATTTAGAAACCCTATTATATGCACAAAATTATAAAGACAATAAGATTTGTGTGTTCTAAAAAGCAAAATTTGCTTGTTTTTTGTTCGTCACACTGACTACATAGCGATATAAATACTTAGAAAGTGATAGGGGACGACACATCTATTTGACATTAGGTATTAAACTTAAAGAATGTGAGAAATAGAAACTGGTTGCTTGAAAAATTTCACGACTAACTGTACGTTAAATAGCAACAAATCTAAATAAAGATCGGTCATTTAGAGCTTTCCGAAAATCCCGTCAAATAAGGACCACAAAGACGAAAAGGTAGGAAATCTTCTGTTTCTGTACGTGTGAAACACACGATAATAAGACGACCCTTTTTCAAAAAAGCAATAATCAAGAGATATTAGATGGGAACTCAAGTTACGATGCAGTTCTCGAACTATTCAACATGTTTAACAAAAAGAGAAAAAGTTTCATGATGTGAAACTAATGTCCCGACCAACTCTTAGAAAAGTTCATAAGAAAGAAAGGGTCGAGCGTGTCAAAAATGCGTTGTTATGGGTAAAAAGTGGGATAATGTAATCTTTTCTGATGAGAAAAGGTTTAATTAGCATGGAATGGTTTTTTTTTTTTTTTTTTTTTTTGCTACTTCTAGTACGATCTCTGAAAAGGAAAAAATCTCAAAGTGTACATTTGGATGTGACTAAGTAATGGTCTGAGGAAAGTTTCACAACGGACGGAAACCATACCAAAGTTTTTCAAGCCGGGCAGAATAAATTCTGAGAGTAATGTTGAGGCACTGAGTATTATTTTTTTTTAACCAAAAACACAGTTAATCACGAGCTTTAACTATTTGTTCCCGCAGAATAATGCCTAATTACGTGTTTCCCATACCTCAAAATCATTGATTGATGCTTTTTCCGTGAAATCATAGTACTGGCCAGACAAAAGGCTCGAACAAAGTTTAATTGAGACTTTGTGAGGCATTCTAGCATCTGAGGTATGAAAAAATTATGTTCAATAGCGAACCAAGCAAGAACTTATTTTCTCCATCGAAATAGCCACGACAATAATTTCCAAGAACGTTCTTCAACTTTCATGACACCAAGACTGCATAAAAGTGATTGAAAAAAAAGGAGGATATCATTTATTACCACTGTTTCTCAGAGAAAAACACTCGTTACCCTTATAACATTGTCTAGTTTTAACTAAGACATTTTTTCTATAAATCGTGGCCAAACATTTATATTTTGTACTTCCAAATGTTCTGCATTCCACAATACTTTCTAGCATAAAAAGACATTTTGTGTATACATTTCACTGAATTATTTCAGAAATGTTTTTTTTTTTTGTCAATTTTCTGTGGCCTTATAATTCTAACCACCACTGTGTGTACACAATAAAAAGCAGTTAATAAGAATAACATTTTAGTATCTAAAAAAAAGCACCTTTAACTCTGAATTTTATATATTTTTTATCATATTACGCAACGGAAAGCATGGCAATATAACTGATTTCTCTTTGAGCGGTTCAATGAAGGAAAACGAAATGTTTCGAGTGTTGTACTTTCTATTTGTTTTTCGTACAAATACACGCTAGCAGGAATCCACTATTTGCCATCTGGAAATTTCTCTTTGTCTCACACATCAATATCGCCCATGCACTGTCTACTTCCGTCATCAGATTATTTTCATCGCTGTTGTTCCTCGACAGAGAAATAGCCAACGAACAGCAGCTTCTATATTACATCAATATTTCTTTTGTGTATTTCCTAACAAGAGATTAGTTCTTCCATTATTTTTGAATGAGGAAGTCTGATTTCTTTGCTTCAACAGATTCGTTATAAATAGTTTACAAAATTTTACTTGTAGTTTATTTTTAGATCAGTTATAAGAATTTTTTAAAACTCATAACATACTTTTATTTCAACACTGCAACAACATATTTCAAAAATACAGTTATTAAAATATTTGTAAAGTTAAGTCAATGCTTATTTAACTCAATCTTTCAAAAAATTATCAACTTTCTCACTATATTTTGAAATAATGAACATTTTTGCTACCAAATATGAACAAAGATAATAAAAACTTAAGTGCGACGTTTATGCTTTATATTCATTGATTATTTATTTTTTTTCCTTTTTTTTAACTATTTTTTCATATTTATTTCATAACTTGACAAATTATGCATACAAAACTCCTTAAATACTTTCAAAACATGTTTACATACTCGGAAGTCGTTCGAAATTTTTTTTATTTTATCGTGCTTTAATTAGTTAAGTTTGTAATTAAAACACTTTAGTAAAGTTTGAGAGTTTGCGAATGCTGATAAACACATTTTTCGACTATCCATGCACAGAGCGTTCATGTAATTTATGGCTCTTCATATAAAATGCATCATTTAGTTTTGTTCATTTATATCACTTAAACGAAAAGTCACTTAAAGGTGTCAGGTTGTGTAAAATTAATGCAAAAACAGGAATTTTTAATGATTATTATACTATTAAAATGTGATATCCCACAAGTAAAACAAAATGGCTACACTTCAGTTACGTTTATACCCATTCAAACCTTTGGGCACGTCCATGAAACTAGGGACATGACAGTAAAAACAAAACTTCATTGTATCAGTATTTTTTTTTCTTTCATATGAAGTAAAAAAGATTACTTTTATAAAACTAAGCGAAAAAAGTTATAAACATATTTTTTGTAGTTTTATAGGCGAATTTCGACAACACTACTCATTGCCCTTGTGTCGTTATATAAGCGGTTCTAAAAGTTAATATTTTTTTCACTTAGGAAAGTAATTGTTATGTCTACAATCTTATTTTCTATTGAAATTTAGTTTACATAGGAAGAGATTAGACCAACAAAGAAACTTTAAACTGTTATAATTGTCTTGTAACAATTGTTTTTAAACTAGGCTTCATACTAATGTAACATCAGTCACAGTAACATAGTCACATTTCTCTTTTCGTTAACAAACCTCAAACAAATTGTACAAATGGCATTGACTGCTGCAGAAAGGCTAAAAAGGAAGCGAGATAAATTAAGAAATAAACGAAAACATGAAACAAAGTAGAAGCTAAAAAGAGCGGATGATAAAAAATTAATAAAATAATTTTTAAAAACCTATCATAATTATCAAAGTTAGTTTAGAATAAAATTAAAAAGGGAAATTAGGTCAAGAAGTAGAACAAAAGTAGAACAAATTTAAAGTAATGAAGTCCCAGGTTGAAATTAGCAGCTGCATTATCCCTCTTTATAACAATGAAACCTTGGTAAAATCTGTTAGTCATTCAAAGAGCAGTTTGTTATATCTTCACAAAAGAAAACTGCAACTGTAAAAAAAAATTCCAGCATGAAATTTGACAAACATACTCCTATTTCTTCATAGATTACATTTGAATAGAAGTGCTACATCATCGATACGGAAATATTTTTAAATGTCACAGCTTCATGCAAACTTCAGAGCCATTCCCATCCGACTTGCAGTCATGTTATAAAGAGTTATATTTGAGTAATACTTTTTTAATTCAGTAGCTGTAGTAGTTGTTTAGCAACAGCCCCCTTTTTTTCCAGTAAAGGAGGGAATCCCTTCCAGCAGAACATGTTCCAAAATTGTTGAGTGCAACTGGAAAACGGGTTCTTGAAGAACATGACAAACAATTATATCACGAGAAGTTAGATGCATTGAAATTGAAAACTAAGACTATTTAGTGACTGTCAAGATTCAAGCAGTAAAACATTGGAAATAGCCTGTCAATGTGGAAGAAATTTATTATTCACATGAGAAAGGAATAAAATATTTAGCGCACTAGATGTATAGTAAATGCAAGAGGACTTTTTATTTTATGAAATACATCAAAAATATAACTTTTGAAACTTTATAAATGTACTTTTCTTTTAATTTAATTACAATTTTAAACAAAACATATGTTAATTTTATATTTAAGAAGAAATAATTTATAATTGCAACAATTTATTGTAAATGTAACATCAGTCACGTGTGTTAAATAATTTTTATACTTTCAGTTTTTAAGTTTTTTCAATATAACAAAGTGTTTTCATCAAGTCTAAAATATCTATTGTAAGGGGAAGAAATCTGTTTAGATATTATGTTATTTGTTTGAAGATAATTTCAAATTATATATGGGTCATTCAACAAAAAGTGTAACTTTTCTGTCACACGCCTTTTACAGTAAAAACTTAATTAACAATTCATTTAACAATGATTTTTAATTTCCTTAAAAATATATCTATTTGAACCTACCACCAATTTTTGAATAATAATTTTTATTTTAGTATAATTTTGGTTCACAACATGTGAATTCTCACCTCCGTGGCATGTCACACACCTTGTGTGGTTGTTTATGATGCTTAATACCTTGTTTAAATGAAAGTATATACTTATTTATTGATTATTCATTTCACAAAAGTCTCAAATACTAATCGTTTAAGTATATTTCATCTTTTAATATTGTGTTTTAGTTCGTTTTAGTAGGACAAGAAGTCATGTCACACAATAAATTCTCGCCTCCGTTATCTAAACACAAATGCCGTTCTTGGTTAACACGTGACAGTAATGACATCAAATTTTATTTTCCATAATACAAGGGAGCTCCCTTGTTTATTTTCAGCCATAGTTGAAGTTGTGAGATTTTTGTCGAAAAACAAAAAGATTGATTTTGCTTCAGAAACGTAGTATGGTTATTCTGACTTCTCACATCCGTGAACTTGAATTTCAGGAATGTAAATTAATGTAAAGAAAAAGTGAACACGTTTTCGTATGTTTAACATGCGCAGATTGTAGCAACGAAGAAAAAAATAATTTTCCCTGAAAAATGTATCTATTAGGCCTATATTAATGGAAAATTCCTCACCACCGTGAATCTCACCTCCGTGACAGACCTTATCAATGTCATTATTTCTGAAATGGAAATAAATGATGGAGGAGAAATACATCAATAATCTGTATTCTACCAAAATTAAAAATTGCCAGCATATCCTCAAATTTACTAAATACTATTTTTATAATCATACATTTGAAACTACTAATTATGTTGTACTTTAATTAAGAGAGCTTAATTGTATATTCCCACTAATTATTAAAATAGTCAATTGTTTGCACAATCAACAAAATTACTTCTTTGATATTGAATTTGCTTTGATTTTTAAACATTAAATGTTTTTATCTTTTTTTTTATTTCTATGAACAAGATATTTTTTAATTTTTTTTTATTTATGAGTAAAATAATTGGAACTTAGCTGGGCCATTATTTATGATTACTTCTAGTAGGTAACACTTTCATGTAAGAACGAAAAAAAAAAGGAAACAAAAGGTATCGAAATTGAAAAATTTTTGCGTTCAAAAGTTACGTTTTCTGGAGAATGACCCATATAAGTCTTTTATATCAATGTCTTTTTCGCGTAACATCAGTCACGTTTTTTTATTTCCCTTAAATTTATACAAAAAAAAAAAAAAAAAAAAAAAAATCCTCAAGTTTGAAAACAAGTGTGGGGGCAGTGATGTACCATATCATGATATTTTAGATCAATTTCAGAAGAAACAAAATTTAATTTCAAGACAGTGCTGAATTTATAAGTTAAAAATTGAGTCAAATTGTAACGTCAGTCACCGTGGACTGGCCCCTTTATTATTGCAAAAACCTGCTGCAAAGGCTGCCCTCCTAATCTTGCTTTAATTTCCATTCCACCTCATGGCGTGAAGAAATAGGTGTAATATTTCAAGATCAAATTTCAGCGTTGCCACTTGAATTTATGAGTTTTTTTTCGCATGACAGTATTAAAGTAACAAAAGTAAAATACACTGAACACTACAATCTGGAGTTTAACAGCAAATTAAAAAAAAATAGCGTGCGTTGAAAATTGGTTAAATTACATGCAAGATGATTTTTAAGTCTTCTGAGAACACTGTCAAAGAAAATTACACAACTCAAAAAAAAAAAAAAAAAAAAAAAAACATTGGAGAAAATCAAGGTTTTACGCAATAGTAGTTTCAAGCGATTTAGTGTCAAATATTGCATAAAGAGCAAAACATTTATAATATTATGTTTACTGGGTAGTATTTGCTGTCAAAATTAATGATGCATACTTAAAGCTCGTCTAAATTATAAAAAGATATTGATTATATAGTTTGTACACCACCACCGACCAGTTATGTAAGCTAACCTTGTGCGAGTTTTGTCGCAAGAAAGAGCGTTAAATTTAAGTTTTAAATCAATTGATTTAATTTAATTGATTTGGGAACGCTAGTACGTTTTCCCAAATTTTGAGTTGTGTCCTTTTCTTTGCCCGCGGGTGTGATATATTTAACATATCTTCATTAATGCGGGAACTAAAAAGGGGAAAACATTATTAGAATCTGTAGATTTTGTGCAGACATAATTTTTCTGATTCAAAAACTTCATGCATGCGATCGAAACTATCAAAGAACTCCCGAACGTTATTTTGGACTTTTAACTTGTTCAGTTGTTTAGACTTCCTTTTTCAGCTGTTATTCATCATTTTGAACTATTTGATTTCTTCATCACCATTGGTCTTTTTTCAACTTGATACATCAAAACCAAACCCAGTGGCATGACAGCCCATGAAAGCAAAGGCCTAATGTACTCATCTCAGTCTTCCTTACCGAAGGCTCTGGCATGATATGCAGATGTTCCAGTTAGATGGTCAGCCGAATGTGGAACCCCAGGGTTTAGTTCCCAAGCACGCTTGGTACTCTTTTTATCGACCCACTGAAGTGGATGAACGCCTGAGTCGGCCATGCCTGACCCGGAGATGGAACCCGGGCCTGCGCCGTGGAAGTACGATGCGCTACCACTGAGTCACTGGGCGTCGTGATACATCAGCATACTTGGCTTTTATTTTGATTTTTTGACTTTTATTTTAAGTAAAATTATTTTTTTTCCCTCCTACTACTCATTTATTTTATTGCTTATACTAACGAGTAAATGAATACAAAACGATTTTTTTTTTCATAAATTATGTACCGCTCTAAAGTAATATATATTTCAAAATTGTTGAGATTCAATTTCCCTCACAATAGAGCCTCAATTATCCGAAACACTTTATTCCCGAAACCTTGTTTAACAGTGGTGTTTTTCCGATGTTTTATCTACTTATTTATTTGTTAATTTTTAGTAAAAAATAACAACACTTCAAGGTCATCAGATGATGCCATTTCTACTGCAGACAAAAATCATCCATGTATTTCTCTTACTTGTTTTTTTTTTTTTTTTTTAAATTCACTTGTAAATTTGTTGGCTACCACATTTTTTTAATGTCATTAATTCAAGAACGATCAAAGAGTTAGAAAGTAAAGTATTCCTGTTACTAAGGAAATACTTTTTAACTACGAATTATATTTACAGTTAAAATACAAAAAGAAAAAACAAGCAGTCTTATTAAACTTGTACTGCATTTTCTGACTTCAAATTTATTTATAATTTTAGTTTAAAAAATCATATGTAGCAGTCATTTTTTAAATGTGAACATGTTTAAAACTGGAAGAAACTTTTTGCTGTCCCTTGACTACGGTTTTCCCGGAATTTCCGATTTACAGAAAGAGGTCCGGTCCCAATCACTTCGGTTAATCGAGGCTCTGATATATTTTATTTATTCTTTACAGGGTTATTACTTTAAACGTGATTCTCATCAGCATACTAATTAAGTTGTTCTTATTGTAATGATTATAGTTTGTTTTCGTTTACACCGTTAAAATATGTGCGTGTCTGTGTGTGTGTCTAATCAATCCGGACAGTCAATGTTTACCAGGTCAATACTGGTACCGTTAGTTACAGGACATCCGGTGAAAGCCATTCCGCTCTGTCTTGCTCCCTTAAACATTAAGGGGCCGGAGATTCGAATTGATAAAAATAGTACACATGCCATCTAGGGTGTCTGTAGGACATACGGGGAGCACATCATTAAAATCCTCTAGAACACTCTAGTTTATTAATGCTATCTGAGGAGTGCGAAGCCTTTGCGCTTGAAATTTATAGTCCGCTGGTAAAAGACCATGAGTAAAAATTAAGATTTTCGCAAAGAGCATCCGCGTTACATCAATTTAAGGCTTTAGATGCTACATGTAAAATTATTTCTTTAACAATGTTATTAAGACAGACTTTCTGGACAGGGGTTGGGATCCCCTTATCGTTGGGTTCTAAGTCCTACGCTCTATCAACAGAGCCATCCGGTTTTCCCTTCATATTATGCAAGCAGAAGTTTTCATTTTAACAAAACGAATCCATGCATTTTTTTTCTCTACTGTGAGTTTTTAAAAGCAGGCAAAATTCTTTATTTTTCGCTCAAAGTGAGTGAAAAAGCAAGTTACGGCGCCCCCCCCCTCCAAAAAAAAAAGAGAGAGAGCAATATTATCTATTATTAAATTGCTAATTTTAAAAAGAAAAGTAATAAGAGAAACAAAATTTCACTTAGTATTTTTATTCGTTCTTAAAATATTGTTCAGAAGGTAGATGATTCAAGGTTTACTTTTAGTTTTTGTATATATAGGAACTTGGCAGCATCATTAGTTTCGAAGTCTGATTTTTGGCCGAAATGCCGTGACATTTGCTATTTAACCGTTTACCCGCCAATGTTCCAAAAATGGAACATCATATTTAAGTGAAAATTTTCCCAAGAAATAACGTTAAAATAAACAAGTTTTTTTTTAACACAGTTTAGTCTTATTTCAAAGTATTTTTTGATTTTCTGCTTGATTGTTTATATGTTTTCAATTATTTATTGCGATTTTTCAAAGATGAGTGTTTTTTTTAGCTTTTTGCAACTTTTTCTTATAAAATTTACCAAAAATTGTTTTTTTCAGAAAATGTGATGATATTTGTTATAGTTGTGAAAAATACTTCGATGTATGATTTTAAAATGCTTGTAGAAATGTACAATGATATTTCCGAAAGGTGTACCCCTTCAAAATAGCATGTTCCAATTTTGGAACATTGGCGCTTTTAGGGAGTCAAATTTCCAAGAAGTAAATCGTTCGACTTCCAAGGGGAAATTTCATTTTTCGTAATATACGTTTCTTTTTTTTTTTTTCTCATTTTGAATGTACTCTGATGCAGATGTTGGCAAAACCAAGTAAGTTTATATTTTGAAAGGATATGACGTTTTGTTAGCAAAGAAAATAATAACAGTCTTCTGTTTGACGGACTATATGGCTCCGAATCCACACCTGCTCGGACAGCTGCATTGTCACGTAATAATAAAAAATAATATTAGTGAGAGTTTTATTCTTCATATTTTAAATGCAGTTCAATAATTCGCTAGCTTTGTTTTCGGGCGAAACGAAATTCTGTTTGACATATACCAACTGTTCATAAATGTTAAAAAATGTCTACAAGATTTCTTAAATTAGAACAAGCTGTGGCTTATTTAGAGACATTGTCAGATTCGGATTTATCAGATGTAGATATATGCCAATTACCCCCTGATGAACTAGGCAATATCACTGAGGAAGAACAGATGTTGACAGAGATGAAATCCTACAATTTTTTTGGTTTGTTGCTATTGAGTGGGTACCATTCTGTTCCTTCTGAAGATATGTGTTGGAGCAGTGCAGAAGATACATCTGTGCCAATTGTACTAACAGTTATGCCTCAAAATCGTTTTCGAAAAATAAAAAACAACTTTCATTTGATGGACAACCATGAATTAAAACAAAATGACAAGAAAAGTTTTCCTTATTTACGAAGAATTGTGTAAAAAGCCTCAACAATTTGGTGTATTTCATGAAAAATTAAGCATAGATGAATCTATGGTTCCCTACTACGGTCGGCATTCATGTAAAATGTTTATTAGATGAAAACCAATAAGATTCGGCTTCAAAATTTGGATGCTGTGCTCTTCAAGTGGATACCCACATTCCATGGAGATTTATTCAGGCAAAAAAGAAGGATCCCCTGATGTGCAATTAGGATCCAGAGTTGTAAGTGATCTATTATCAGTTTTGACTGACACGTCTAAGCATGAAGTATACTTTGATAACTTTTTTACATCATATGACTTAATTTCTCAGCTATCAAAAAAAAAGTGTACGAGCAACAGGAACAATTCGTGAAAACCGAACTGGCCATTGTCCACGGAAATCCAAAAAAAGCCCTTTCTAAAGAAGATCGCGGAAATTTTAACTATCGATCTGATGGATCAGTGTACATGTGCAGCTGGAGAGATAATGCAGTGGTTACAGTAGCATCTAATTGTTATACACATGAGCCACTTGCATCTGTAAAATGTTACTCAAATGCGCAGAAATGCAAGATAGATGTGCCACAACCTCATCTTATCAAGAGAAACAATGAAGGAATGGGGGGTGTGGACGTCTTTGATAAACTTTTAGGGAGCTACAGACCTCATTTGAGGAGTAAAAAATGGTGGGGGAATCTTTTTAGTAATGCGCTGAATATTTCAGTTGTAGCTAGTTGGTTACTTCATTGTGATTTACACGAAGTCAAGATGAAGCATTTAGAGTTCCGAAGAGAAATAACAACTCACCTCCTAAGAAGAAAAGTACGAGTGGGAAAGTCCTCTAGGGCCTCGTTGTCATTTACATAAACGGTCAAGAATGTCTGACGGACATTATATTGTATCTGCATCCCAAGGACGTTGCGCGGTGTGCAAAAAAATACGACTAAGAAATGTTTCCATTGCGACAAACGACTTCACCAGCAATGCTTCCTTTCATATGATGGGCATTAGATATTTCAGTATAGGATTTTCTGAATTCTGATATGTACACAAATGCAATTTAAAATATTATTTTTTTCCGCAATAAAGTATGCTAAGATAAAAACCGCATTCAAAACCTCTTAGTTTAAAAAAATTCTCTGAAAAAAAAAAAACTTCATGCAAAACGCCAATGTTCCAAAAATGGAACACACTGAAAATCATAGTAAAAAAATTTTTTTCTGGAAATTTTATTTTATTTCTGTATTTACTAGACACAAATAGACATGATTTCAAAAAATTACTCAAATTTGATCATCCGTCAACAGTTCGGCGGTGTTTTAAACGGTTAACTGTTTGTATCAGAGCAATAATGTAGGGGAGACTGGGGTTAGTTGTTACACGGGGTAAGTTGTTACATTCGAATTTAAAAATAACCGAGAGGAGAAACTGACTTTCCTTGCAGTAGATGATAGCACTCACCCATCTGCATTCCCTGACAATCACTGAAGTGCTTGCAGTCAGGAGCATGGAGAGTGCTCAAGGAAAACGGTTTTTTTAATCTGGAAGTAAGTTTTCTTTCCGCTGTTATTTTTCTATTTGTGACGAAGCCGTTGCAGATAACGAATTTATTTCTGTACCACGTGAAAGCCTACATTTTCAGGTAAGTGCTAACATATTTAAAAGTTTTGTACAAAGATTTAATACCAGTAATATATGCCAAGAACTAAACTGGCGTCGTATGGGGCAAGTTGTTACAGTTTTGTTGGGGTGAGTTGTTACAAGTAACAACTTGTCCCATGCAAGTTTTCTATCCATGCAAGTCATAATAATTCTGATCTCTTTCATTCTATGGTTAATTTATTGTTGATATGTATGGTTGAATAAGTAATAATAATAATTACAACAATGGTAATAATAATAAATAATGTATTGTTCGAATGTAGGTCTTTTTCCACCGCTGCAGGAGTGCAGAAGTGAAGACGGTTCGCAAGCGGAAACCATAGGTCAGCGCCACATTAATAAATACACCAGTAAAAAATGTTTTGGAAGTCGAAGCTGGGAAACAAAAATCTGTGAAAAGGAATTTGTGTCTAACAGAAAAGAGATCAACAGACACAAAGGTAAAAAAAAAAAAAATGCAAAACGGTGCGTCCAAACAGTGCGTCCTTCGGATGAAGATGATGAAGACTGGTTCTGCAAAGAGTGCTCTAAACCGTACTCAGAATCCAAAAAACCAACTAAACGGCTTCAATGTCGTAATTTTGATAAACGGGCACATGACCGATGTGCTAAGTTTATTAAATTATATGCTTGTGAAAATTGTAATTCGCGGACAATGATAATGATGATGGTAGTTTATTAGAATAAGTCATTAATGAAGTAAATTTGTAAAGTCAAAAAGTTTTTGATTTTTAACGTGGTTAAGTATTTTTAAAATTTAACAGAAGAAACCAGAAAATGTGTAAAATTTATGTAATCACTAGAATATATCTCATGTAACAACTAACCCCATATACTGTAACAACATGCCCCGTGGTGGGGTAAGTTGTTACTATTCAAAAACCTTGAAATATTTTGGAGTAGTGGCTTTTAATCATTTTTTAAAAAAATATGTTATGAATGTTAAACAACCTGGATGAATTTTAAAGTTTCACGCGTGTAAATAATTTAAATAGTTTAGCGTGAAAAAAATATTGAAAAAAATTGTAACAACTAACCCCGGTCTCCCCTACTTGATTCAGAGTTGGCATTGTTTGTTAACTCTGTTATGAGTTGTTATGAGTCTTTAAATAAACTATCGTCAACTAATGTAAGGAACATACGTTAAGTTTTCCTTCAGTGAAATATATTTAAAATTAAGAATACTTTCTTCATTCTTTCAAAATGATTATTGAATATCTCAAATCTGCACCGGAAGGAAAAATTTCTTAGTGTACTAATTTAAGCAAAAATAAAACGTTTCTTTTTTTTAAAGCGTTGATTCTTTTCCTTCCTTTCGATGCAATTCCTAAAATGAAAAAAAAAAAAAAAAATGTTTACAATTCAAAGAATAAAAGAAAAGAAGAATCGAAATGAATCGAGAGTAAATGAAGTGCTTAGAAGGAAATATAAATTGTTTTTCAACAAATGCAGAACAGCTGAAGTAAAACAGATTTCCTGATACATGTTGGGAATTACATACCTGAATAAAACATTAATGAACGTAGTAAATCACCCTTGTTGTATGAAGTTTAATGCTTGTAATCTCCAAAAAAAAATTTCCCCTTTGCGAAGCGAAATGAATAGATCGTAATTACGGATCCTAATTATTGCTTTAATTACAACCGCCTCACTTCATGTCTTCGGTACTTTATTGGTCTAATTAGCATTGGTCATCATGATGTTAAATTTGTATTTTAACTGCAGAAATGTCTGTTTGAAATAAGATAATTTCACATTATGCTGTCTGAAATGTACTTTGCCCTGTGTTATTTCTTTGTAAGTGTTTGCATGTTCAGTTGGATGGGCAAATTGTCTTGCGTTATCATGGAATATGATTAATGACCTTGTATTCCACTACATAAAAGCGTCTTAGAAAGAGGGAAAAGGTAAATAAAGAACGATAAAAATGGTAAAATTTTGATTTTTAAATTCATCTTTCCCTTTGATTGAATTGGAATAATTTGTTCAAAAGGAGAAAGATATTATTAACACTGAGTTTTTTTAAACGCCCGAAATACACCGTCACACACAAAAAACTATCTACTTTTTTTTAAACTTTTATACCAAATTATATCCGACATGTGAAATGTAAAACATTTATTTCGCAATAAAAACCCAGTGGTGCTTTAAGCCAAAATAATGGGGTCTTTTCATTGAAAATCAAAAAATGGGAAGTACCAAGCCAATTTTTGATTTTGAAAACACTTGGTAGCGAATATAGGTCAATGTTCTGCATTCCAGAACTTTTTAACCCATTTTCGGCCAAAGGTGCGTATACGCACCATTTCAAGAAAGAATTTTTAATTAACGCTGTTTCGTATATTTTTTACAAATTTAGTTTTTATGCTATTTTAAAAGGTTTTGAAGATATCTATAAAATAATAGCAATTCATTTGGAGCAAGCACTTTCTTTAGAGAAATTTTCAAAATATGCTTGTTTTTTACCTTGAAACGTCTATTGTTAAAATTCGCCTTTTTGAAATTATGTAATTAATCCACTTGAGATTAATCATACGTTCTTATAATGGGCTAAAGTTGTAAATTCTATAGATAAAATAAAAATAAAAATAATGTCATAAAAAAACTTATAAATCATTATTCAAATTTAATGGTGCGTAAACTCACCATTTGCAGAATGCATGAATAATAAGCAAAAATTGAAAACCTAGTTTTTATGCAAGGAATCGTATGTTTTTTTTTTTTTTGAAAATTGTTGTTATTTCATTTAAATTTGTGTAATAGACGTCAGCACTTGAATCCTGGAGCTGATTGACTTTTATTCCATTGGCTATCAAGAAAGGCGCGCATTGCTGTAAAACATTGCGCATTATGAAAATTGCGTATGATTCCGAATTTTGCTTTTACGAGTTATTTGCGCCAGTTTTCTTAGTGATTTTGTAACTATATTTTTGTTTATAAATATAAATAATACTTGAATTTTAGTTTACGTTAAGATTTAATATTTTCTAATGGCTTCAAGATGGCGAGCGTTGACCATTCAAGAAGCTCTGGCTATATTGCTATATGAATCTGATGCTAGTGATATTGATGATACTGTTGATGCAGTATATATTCCTTCTAAAGTGGACAGTGTTACAGATGAAGGAGACGAATGAAGTTAACGGAAGAATTTGTAAAATGAAGAAAGTAAAGACTTTTGTACACCTTAAAGAATGAAAATAAACAGTGAATATAAACAAATAATAAAGCACAAAAAGAGAACCAAATCAAAAGCAACTAGAGAAAATAGGATGCAGGAGAAATCAAAAGTAGTTCCTGAATGGGAAAAAAACGTCCATCCAACGTATTGTGGGGCCGATTTTGACCTTCTGGCGGGACAAAAAGGTCAACTCTTCTTAACCTAAAAGACGTTCAAAAATGCGAGGGAGGCTATTTGTGGCGGAATGAAGGTTCAGGGGATGGATATCCCTTTCCAGGCATGTGGGGCAGAAGGTCAAAATCGGCCCCACAATCCTGTTTATTAAATAAAATAGTTCATGTACAATTCTAACCTAAGTTTAGATATTTAGTCAAGAGTTAAATATTTATATTCAAAACATTAAAGATTTCAAAAATTAAACACATCATAGTTCTGCTCTCCAAAAAAATTAAATTTTTAATCTACTGGTATGAATTAAGTAGTGGGAAGTGGGAGCTAGTATAGTACGTACCAAGATTTCAGTCCCATATCAATGAAGTATTCCAAAGGCACTCGTTTCTATCATGACTCCGGACAAGACGTCTCGGAGAAACACCCAGAGCTCGGGAAAGCTCTTCTGTCCTCAAAACTCTATCCTCTCTCTCTCCAAACTATCTCTTCTCCTCACGAAAACTCCTAACTCCCCATTTTATACCGGGGGGATGCAGTTCCCTGATCGGGGCACATTCTCTGAGGATCATAGTTCAACATCTGGAGAGCCAGCTTCCAGGAAAACCCTATGTTTTATGGAGTACGGAGTGTCGCAAAGTGTCAGAATGGAATTTTGTTATTCCCAAGTCTTCTATTTTATGGGCTCGAAAATGTCAGAACTTCAGAAGTTATATCCTGCAGCTGTGACTCGGAGAGGGGAAAATGTTTGAAATGTCCGAAAGAAGCTAACCCCTTTTGACCCAGGGCGGGTGTCACAGAAAATTCCAAGTGTCGCTTACTCAAATACAAGCGGTGGGAAAACTTTTCCGCCAAAATGCGAGGGAGGCTATTTGTGGCGGAATGAAGGTTCAGGGGATGGATATCCCTTTCCAGGCATGTGGGGCAGAAGGTCAAAATCGACCCCACAGTATTCTACTTCACCGTCATCCAATGAAAAAGAGAAATATGAAATGCTGCTTCAAAAACTTGATGGAAAGTCACCAATTGATATATTTGAGACGTTTATGGATAAAGAAATTCTTAATGAAATAGTTGATTTTTCAAAAAAAAAAATATGCTAATGACAATAATCGTCAAGATTTTCCAATTTTCCACAAACGACTTGAAAAGATTTTTAGGCATACTAATTCTTTCTGGATACCATTTTCTTCCCCAAGTAGATATATAATAATCTTTAGATGAGGATAAAGGACTGCCAATAATTCGGAAAAGCATGAGTCGAACCAGATTTAAAAACATAAAACAAAATATCCATTTATCAGATAACTCTTGCCTTGATAAAACAGACAAGTTTGCTTAATTACGCCCATTTTTCCTCCATATAAGTAAAAAGTGTCTGCAATTTGGAATCTTTTCTCAAAATTTGTCAATTGACGAAGAGATGGTGCCTTATTTTGGAGTGCATTCATCAAAAATGTTCGTAAAGGAAAATCCAGTAAGGTCTGGATTCAAACTTTGGTGTTTGTGCTCATTAGACGGATACCTTTTCTAATTCATTCCGTAAGGAGGTGCTGAGACTAGTAATAACCAGCAAAAAATGCCATTAGGAACAAGTGGTGTTCTGAAATTACTTAACGATGTTCCATGCCTGAAATGCACAAAATATATTTTGATAATTTTTTTTCTTCCTACAGTTTATTCGAAATTTTGAAAGAAAAGGGTTTTCTTTGCATCTGAAACAGCTCGCGAAAATCGCATTGCTGGATGTGTATTGGATGACTCCAAAAATATGAAAAAAAAAAAAACCTCGTGGTTCCTATGATTTTGCATTCAACAAGAATGCGGAGACATTGACTATCAAATGGAACGACAATGCTCTAGTAACGATTGTTACCAATAATGGGACCGTTTTGCCAATTGTAAATGCCAAACGTTATATCCGCAGTGAACGAAAGGAAATTTTTATTTCACAACCAAACATTATTTCAGACTGCAATAAGCATATGGGAGGCGTTGACCTGCATGACAATGCTATAGCAAATTACCGGATCAGAATTCAAAGCAAAAAATGGTGATGGCCATAATTGATAGTGTAAGAGTGAATTTATGGAAGCTACATAGAATTGCTAACAACACAAAAATGCCGCTTATAGACTTTAGGTCATATATAGCGATTGCCCTATTAAAAGCTGAATTCAAGGACAATCTATTTGGGGAAAATACGATACAAATAACTCATCCAAACAAGGGTCGTCCATCATCCACAGCTCTACCGAAAGAAATATGGACTGATAGAATCGGACATACCATAAATGAACACGAAGAAATAGCCCGCAGATGATGTAAAGTATGCAAAAACCACACGATTTATTTGTGCCTTAAGTGCAAAGTCCATTTGCATCCAAAATGCTTCGAAAATTTTCATTTAAAAATGTAAAAATTCGACTAAGAATAATATTGTTCCACTGAAATATTTGTTCATTTATTTGACCAATGGTGCGTATACGCACCATTTTATTTTTTTAATTAAATGTTATTTTTTATGCAAGAAACATTTTTTGTGTCTTAATGGATGTATTTTAAGCCCAATGTCAAGAAAATATTACGACATTTTATAAAATTTCTATGCTCGGCCTGAAATGGGTTAATTTCTTCAAAATTTGGTTTCTCAGATATAGCCATTTGTTTGCTCTGCGGATGAATAACAGTTTCCATTTTTGACCCCTTTTCTAAAACTTAACTTTTAGTAAACTTATTTAATTTCGTAGAAAGATCTAATATGCTTACAGTACAACTGAAAGAATGAACTATTAATTATGCACAATAAGAAAATATTTGTGGTTTAACACTTGCTCTTATTGTAATTTTTCTGCATTATAGAAGAGTTGAAGGACTTGCAGTGACCACCTTGTTCATTTGTCATTTGTGCATACATATTTGTTACATTTGTGCATACATACTAGAAGGACAAAAAAAAAAAAAAAAAAGAGAGCTGGAACTCATTTGAACCCAATTTGACATGGAATAGCTCATTTTTTTCTTCTCCATAGAATTAAACGGTACAACCATCGGAACCAATTGTTACTCCAATATTTTTTGGGCTCGTTTATCTCAACGGAAAGCATACGCCTTACGTTTTTGTAACAACAGAAAACTTTCTGCTAGTGGAGCATCCGTTTAACTCAGCTACTCTGAGAACTAGACGAACAGTTTCAGGTAAAATTCAAACAGAAAATGTTACATTAAATTTTGTAGAAACTTTTACTGACCTCAAACGTGGAGCTTTCAAATACTTCTAACTATAAATGTCTGATGATATTTTGTTAACTTTGGCGGTCAACCTTTTCTTACCTTCTTCTTTTCGCTGATTTTCTTTTTCAAAGCATTTTCTACATACTGCTTTGTAGAATGAAATAAATCTTATAATTTACTACGAATATGATGAAAAAAATTCAATTTTTGAATGATGTTCGTTTTTTCTTTACAAATACGAGCCATTTTTAAAATAACACGTAGATCGTGGACTATTATAGAGTAAACAAGCAAAACATTAAAGCCAAACGATCATTTGAGTGCAGGACAATGAAAAAATAAATTTAAAAAAAACATGATAATTTAACGTATGTAAAACTATCCGAATATATATCAGAGTTCGATGACTTTTTTGGTGCGTTCCTTTTTCTAACTTCACGTTTTGATCCAGTAAAAAAAAATCAGTATGTATTTTTTTAAATGATGGGCTTTATTTAGAACAACATAGAGGTTTATGTGAAAATACATTTTGCTTCCCATTCGTGTTCAGTTCCAGGGCACTTTGCTTTTAATACAAATATTTAAAGTATGGGAGCACTTTTAGGAGCTACTGTATCTTCTCTACACCTTGAACAACAAAAAACATTGTTTAATTTAATAGGGCCAATGTGACTACGTTTTACTAGAGTGTTCTCAAATTGGGGCTAAAAAGAGTTTTTTTTTTTTTTTTTACAGTGAAGTATTACATTTGGCAGCTCATTTTTTATGTTCTTCTAGTATGTACATAGAAGTTCAAAAGGAATAAAAAAATCCTGTAATTGTTATTTCTTATCTTCTCTTTTATGCATAAAATGATCAAAACGAAATATTTTGAACCACAGTTTTAAATTGGAAATTTCATATTTATGTTTAACTGAAATCGTTTCTTATTACGCTCAAATAAAAGGTCATTATAACAGCTGTGCAAGAAACAGTATTTTATCTTCCTCTTCGCTTAAATAATTTACTAGAAATTTTTGAAAACGAGTAAAAAAATGGCAACATTTTCCTGCCAGCAAAAAAAAAAAATTGAATTTTGACATCTTGAATTCAAATTATGTTTTTCGCAATCACGAGTGTGTGTATGTAGGCGTGTGTGTTTGTGTGTGGGGGTATGTGTTTGTGTGTACGGGTTATGTGTATGTGTGTGTAGGCATATATGTTTGTGTTTGTGTGCAGTCATGAATGTGTGGGTAGTTGTGTGTATGTTTTTGTGTGTGTATGTGTGGGTGTCTGTATGTATGCGTTTGTATGTGTGTATGTGTTTGTGTATGTGTGTGTATGTGTGCGTGTGTAGTTGTGTGCGTGTGTAGTTGTGTATGTATGTGCGTGTGTGTAGGACATGGATGCAACCTGGAGACGGCTTTCGTTAGAGGTGCAGCATCGTGAGGAGCCCGTCGACGGTGATGGTGCGGAGGGTGGCAGTGGGAAAAATCAAAGGAACGCCAAAAACAGTCAAGTGAGAACAATAAGCAATCGTGATTGCTCAAAAAAAAGTGGCAACATCTTAGGACATAGGTTCTTAACCTTTTAGGCTCTGCGCCCCTTCTTTGAACACTGACGGGAGCTCAGCCCCCCCCCCCCCTCTCTGTCAATACAAGGGCACAGTGAAATTTGAAACTGAAGCCACTTTGGGATAGCTGAAGCAGGTTATTAAATAAAAATATTGATAATTTCGTAAACAAACTTAAAATACCCATAACTTTGTTTTGAGCATAGTCTTATTAGAACATAGGAAATTAAAGAACTGAATGCAAATAAACTGGAAGCAATCTAGGACCTAGATGAGGTTGATTATCAACCTCTAGCTGTACTAAAATTTATAAACCTGAAGAAGAACATGTAAAAGTTGTTTTTGTAACCACTGAAAATTATTTAGCATGCTGGCAAAGAATTTTAAACAAGTATTTTCTTGCTGACTACAAACTGATAGCAAGTTACGAGCGGGTTAGAGATCCATTTCATAAGATTCCCGAAAGACTCTCCATTGATGAGGAAGAAAAATTCGTAGACTTTACGTAATAAGTGGCGAAACCAAAAGACAATTTAATAATAAATCGCTATTTGAATTTCGGTCAAAATTCTGGATTCTTTTTCCGAACTAAAAACAAGGGCATTTCGCATTCTATTACATTTTCAACATCCTACCTTTGTAAAACTGGATTTTCTGCCGTGGCTTCTTTGAAGACAAAATATAGATCTCGGCAAAATCTAAAACAGAACGGAGAGTGGCTGTTTCTAATATTATGCTTTCCTTCGAAAAACTTTGTTCTTCAAGACAGGCACAAGAAAGTCACTAATAATTACGAAATTTCTTTTTATTCATCATTTGATTTGGTACGTTTTTATTAAGTAAGCTTTGATTCAGAAGCTGTTTACTTTAATAAGATAATTATTAAATATAGTGAAATTCATTTTTTTTTCTATTTGTATGTCTGCTTTTCTTTCCATTCAGTTAATCAATTCTTTTAAATAATATTTTCTCTTGGATATTTTCACGTCCCCCCCCCCCCCCCAGGTTGAGAATCACTATCTTAGAAATTTTGTTTTTCAAGAAACAAAAATTTTAAATACTTTGGAGTATTGAATATTGTTCAATATTACCCAACTGATTTCGTCAAATTAAAAAATGATGCTTCGGAATAGTTTTTGAAGGTTTGTTATTCTATATTAATAAATATAAAGCTGAAAAGTTTGATTGTTTAAACGCGCTAATCTCAGGAACTACTCGTTCGAATTAAAAAAAATATTTTTGTGTTGAATAATCCATTTATTAAGAAAGGCTATAGGCTATTTTTTTCAAAAATCAGATTGACCGAAATATCTGTAATTGCAAATTAAATGTTTGATTGATTGTTTAGTTCTATGAATTCCTAATAGAGGGCGGGGGTAAGTTTAGTT
This sequence comes from Uloborus diversus, assembly GCF_026930045.1. NCBI lineage: Eukaryota > Metazoa > Arthropoda > Arachnida > Araneae > Uloboridae > Uloborus > Uloborus diversus. The sequence continues at coordinate 106,499,854 of NC_072733.1, forward strand.
TTATGAATTCTTTATAGTTGGCGGGGTAAGTTAACTCAAGAAAAGGGCGCTGGCCGACAGTGTCGATAGCTGCGAGAAACCATACCGCGCGGATCAGACGCGTGGTCGGCTACGCTATTGTGGGGCTGTTGTGGTCAGCGAACTAATTTTTGAATGAGTTTTTTTTTTTTTTTCGATATTCAGGTACATAATTTGATTTGGTAAGATTCTTCTATTGGGTTTTGTTTTCCCTATTTTTCTCAACGTTTGTTTTTGTTCTTATAGTTGAAGATAGTTACTTATCTAAGTAAATAATTGATTTGTCCTATTATTCAATTGTGACTGTTATTTTTAACGTTATTATTATAGCATTGTTTATTTGGCGAAACATTTTAAATTGCAGAAAAAAAAAAAAAAACGCTTTACTCGCTAAAAGATGGGGTTACGGTAGCGTGGTTGCTTGGCACGATAAGCGATAAACTATACAGTTCAAAGATTATTTTGAGTTTTAAATCTACTGCTAATCTTTTTATGTGTTTTGGCGAATAGTTTCAAATTCCAAAGATACCTTAATAGGTTTTTTGAAAAGGTGTGTACGCATTTTAGTTGAAGAAAAATGATCATTTCACATCAGAATTGGGGTTGAATTTTTTTATTCAACGGATTTCTTTTAAACTCTTAGCACGGGCATCGCCGTGTGGGTACTGCCAGTTGTACATAAAATGGCCCAATACCAAAAGTAAAGAAAAAAATTGCATATTTGTACTCAATATTAGCCTGCCATTATTTTTATCGAAAAAAAAACTAATGATTTATCAGATCTCCTAAATAATTGAATTGGAAAGCAGCAGATATATGTATGCAAAATAAATAAAATACCATTAAATGTGCCATTTGTAAACGGCGGATTAGATAGCCCGCGCAAATCCATAATAATTACAGTAAACTTGAGAAGTTGAAACATGTTTTTTATTCTGAGCAGTTTTTTTTCCTTGTCCCAAAACATCCCCCGTCCGCAACGGTGGTAGGTCTATACCTTCCACCCGGCGGCCAGGCGGGGAAAACTGTTTGGTTTCATCGCAGGTAAACCCCTTGACTGGGGCGTGGTGTCGGCTCGGTAGCCGGGACCCGGCCTGCGAAACTAGAGACGTAGAGATTCACCTTCCTGTCCCCGCGAGAAGCACTTTGTATGCATTCGCATGGTTGGTGAGGAGCCCTTGTTCCAAACCCTTTTTGTTGATGTACATTACTGTATTTTCTCCGGTTTTAATCGACGGTGTTACAACTGGCAGTTTTTAAATGGGTTTTTCTTCGGTATGCTGAAATTAAAACCAGAAAGAAGCTGTTTAATATTTTTTTACTTTGCAGGAAACAGGAAAAATGGGTATTCTTACTAGAAAAGCTGCCCACAAAGCAAAAGTAAAGCTTTGCATAATATTTTTTATTAATTTTAATAGTATCAAAACATTTAAAACTTATGCAAAAGCTTTGTCTCAAGCCTAACCTGCTCATACATAGATGAAATTTGTCTTTAGAAATTTTGTAATAATATTTAGAATTAATGAAAATAGGAAACCTTGTCGTAATTGAAAGCAAGCAACTGTTTGTTAATCTAATGAATTTTATCCACCCAGAGACTGAATATTAATTTTAAATCCAGTTCTGATTCATAAATTCATATTCACAGCCTAATTAAGGAAAGTAATATTAGCCAGTAAATAATAAAAGGGTGTTTCAATTTTTCAATTATGTCGCAAACCAGTTTAAACTAGCAAATTTCAATTCATTTTGCTACACATGATTGATATACATAATTAAAAGTATTTAAATTGAATATAATTAAAAGCAGATTTGAACCCCGGAGCGAACACTCTTATTTCAAAACAAGCACAAAAGTATCACTAGTTCAATAGCCAGGAATTAAGACAATGTTTTACATTTAGAGCTTCAAAAAATCCGAACGGATTAATATAAATACAATAGAAATATAGGCAAAAAGGTACTTTCGATGAAAACGATCTTCCATGAAATCATGTAGGGGAAACTGCACACAAATATCAACCCGAGCATCAACACTTTATTACTAAAAATATTCTAAGTATTGTATATTATTAGACAATTTAAACTATATATTTTAATACTGTACCAAGTTAAATTTCAAATTATAAATTACTTTAGTGGAAGTAAGCCATAGCAAATGTCAATGTCAGTGGCGTATCAAGCATGGGTGACACCCAGTGTGATAATTTGTGATGTCCCCCCCCCCCCCACCCCAACTCACACACACTAAAAAAAAAAAAAAGGTTTTAATGTTTTGTGCCAACATGAAATTCATACATTTTTTTCAGAAACAACCATACATTTGTGTTATTATGAAACTTTAAGTCTGTTAATGTACAAAAGACAAAATATAAAGCAATGAACGTTTTTATACAACGCAACTAGCCTATGTGCAGAGCCGTTGCGAGGTCTAAAAAAGTAAGGGGGTGTATGAAATTGATGACCCTTTAACTATCTCAAACACGGGGGAAAATAATGGGTTTTAGTTTTTTGGTTTGAGAGGAAGTCACTTCTAGGTCTAGGCAATAAGAACATAATCTTGAGTATAATATCCACTCCATGATGTTTTCCTCTAGGAAAGTTTTCAAATTTGTAGTCGTAAAATGCAGTTTAGCTTTACATTTTTCCAAAATTTTCAATTTTACTTTGGGTGTCATCCCCTAGACGGGTGACACATGAAGCGGACCATCCCCTCCCCCCGTAGCGATACCACTGCATACGTCTGGGTGATTCTCCAGAAAACGTAACTTTTGAACGCAAATAATTTTCAATTTCGAAACCTTTTGTTTTCTTTTTTTTTCATTCTTGCATGAAAGTGTTACCTACTAGAAGTAACCATAAAACAATGGTACAACTAAGTTCCAATTATTTTATTCATAAATAAAAAAATATTTAAATGCCTTGTTCACAGAAAGAAAAAAAAGAAAAATAACTTTTAATATGTAAAAATCGAGGCCAATTTAATATTAAAGTAGTAATTTTGTTACTTGTGCAAGCAATCAGTTATTTTAATGATTAGTGGGAACATAATATTAAGTTCTCTTAATTAAAGTTCGGCTTAATTAGTAGTTTCAAATGTATGTTAAAAATAGTATTTAGTAAATTTGAGGATATACTTGCAATTTGTAATTTTGGTAGAATGCCTGTTATTGATGTATTTCCCCTCCATCAGTTATTTTCACCTCAGAAATAATGGTGAGGATCTTTCCATTAATATTGGCTTAATGTATACATTTTTCATGGAATTTTTTTTTCTTCGTTGCTACGATCTGCACATGTTAAACATATGAAAACATGTTCACTTCTTTTTTTTTACATTAATTTACATCGCTGAAATTCAAGTTCACGGAGGTGAGAAGTCAGAATAACCACACTTGGTTTTTCAAACCAAAAATATCTTCTTGTTTTTCGACAAAAATCTCACAACTTCAGCTATGGCTGAAAATAAACAAGGGTGTTAAACCCTTGTATTATGGAAAATAAAATTTGATGTCATTTCTGCCACGTGTTAATGAAAAATGGCATTTTGTGTTTAGGTATCGGAGGTGAGAGTTTTTTGTGTGACATTACTTATTCTAAAAAAAAAAAAAAAAGAATTAAAACACAATATTAAAAAATAAATACACTTAAACAATTAGTATTTGAGGCATTTGTGAAAGGAATAATAAATAAATAAGTATATACTTTTAATTAAACAAGTTATTAAGCAACATAAACAGTCACACAAGGTGTGTGACATGCCACGGAGGTAATAATTCACATGTTATGAATAAAAAATATACTAAAATAAAAATTATTATTAAAAAATTGTTGGCAGGTTTAAATAGATTTATTTTTGATGAAATTAAAAACCATTGTTAAATAAATTTTTCGTTAAAGTTTTTACTGTAATAGGCGTGTGACAGAAAAGTTAAGCTTTCTGGAGAATGACCCTTCTATGTCCTTGCCGGATTATTTTGTGATAACTTCGTAAACAAAAATGGACGTTTCTTCTATGAGGGTTTCTGGCTAAGCGGAAGAAGGTTGGTGAAGTTATTTAAACAGCTTATAAAGTTTCATGCTGAAAGCTGATGTCAAAAAATATCTTTATGATGTTTCATTTAGAAGCAGTTTAAATTAAGTTCATGAACTTTTGTCAGTTGAAACAAAAAAGTCAGTTGACAGAAAGTCAGTCTTGTAGTCAGTTGACAGAAAGTCAGTCTTGTAGTCAGTTGACACAAAGTTTTAAATTAAGTTCATGAACGTTAGTCAGTGTGCACAAAAAACCAATTTAGTCCCCTCGGCATGAAAACTTTTGGTGGAAACTTTCCTAAATTCATAATTTCTGCATAAAAGAGTGTTTAAATGCTAAATAAGGGAAATTTGAACTTTTGCATTAAGAACACAGATAGAAAGTATCTCTGCTGATTTGATTTGGTAACTGACTGACATTCTGTTTAACTTTACAATGACTGCAATGTATTTAATTTAAAACTTTTCTGAAAAAAAAAAAAAACTTAACTTTAATCTTTTTAAGTATTATAAAATAATCAATTATTTTAACTTTTAAGAATAAAAACCTATTTTATTTATAATGCATACTATTGTTGTTTAGTGATGTTTGGGATATTCTTAATATTCGAAAAATACATGACTTCAAATCAGAAGATGAAAGCATTTTACAATCTATACAGCCGAAATACAAATTAACTATCTCAAATCTTTCATGGAAAAATAAAAATAAACATAGCTAGTAAAAAAAACTTCTATGGAGTTTCTTGTGACCTACACTATTTTGTAGAAAGAGTACTAGATAATAATAGGGTGACGGTTAAGATGAAATTCATGAAAGAAAAAAAGACTTGGTCAGACACGAGACGGTGAAATGACCCTATTATATTTCCTATATAGTATTACAAGAGTTTTAAATATCATACAAAGTTAATAGTTACAAAAACATGCTTGTTGAATTCTAGAAATTAAATTACACAAGTAATAATTAAAAGAAGAAATAATTTTAACTATGGAAAAAAATGACTTAATGCATCAAACACATGTTTAATGCTACAGTATTGTCATATTGGGAACTTAAGTACTGTACGCTTGAAAAAAAAAGACTAGTTTATTTTAGTCAATATAGCACCGCTTGAAAAAATCCGCTTAAGTAAAAAAAAAATGCATGTTTATCTCGGTAGCATGTGTTTATTACCATTGTACTATGTATACGGTTAAGCGAATTTAAACTTTTATAAACATGTGTCTAAATTTTCACAGTCGACTTTCTGTTTCTGACAATTCATTAAAAGTAAGTGCATTTAAATTTAGATATCTAGAGGCAATGAGTAGAAAATGAATATTAAGTTTTAGCATTTAAATGACGGAATAATTTCTTCGCTCTGTAATGAAGCGTTAGTTACCATGTTGCATTCAATTACATTTCATACTTTTTTTTTGTAAAACAGAAATAAAACCTAATGACTGTCGATAGAGCAATTTCCTTTTCCTTTCATTATTAATATTTAATTTAATTCAGTTTTTGTGCAAAAGATAACATCAAAGTTGGAAAATAAATTACACAGCTGAAGCGTTTAAAGTATGCTATTCCTGGGTGAAGAAAAAAACGTATGTAAAGGTTCTTACCTTCAAAGGAAAATGCAATGTTTTTCATAGACTTTTTTTTTTGACCCTTATGAAAACAAGAGCTTCACATTATTTTCAATTGCTTGCTCTACTTCTCAATGTAAATAGATGTAAAAGGGCGATTCTCGAAAAAATGTCCCGTGCGTAACGCTAAGTTTTTTATTTTTTTCAAGTAACTATTAATTAAATATGGGATTGACTGTTATGCTTTGATAGTATATTAAAACATGTATCATTTCTCAACAACTTTTTTTTTTGAAGGCTTTGGTTAGCTGGAAAATATAAAAAACTTATTGTTACACACGGGACATGTTTTCGAGAATCGCCCAAAACTTTCTTTTTTTAATTTAAACAATATTTCTTTAAATTAGTTTCAGCAGCTAAACTACTTGTAAAGTTTAAAGAAACATATGCGAAAACGTCAAAATCACTAGTTTTTAGAGTTTTTAAAATGTGCTTAGGTACTTTTATGCAGAAAGGATAAAATCTTTTATTTCCAAACAACTTAAAATTAATTTTTAAATACATGTATTATATAATGAGGCTTGAAAGTTAAAATTTGCGATTAATAAATTTTCTTTTGATTATATTTTTTTAATTTTTCATATGTTTGAAGATTTGATAAGTAAATCAAAAAATGACTATTTCTACATGTTTATTTTGTAACGACAGATATACGTATACGCACTCTGTAAATAACAAATTTTATTCCTAAATTCTAGTGTAAAAACTTTTTTTCGACTCTTATTTTCTCATGCTTAAAATATTTTTACTAACACCTTCTTCGTTGCTATAGAAACCATAAGTCATTCTTTAGTTAAACTTTAAAAAAAAGTTTACTGTCGTTAAAGAAAGTTGGATAAAAATACGTCCCAAAAGTATTTTCCTCTTAATGTTTGAAAGCAGATCAAATTGTATTTAAATAATAAATTATTCTTTTACTTCCAAAAATATTTAGTTCCAAAAATGTTTTCTTTAAAAGACTATTTATAATTATTTTCTGAAGGTAAAAGAACTAATTTGATCAGAATATGAATGTAAATAGCATTATCCGGCTAGAATATATGTCATTGGAAATTTAAAGAAGAATAGTAATGAAAAAAGCTTCGCTCTTACAAAATGTTTAATACAATTTTCCAGGTAAACTTATCCCTGTTCATAATTCTATCTCCATGCACGGTGGAATGATTAATTTTTTTTGTACGACTCAAAAGAATGCACCATTCCAAACCTAGATTATTAAAAGGTAAGAAATGCGTGAGGTTCTTAACGTGAAAAAGCTGCAGATAACGTCAATATTTAAAAAAAATAAAATATATAAAACAAATTTTTAAAAAAATGGAAAAATTAAAGGAGCCGGAAAATTGAGCCAAACTGTTCCTATCCCCTGCCTAAAGAACAGTGAAAAAAATATAAATATTTCTAGCCTCTAAAGATTTTATTGACTTATGCTTACAAAAAAAATTATGATTCAAGATAGTCTATATTTGGGTATTTTTTGTGGCGTGTTGAAAATGAGAAACTAAATAAATGCATGCGTCGGGGTTTGTCAGTTCCGAGAAAACATTTCGACTTCAATCGCTTTCAGAAATTTCTAAAGCTTTTTAACTTTTGTACGCTAAAAGTTTTTTCACCTTTGTGGTATTCTTCTGGTTCTTTGAAGTCAATTTGAATGATTATTTAAAACATGTTTTAGAGTCTGGTGGGAAAAAATGCTTCCACTTACTTTCGATTCAAAGCCAAAATTACACTACTGCAAAAACGTAGAAATTCTACCAATCATGTGAATGTTTCATATTCATTCGGCAAACATTCATCAATCATGATGCAAAGTAAACATAATTTATTCAAAAATATAATTGCTGAAAAAGTAAGGTGAAAATTTTTCCGGTAAATTGAAAACTAACTATACAAATTAATTTTCCATGTACGAAAATGTTTTTAATGAAAGAGAAAATTTATACTTTCAAAGATTTTTAGCAATTATAAAAAAAACATAACGCAAATAATAAAATTAGCTTAAGTGAAGCATCATTAAAACTACAGACCTGGCACACAGACGTAAAATAGTTTTCCTTTTGAGTCGAAGTGACTATTTTTTTGACCTCGAAACCCTTTTATTAAATGTTGGATGAGCGATTTATTGTGTCGTTAATAATTAACTATGACTCGTCTTCTTGGTCATACGAGTATAAATTGTGAAAAAATGAGAAAAAAAAAAAAAAAAAAAAGATTTTAAAATGAAATATTACAAAAATATAATGAAAAACAAACTTTTCATAACTAGTTTTAACTTCTATAGGTTATTTAATGCTCTTTTACTTTAATATATGCACTTTATTATTCCGTGAGTTTTAAAGTTTTTCTGTTAATTTTGATGTGAAAACCATTGTCATAACAAACTACCAACTTTCTAAACAAAAAACGTGTTTAAAAATTAATTTTTTGTACATGTTGCTGGTGTGATTGTAGTGCCACAATACTTGCAACACACTCATCTTTTTATTCAAATGTATGAGTTAAAAGCTAAAGGTAAAAATTCCCGAAATAAAGTGCAATGATGTATGTGCGTTAAAATGTCCCATCTGAGCAAATAGATTGAGCACCAAGCAGTTTTTTAAACCTCAGTTTAGGAAATAAGTCAACAGAGAAGTATTGAATCGTTATTTTACCAAGACCTTTTTTTTATTGATTCTCTTTAAATGTTTTAGCCATTGCAAATCTTTTAATTTTTATATATTTGAAGATAAGGAATCATTATCATAACATAAACTATCAACTTTCTATAAAGAAAAGAGGGTTAAAATATAATGATGTGTACGTGTTGTTGGTGTGACTGTACAGTAACTGTACTTGCAACAATTACATTTTTTTATTCAAGCATATAAAAATTAAAAGCCTAAGTTAAAAATTCCCAAAATGAAGTGCAAATAAATGAGCAAAAATGCCACATCTTTGGAAATAGATTGAGAACCAAGTAATTTTTTAAGCCTCCGTTTCAGAACTTAGCCACCCAGACAGCACAGTGTCACAGTACTTGCAACACGTACTTCGTTTTATTCATATATATATATATATATATATATATATATATATATATATATATATATATATATATATATATATATATATATATATATATATATATATATATATATATATGTAAATGGAAAGCAAAGTCTAAAAAATTCAAGAAAAAAGTGAAAATATAATGCGTAAAAATCAGGGCTGCGGAGTCGGAAGGAGAGAATAGTCGACTCCGACTCCGGCTTTTTTATTTTCTTAATTTATTTTTTCAAATCCCCCCCCCCATGGGAAGGGGGAAAAACTCCTAAACAGAGATTCAAATATAAGTTCCATTTTATGAAATTTTGCGTTGTATTTTATTGTAAACCTAAGATGCATACAACGTTAGAAATTCAATTTGAAAATCAAATTATCCAATAGGTGCTATTTCTAAAGTGAGATTACTGAAAAGTCCCATTAAAAAAATTGAAAAAAGATTAATTTGCTCTTCTTTAATGTTTAGCAAATAGATGCTGATCAAACCCTGTGCTTTCAATTTTTGAAAGCATGGAGAAGAGTGAGAGAAAGTTTTGGGAGAGAAAAAGAAAAAAACACTTTTTTGCTAAGTCAAAAAACTTTTCTTGAGAGTGGGCGACCCCCCCCCCCTCCGTCCCGGGTGACAACCATCTGGTGGGGGACACCTCAACTTAATTTCAGAGTTTATAAAAATTGAAATATTTAAATTCTGAAAAAAATTCCCAATAATAAATCTTAAATTTCATCTTAAGAATTTCAACAAAAATATTGCCCTATATTGAGGAGAGAGGTCGGATACATGTACGTCTTGTACAAATTTTAAGCAAAATGCGGCGGTATACAGCTTTGTACGAATAGCTATAACTAAACCTGCATTTATTGGCTCAATTTTTAATTTTAATTTTTTTATTGGCAGCTTCAGAATTAACCTTAGTATGAAGAATTTAGGATTAACTACAATTATTGAGTGTAGTAAACAATAAATCATGTACTAATTTTATTTTGTACTTTTCAGTGCTAACCAAGCTTTCTTAGATAAAGTTTTTAGAATAAAAAATTAAAAAAAAAAACATTTAGAGGAGAGTGTTGTACGTTGGGACACTGCTAATTTCTAAGAATCTATTTTTAGCAGTCATGTTTTTGCCATATCCAATAGCCATAGTAAAAATCAGCATCAAATGAGTAAAATTGACGATTTTGTGAGAGAAAGAAAATTTCATGACTCAAAAGTAAATATTTTCTTCATTTTTATTTTATTTTCCTTCTTTGTATTTGTAAATTTAATCAACTGAATTTTATTCTGTTATAAAAGAGAAGTACTTTAAATAATTTTCTTATGAGAAAATAATGATATTGCTGCTAGATTGACCATTATTTTGGTTTTTCTTAAACCAGGTGGCGATTGTACCTTGGGACAGCCAAGCATTTTGTACCTTAGGACACGTTCCAAGGTACAACATATTCATGGCTTTTAATAATTAAGATATATTTAAGAACATGGAACAATGTTTTTATCTTATGTAGTCTTTTAAACACATTTAATATTAGATAATAATTCATAATTAAATATTCATGATTTTAGTCACTACCATGAAAAAAAAAATTTTTTTTTGTTTTCTGGTGCAAAATTGGTTCAAGTATAAGGCTATTTCCTGAATCATAAAGACTTTCCCATAATACAACAGGATGTGTCACAAGGTACAATAGGATGTTGTACCTTGGGACAGCTTGGAACTTTTACTTTAAACGGTTGGCAACATTTTATTTTCAAAATGTCTGAATTATAATATATATATATATATATATATATATATATATATATATATATATATATATATATATATATATTGCATAGAAGTATGCCGGGGTACTTTAATGTGACTTTTAGATTTTTAATTTGATTCAAATAATTGACGTTAAAAATTAAAATATGAAAAGTGTCCCAAGGTACAACACTCTCCCCTATATTTAATCGTAACTTTTGGATTTGCTCTTTCGTGCCAACACTCTTTTGAATTTATCAAGCACCCTGAGAAGTTTCCCGACTTGCTCAAGAGCTACATACATTCCTTTTACTATTTTATAACAGAGATCGAAGTAAAAAATATATTATTATTTTTACTTGAAAGTGATTATTTAGAAAATGTTAGGCAACAAAACTGTTTGCTGACAGTTGCTATAAGTTAAATAAAGTTCGAAAATAAGCAAATTAGGAGACGGCGTAGGTAGCAGTTACGGAAAGTTCGATAAAAAATCAAGCCAGCTAATTGCCTTAATGAATTATTTTCTTATTAGTAGGTATTTATACAGGTAATCAAATTAATTGGTAGTCATTTTTTAATGCAAGAAGAGTCAGTGAAAATTAGAGAAAAAAAAAGAAACCTGGAGTCGGAGTCGGCATGTTTTCGAACGACTCCGACTCCTCTATCCCAAAATCAGTCTGACTCCGACTCCACAGCCGTGGTAAAAATGTCACATATGTGCAAATAAATTGAGTATTAAGCATTTTTTTAAGCCTCAGTTTTAAAACTAAGCCACCATACAAATATTGATCGATATTTCTACTTGTTTTTACTTAGACTCTTTTTTTATTGTTTCGCTTCTATACACATTGCGATGTTATGCACATTTCGAGCAAATGTGTTAAGCGCTTGGATTTGCATATGTTAAGTAGTAACGAGATGAAAATCTATGGTTTCGTCAGGTTAATGATTCATAACAGTCGAATAGTTGAATGTTTGTAATGGTTCCTAATTAATCGCGGTGACACGTTATGATATATCATAAGATGGCTGACATCAATGTAATTGACACATATTGAGAATCAAGATATGAAGCTTGTTGACATGTTTCTCATGAATTGTCATTCTCGCAGTACAGGCATTTCAATTACAGGATAGCAATTACCTTCTTGTTAAATAATTCATGTCCTAAATCGTAGTAATTAGCAATATGTGTGACAGTTGAAAAGAGTAATCTGAATAAAACATATACTTATGTATTTTGTAAATTAAAAAATTGCAGTCGCTTTAAACGAACTTCATAAAGCTGTGGAGGATTACATTTAAATAATTCAATATTAATTAATATATATGATATTATAATAATTTAATGATGATATTAATACAGACGATAATAATAATAAAGTTTTTTTTGTACTTTTTTTAAATGTTAAATATCAGCTCTATGTATTTTAGAAAACTAAAAACAAATACGTTAATTGATATGATAGATTTTGATACTTATTTATGTCATTTAATGGACTAAATACAAAGATTGTTGTCATTCTAAAATACTTGCTCGTTTCTTTTGATTGAAAAAAAGTAGATTATCTAAAAACAAATTTTTTTTTCAACTTATACGATGATACAACTTTGAAAAATATGACTTCCTACTCAAATTCTCTCAAGTACCATTTTATGAAAATCAAAGTAAAAGGTATGCGTGTCTTATATGTCGGTTTATGTTCATTAGCCGAAAAGATAAAATGAGACAATCAGTGAATTACAGGCATTGCACTATTGGTATTCGAAAAATACTGAAATGTTTGTTGTATTTTAATATCGTGAATCAAAACGACAAAAAAAGAGGGGGGGGGGGGGTCGGGGGAGAAGAGATATAAATAAAAAAGAGAGAGAAAAAAGATATATATATATATATATATATATATATATATATATATATATATATATATATATATATATATATATATATATATATATATATATAAAACAGTAGTATAATGATGAAAATAATTTTCTTAAAACACTAACTCACAGATCAACAATCTATCAACTTTTTTCAGCTAGAATATGCAGAAAACTGGAAGTTGTGGATAAAAAATAGAATGTTCAATTTTAAATGAAAAAATGCTGATGTTTTCCATTTGTTTAAAATATTTATATAGAATGCATGCAAACAGGAGAAATATGGTAAGTGTTATGTTTCATACTTTATCTCTCAGTATCTTACAGAACATAGGCTTTTATGATAGTTAAAAGGATACTTAATGTTTATATTTATAGCATTCACAGTAACGCAGAACTTTTGAGAAAAATTCGTTTCGCAAAATTAGACGGAAAAAGAGAAGGGTGGGGGGGGGGCTCACAGTGAAAATGTAACAGTTTTACATAATGTATACATACATACCTGTTTACATAGTGAAATGTAACAGTTACCATATTTTTCAAACACAAGTTTATCTATGTTAATAATTTTTGCAATTACACTGAGTTGTAATGCATTGTGGTCTGATTCTGGTAAAAAAAGAGCACGTTTCTAGTGTCTAAAGGGAAACTAATATAACTCACGATACTTTAAAAATAAATAAGTAAATAAAATAATAACGATAGTAATTTTATAACAGTTTTCCTTGTTCCCTTTCAATATTTTGAGGGATTATTCTTATTTACGGAGCAACATGTTAGTTCCTCCTGCGAAATATCAACGGCATCTTAGCAGCGTCTTCTAGGAAGTTATCTTTATAAGCGTTTTTCTCAAAACTTGAAAATGCCCACTTACATTCATTTACTTCTCACTGCCTCACATGATAACTCTTTCTATGTCATGCCGTAGGATTTAAGAGATGAGATGAGCGATAGTTAAGAGATTTTTCATTTAATTGTACAACGTGAAAGAGGTACATTTTCGTGGTATTTTGATAACGTTTGCTCTGTGATACTGCCGTGCGCAGGAAAACGGCAGTATCTGCAGAAATGAGTTTTCGAGTTATTCCAGCAGAAACCAAATAAGCAAGCTTGTACAACAAAACTAACGTACAATAGATGATAAAAGTGAAAAAAAAATGAGAAAACCAAAAATTTGCAGTTACACACGGCTGCATAGCTTCTTGAGAATTGTTTAGAAAGATTTAAACAACATTGCTACATTTTTGAGATTTTTTGGCAAACCTTGCTACATTTTTGGGATAAAAAAATACATGCTTAAACATTAAACGCTATAATACTCAAATTTGTTGCAAAGCTGGTGTGACTCTTAGACGCACAAAAAATCCGCTTGTTGTGTTGTAATCTTTTTGTCTGGTTTAGTGAAATATAGATTAGTTGTAATATAGTTACTAATATTATAGTTGTACGTGTCATTCAAGCAAATTTGTAGTATCTACATAGAAACACTCTTATATTTTTCATTTTGGAAGACAATATTCTATTATCAATGTTTTGAATAATGTCAAATTGCATTTTACAAATAAATATGCCTCATTAAAGATATGAAACATTATCGTTACAATCTCGAGATGATGTAAAGGTGAATTATAGAGAAAGATAATCATGGGAGGGGGAGGGAGAAAGCGAACCAAATGACGTGGGTGTAAATGCGGAAAAAAATCAATAAGTACTAAAACAAAAAAGCATTAATTCAATTAATTTAAAAAAAAATCCGTTTTAGGGTGATTTACTTTGACAGTCAGACAACACGCCCCACTCCATTAGGTTAAATGTCTCACTTGAAATAACATCACACAACATAATATGGTTTAGTCCATGAGTTCCCTATCAAAGCACCAACATAACCCAACGTTTCTTCTTCAAAAAAAATCTCTTATTTACGTCAAAAGTGTGGTTAAGAAGAAGAAGAAATGTATCTGTCAAGTTCACATTATCAATGGTTGTTGAATGAGGCTTTAATGTGATTTGTGTGCAAATACATTTTAAAATTTGTTCATATTTATCAAGTAAAATTCTGAGAGTTTCATCAAGAAAAAAGTCATGAATGTTCTGGAACTATTTTCCTGCTCTCACCATTAATAGCTGAACTAAAATGTTTGTTTCTTCTGTCTCAACAAATTTTAAACGAAAACCTAAACGGTTAATAAACAACTTAAAATTACTGTAATGCCGAAAGTGAAAAGCAAAATCTTTAAATTTAAGGCAATATATGATTACATAATGCCATGAACAAAACATTTTAAAGGTTTGAGATAGGATTCTGTATGTTTACAAGCACAGTTTGCTATTGTAAACTATTTTGTTTTGGTAATTTAACTACAAAAAAAAAAAAAAAGAAAACAATCTAATACCCGCTTCTTACTTTCTTTTTGTGTGGAAAAATATGAAATCTTAACAGCAACAAACTTTAAAGTCTGTACAATGAAAACAACAGTTTTTGTCAAATCTAGAAAACCTTATACAGAATACAGCGACTTACGTGAAATGAATATAGTTCAACTCTGGTTAGAGTTGAGCTGTGACTTTGGCAATGTTTACCTGTTTTAGGGCAGTTTAGTGAAAAATAGCCGTGTTATTGTCTCAGATTTTAGTTGGAATATTTTTGAAAAACTACTAAGAAAGTTTCTCAACTCAACTTAGCGCCAATTACCCCTCCCTATTTTCCGAAACAGAGGTAAACGTTGTCAGAGTCGGAGCTCAACTTCTCAGAGCCTCACAATATAACGCCAGTTTTTCAGGAGTAACGTTTTTCATAGCTAACGCGTTCTCGCTTCAGAATTTTTCTTCAGAAAAGCACTGGGCGTGAGAACCGAATTTGTTTTTATAGCTACTAAATATTGCCTTCAATAATTGATTCCCATCGCCTTTAGCATCACTGAAGTCAGAAGTTCCGACACCGTACCAGTTGAAACAAGCCTTTTTAGTGCCTTTAGGAAAATATACGTTAAAAAACAATGCGAACTGAAGTCAAGAGAAAACAAATTGGGCCTGCGGCAGAAACAGTGGTTAAAACTTTTAAGAGCCTACAGTGCGGCGCAAAAGTTTAAACACAATGCAAATTTTTGAACAAAAAGAAAACTAGTCAACGGAATGCTTTCAAATTTCTACTGTAGATGGCTAGTACGATCCTAAACATGTGTCTGAAATTTTGAAAAATATAACCGTAACGAAAATCAGAAAGTACAAATGACATTTTTTTGGCTGTCGCAAAAGTTTATGCACAAATCGGATATAATGCAAATATCTCTTGAAACGTGATGCGTGAAGGACCAGTGCGGTTCTTTTCAAAGAATTATTAAGTGTAGCAATGGCTTAACGTGTTATCAAGATGCCGAAGTCTCTGCAGTTCTCGCCTGAAGAAGTTGCGAAACTGTGGAAGCTGAAAACTGAAGGTAAATTCGTTATGGAATTTCAGTGATTTTAAGTCGGTCTAAACGTGGTATTTATAATGTTCTGAAACGTGGAAAACAATTCGAACCTGCATATCGCTCTGGAAGACCGAGAAAAACTACTTTTCGCGAGCATAGAAGAATTAAAAGAATGGCTCTAACTGGAAATTTGTCTTATTCAGATAAAAACTCGACAGAGATCAATAATATCACGTGACACCATACGCAGACAAATAACTGAATCAGGATTTATCAAATAACAAAAGTTAGCTTGTAAACCTTTTCTAAAAGTGTCACAAACAAGCAAGAATGCAGTGGGCAAAACAGCACATGCATTATAGTGACGAATGGATTAGTGTTATATTTTCAGATGAAAATAATGGAGTTTAGACTGTCCAGATGGGTTTTCATACTATTGGCGTGACTTGAGGAAAGATCCGAAGTACATATTCAGTAGGCTACAAGGTGGTGGTTCGCTTATGGTCGGGGCGCTTTTTGCTTCAACGGACAAACTTCCCTTAGTTTTCTAAACGGCAGGCGAAACTCAGAAGCGTATAAAAATACTCTAAGCGAGCATTTGTTGCCGTTTGGTGAAGTCCTAGGGGGCACTAATTGGATTTTCCAGCAAGACAACGCATCAATACACAATTCCCGTAGTATAAAAGAATGGCCTGCGTCTCAAAATATTAATGTAATGAAACTGGCCAGTACTTATCCCTGATCTCAATCCCAAAGAAAACATCTGGGGACTTCTCTCACGCGAGGTATACCAGAATGGGAAGCAGTATTCCTCTGTACAAGAGCTCAAATCAGCAATCGAGGAAGCCTGGTACAGATTCACTCCCGAAACATTCCAATATCTCGTTCTATGAATGGAAAGTCGCGTATTCGAGCTGATTAGATGAAATGGTAATATCATAGACTATTAGAAGACTTTTATGCTTTCTTAAATGTAAATATTTCGCTTTTATGCCTAAACGTTTGCAACAGTAAAATTTTGATTTTTTTATGAAATCTTATTTTAATTTCTATGAATTGTTTCCAAATTCGAAACATGAATCTGTAAGCTGATTGCTAAAACACATTAAAAATTCCAAAGCTATTCGGTGAATACTTCTCTTTTTGTCAAAAGATTTCGGTTGTGCTTAAACTTTTGCGCCGCACTGTATTAACACAGGGTTAACCATAGGTGTAAACACCTATTATGACAACGGTAAAGTAACCGACGAATTGGATAACTTTGAATTCTTTGTTAATGTGGGATAAGAAGAAAGGAATGGTACTTGAATATTGTGGAAAATAAATATACATGTGAATCCTTGTTCCACAAAGTGATTGTGCAAGCCGTTCGTGGAGAGTGCTTGCGCAGATTCTGATGAAGATAATGATGAAAAAAGTTTACCACCTACAAAATGATCAGCAAGTATGAGGTTTTGCAAATATTTTATTGCAGTACCTAGAAAATTACGTAAACGTAGAAAAGTCGAACTGCATTTACAAATTTAATGTCGTTTTAAGATGCGATGAAAAAAATAAGCACTCAAATGTAACCTTCGTTTTTTAAGTATCTTAATAAAATTTCTCTGTAAAGGTATTTTTTATGTAGTGCAAATAATGAATTTTCTCTGCACTATATGGATGTAATCTATGCATTATGCACTATTCCTGAAAAAGGAAATGCTAATTTTTCTTGAGAAGGTTGGGAAAGGTGCTTTCAATAACTGGAACTACATAATGCTGGAAGTTTATATCCGGTCCCTTGGGAATTCGAGTTATTGAAAGTTGACTGTATATATATATATATATATATATATATATATATATATATATATATATATATATATATATATACACAGGACGTTCAGTTTTTAACCTGCAAGACTTTTATTTTCGCAACCGTTAGTCCTAGATGTATATTTCCAAATGCAATAATGTTCAAAATCAGATGCTGAGTAAAGATATTGAATGTTTGAAGCAAAAATAAAAATGAGTCAAAAAATACAAAATTTAACTTTTTATACGGTCTCTAGGTTCCAAACTATTATTTAGAGAAATAATCTCCATTGAAAACTATTACTAACACAAAAAACTTGACATTTGTGCAACCAAAACTCAAGGAGATATTCTAGTTCAAAGTATTTAGGGACCATACAGAAGATGAGATTTGAACTTTTCGCCCTTTCGGGGGAATAAGATTGTTGAAGTAAAGCAAGGCATTTTATATTTTTCATTGCTGCTCAAAAATAAATGCAAATGTTATGCCATGATAGGCAAAAAACACTGCAAAACATCGAACAATTTGAACAACCACACTTTATGCAAACAAATAATTTAACATTTGTTAACAGCTATATTTCCCCCCAAAATGTGTTGTTGACGGCGAGTGAAAAGTGGTGTAAGTCACAAAACACTGCGTTTCATATCTCAGTGAATATTGGTAGTACTAATTTTAAACTTTTTGTGTTGGAATTATTTTTAAATGGAGATTATTTACCTAAACATAAGTTAAGGGACCTGGGACCCGTGTAAAAAGTTAAATTTTGTATTTTTTGGATCATTTAAATTTTTGCTTCAAACTTTGAATATCTTAACTCAGCATCTGATTTTGAACATTTTTGGAATTGGAGGTATACATCTAAGACTAACGGTTAAGAAAAAAAAAAGGTCTTGCAGGTTAAAAGGGAACACCCTGTATATATATATATATATATATATATATATATATATATATATATATATATATATATATATATATATATATATATATATATATATATATATATATATATATATATATATATATATATATATATATATATATATATATATATATATATATTAGGGTGGTCCTTATTTTCGAAGTTGTAGATATTTTACACGACGCCCCCTCAATTTGTTCCATTATACAAATAAATGATCCATGCAAAATTTTAAGTCAATCCATGAATATTAACACGTGCCCCTCGGGTCCCCTTTTTTGAGTTTTAAAGAAAAAATTGCGGATTTTCTCATTTTTATGTAAAAAATACTCTTAGGTTTTATATTTAAAGTAATTTTGAACCTCAATAGATGTTGCTACTTCCAGACCAACCATTCTCTCACTTTCATTCTGTAAAATTTTACATACTGCATAGGGTACATGTACACCAATGGCCTTGGGACCGGCATACCGCTATTCGCGCTCGTTTCAAAGCACGCGGACAGGGGAACATTTCTTTCCACCAAGATGGACACAAGGGATTCTAAAGGGCCATTAATGAATTGACTAGGCCATTAATGAATGATTTTTGACAACAACAAATTGCCTCCTCCAGGCTTTGGGGGTGTTGATTTAGAAAATTTTCTGTGTATGTAATAGGTGTGGCAAATAGGGTCACTAGGTTTCCCTGCTATAAATATAAGTAATGAAAATTATATTTTAATTCGCTGTTCTTTAGTTATATACTTAAATGTTTATGCATTCTTATAATTTAAATTTTGAAAAATCCTCGATTACCCTACCATAAAAATAAACTCTATTTTCCATATCTAAAATATAAATTTAAAAAAAATCCAGATCGGAATAATGTAAAAATCTATACTTTAAACTATCTTCTATTTCAGTACATAGTCCTTTATTATCATCAAATTCCTCTTGCAATTCACAAGATTTAGAAACCGAAATGGGTATCTATCCTAACCTGTTGAACCTTTTTTCTATATCCGGTCTACCACAACGCAAAAAAACTTGACAACTATTGAGATCTGCTCGCATTTCATCAATGATAGACAAATGCCATATTAGGGACAAAGATGCTGCTTATTTATTAACAGCCAATGTAGATACAGTAAATTTAAATCTAAATAACCTTATGATCAATCATACATCCCTTAAGAGAGCAAGAGAAAGTCTTCGAGAGGTAAAATCAGATTTCATGAATTTAAATTTAAATTTTTTAGTTATTCCCTGGGATACAAAGCTACATCCAGATGTAACTGGAAAAAAATGCCGATAGGCTTACCATGATAGCTTCAAGTTCCAATGTTGAACAGCTACTTAGAATTTCTGAGACATTTCTGCAGTTGTATATGATATTTTAGGTGATTGCTCTTTATTGCTAACTGTTCAAGCTGTAGTGTTTTTATACAGCGGCTTACAATACCGGCCGTATAAATTGTGCATGTAATGTTTTAGAGCAAAAGCTGAACGGTGATGTATTGCATTTGTATTGCTATCATCATGCACTCGAAATCGTACTGCAGAGTGTCTTTAAAGAAACTCTTGCCTTTCTTGGTTCTAGAATCGATATTCCATTATTTAAGCGCTTCAAAATTCAAAAATTACATATACCACTTTAAATTCTAAAAGAAGAATTTGATGACATATTATTGTTCATAGAAAGCGGAATTAAGAAATATTACAGAGAATTATCATAACGTGTATATATATTTCTTGGTGAAGTCCTCCCTCCTACAGGGATATGTTTTCGTCAACCTGGAGCTTATCCCTGACCCAGAGGGGTGGCAAAAGGAATTTCTTGTTTGAAAATTGATATATTTAGGAAGCAATTTAATTTGAACACTACATGAAGAGATTGCCCGTAAATGCTGTTTAACAGTTAAATGTTGTATGAAGATATAGTTTTTCGCAGCAACCCATTCTAGGCCTTTTAAATTAATATAAAGTCTAGTGTCTAAAAAACCTGCAGCGTACAAAATGATGACAAACATGCAGCAGAAAGCAGTGATTGAAAAATTCATAGATCACTTATGGTACTAGTAACTAGTAACTTTGTCCGTATTGGATGAAGGAATCAACTTTGAAGATAGGAAAAGACTACTTCTAAAAATGCTTGCTGAATAGGAAGATCTGTGTCTGATGACTGTATAAAAAATTTCAAATAACAGTAGATGATTTGGAATACTTTCTTAGTAAAGATCTTCCTCTTTATAGAATAAATTACAAGTCAATAAAACTGTTTGATAAGTTACAAACACCAAAAGATGGTTTCCTATTTGATCCTGATTCATGGCAAAATGAAGGAAGCTATTTAAAGAGAAGAGATATCGTTAAAAATGCTGAAAGTTGTGAATGATACAACTGAAAGAGGAGCACAATTAAGCGAAGAATTTCACAATCAATTTACCAAATATGAGTCACAAAAGCAATCTAGGATTTTACAGACACTCCAAGACTATCGAAAAAAAAAATGCACACAATTGAGATACATTGAGAAAAGCGTACGATTAGGGTCAAATTTCTAAAGCAATATTTCATTCTTATTCAATCTAAAACCTTTAGACGATATGAAGTAATTAAAAAGATTAATTTTAGTGCTACATCGCTGTAAAAATATTTTGCAAACATAGGAGAAACGATGTACGGGGTCTGAAATAAAAACTCGAAGATTTGTGGGAAAATTATCAAAAGTGTTAAAGTTCAACGTCCTAGGGGCACGTGTTATTATTGACCGATTGAGTTCAAATTTTGCACCGATTACTTTTTTATTACAGTGTCACAAAACTAGGGGGCGTCACTTGTTGAATTCCGAAATTTTTTTTCCCATATAAATAAGGACCACCCTAATATATATTATATATATATATAATATATATATATATATATATATATATATATATACATATATATATATATATAATATATATATATATATATATATATATACATATATAT
Organism: Uloborus diversus; assembly: GCF_026930045.1. Lineage (NCBI taxonomy): Eukaryota > Metazoa > Arthropoda > Arachnida > Araneae > Uloboridae > Uloborus > Uloborus diversus. Next base: position 106,521,306 of record NC_072733.1, read on the forward strand.
ATATATACTATATATATATATATATATATACATATATATATATATATATATATATATATATATATATATATATACAAGAGATATTTATAATCAAAAATACTGTGTTGCAGTCTAAAGCTCAATGTGATTTTCAAAAAAGAAAATATAAACAAAAATAGAAGAAAATATGCAATGATAAGGGATCATATAACCCAATTTCCACTCGAAACAAAGTAAACATACTGCAACCCAGCAGTTCATACCAGCAACAACATTGTTCAAATATTTCAACTATATGTAGCGAAAATAAGTCAGGAATGCATAAATGTCTGAAAAGTCATAAATATATTCACCTTAGTTCTAATGCTTGGATCCATTATAAAATGTCTAACATCCACATGCATCGTTTTTCAAATAGGCAGCATTTGACTTACAGCTGTAAGTTTCAAACTTCGGCCAACGAAAAGTATTTCTTCTAGCTATTATGCATGCGTTATTTCTTAATGCATCACTGCGTGCTCAAAAAGAAGGGGAAAAAAACTCATACATCTTTCGGACAGAATAGAAACTTTTACACATGTTTACCAGTAATGCTTGAACTTTTTTTCTTTTCTTTTTTTTTTTTTTTTTTTTGTTCTAGGTTGGCGTGCTAAGAATTTTGTAGTTTGATAGTCAGAAATAGAACTCCGTTCTAAAATTGTCTAACATTCTCCGGTACTAACGTTTGCTGTTACAAATGGAAACTTTTGTGCGAATTTTATATAATTTACCTTTGTTTATGTCTCTTTATTTTTTTCCTTAATTTTTCTCTTTATTTAGTTAGATTTAAATAATATCACTTTATCTTTGTATTGGTGTAGCTGCTCTTATTGTAATTCCCGTATCAGGTAGGGTGCGGGTATTAGGGTCTGTCGGCTAATAAGGCCTAAACAACAAAAATGCAATTTAAAATGTTCGTATCCACTCCAGGACGCACTCGTAGGTAGCTAACACTCATAGATGGCACTTCATACTGGTCACGACATGTTACTCACTTGTTGCGACCAGTGCGACACGATTCGCTTGCGCGGAGCGATAGTGCAACACGATTAACGAAAAATCGTCCGACTGAATGTTAAACAATTTTCCTAATATTACACTTTAGGTTTTGCTCTCCAGTTTTCTGTTGTGAACGCTTCTATCGATCTTTGTTGTCTGAATTATATATATAAACCAATTGCTGTACTTTTTTGTACTTCTTTGTACACGATGTCAGCGGCTAATAAGACCTACCAAATTTGGTGATAGGCCTTATTATACTCCTTTGTTTTTGCAACAATATTTGTCAGTTTTACATCTTATTTTAAATCTCTGTCAATATAGTATAGATGTTTATAAGTAGTTACGACTATTAACTAATTGGTCCAGTGTTATTGTAGTACCCCAAGCAGACCTTCTGAAAAGTTTTATCACATGGTTTACGGTTCTAGATCGGACGATGAAAAAGACGACGTGCGGCTCGCTCCATTAAAAAATACAGCATTTCAGGAGCTAATGCCTACACCAGAGAAAATTAAGAAAAAAAAAAAAAAACAATCGTTAGAAGAGAAGCCAGTAATTATCAGAGATCCCCAGTCATCAAAGACTTGTTTGACAGAAACAAGAAAGAGACGGAAATAAAAAAGACGTAAATCCTCAATGAAGGAAATTATACTAAAGAAAGCGATGCTATTTGGTACTGTCTCACACTTGTGAGAGAATAAGATTAATGGCATGAGACTATACAGTTGACTCTCTTTTTAACGACTTTCAAGGGACCACAAAAAATCGTCCTTAAGTAGAAAGCGTCCATAAATAGAATGCTTTTAACACTATGGTGGACCATCTGGGACCGTGAAAAGCCGTCGTTAAATAGAGAAAGTCGTTAAATAGAGCGTCGTTAAACAGAGAGCCAACTGTATCTAAAATGCGGCAAGTGGTATCATAAGGAATACGTCGGTGTAACAGTCTATGACAAAGATAATTTTGAGTGCCTTGACGGCTCTTAAACAGAGAATTTTTTTGTCATTTTAAAGACTTTAGCATGATTAATGTATATACATTACAATTGATCTCAATTCTCAATGTTAGAAGATTAATTTTATTATTTAAGAGTGTAAAATACTTAGACCTTATTATCCTACCATAGTATAATAAGGCCTAATGACAAGGTTTTAAAAAATGTTTTATTTCATGCTTGTTTTCCGCAAAACGGGTGATTTTTTTGTTAGTCTCTTGTAGTAATTCATCTGTATGTTTAATTAATATTACAATTTGTTGATTCGGATACACATGTTTTATTTTATTTCAAATCTTCATTAGGTTAGGCCTTATTACCCACACCTACCTTATTCCTATCTGTCTTATCAAGCAAAGAATTCCATGTAAAATTGAAAAGCGTCATTTTTTCAAAAATAAAATACAGCTTCTGTTAATAGATATTTAATCTGCTTTAAGTTTGCGAAATATTTGCTATGGCATATAGTATTCGTTAGTTGACGTAAGATTCCAATTTACCACAAACTGTTTAAATTTACTTTGTCATCATTCCTGCGAAACCAAAACTTGATTTTCCCATTAAAATATTTCTATGTTTTATATAGTACAGAACAGTCTTTTAACTCCTAGTTCAGTTATTGCAGCCAAACCCATGGACACTGTTATTTACTTTCTGAAGCGATAAAAATGCATCCTTTCCATTTATTTTCGAAATGACTCTGTCAGCTGTCTTCGCCAAGTCAATGGTGATGGGATGTAAGAATGGAAGCCATATTTGTTAGTTTATTTTCTGAAATTTTCGGTTTAAATGAACAGTAGCAAGGAATTCACTTCGTGATCACAGAGATTCTATCTCAAGAGAAAATTCAGCAGTTTTAGAAACAAATGAGGTTTCTAGGATACAAAATACGTATTTAGCTTTAAAAATGTAGAAGTCTTAACAAAACTATCTTCATTATTTACAAGTTCATATCATGAAACTTGCGAAAATGAAATGTAATCCATCAGTTCATTTTCTTTGGAGTTACTCTTGCGAGAAGAAACATTAGATTATTTATAGTGTCGCAAACGAAGTTAGTGAACTTGAAAAACCTGATTTTTTTCTGTGCTTTAAAAAACTTATCAGTAAAAGTTTAAGGAAAAAACCATACCATTTTTTCTTTAACTAAACATTGTTATAATGTTTCACAACTGTTCTCTTATATTATTAGGGTTATTAAGAATTAGTTAAACAATTTGGCAATTAAGTTTAGCAAAATTGAAGAAAATAGTTATTCCCTCCAAAAAAGCAATTAACCACCCTATGCCTTAAATCAAACTCATGCAGACAAAAAACGTTTTGTAGTGGATTCATAGAAAAATTAGTAAAAAGCAAGACATGGAAAATATTCATTTAAACAATTTGTTTTTGAAGCATTATTCTCTTGATATCTTTAAATCGTGTCTGACTATTAAGTATGTGTTTCGCGATGAATATTTGCTAAATTCATAATAATTTATGACTCCTAATCATGTCATCTATTTTGTGCTAACAACAGACAGTTTTAGTTCTCAACACACATTGCATATTTCTATTAAATAATTTCATAAAAAGAATTTCATTTATTTTCTTTATTTGTGTGTGTTGATTGTATTTACTACCAGCATGTTTACTAAGTTTTATTACCATTTATAACCTCAAAAAAAAAAAAAAAAAAAAGATAACGAAAGGAAATTGAAAAACATATTTAAGTCAATTTTTAACAAAGCGAAACATTTGTTACACTATGTATTGTTAGAGAAAAACTTCTATTATTATATTGAATGGGTTTGTTCAACTTTCAAAGTTAGTAACATAAAACTTATATAAAGAATCAAACCTTTGTTTTAAAGTATAAGTTGTGTCTATAATAACTAGTTTGATGTGTCGTCTAAATAAATCGACGACACAACAAATATTGAGGAAATAAAACATTACCTGTTTACTTTGATAAAAGAAATGCAGGTATCTCCAGAAAAACGATACTTTGTCTAAGAAGAAAGATATTTGAAAAATGCAGCAGCAGAGAAAGAGAGAGAAAATTCTTTCAAAATGATAGAAAAAACATAACAAATATGTCTAAGATATGATAACAAAATGAATCAAAAAACCTTTTGGTTTTGTTGAGGGAGAATATCCCACCAAGAAATACCGAATAAATTCTCAGTCTAGTTTATAACCTATTAACTTTAACGGATAAATTTGGGCCAATGTAATTCACTCTTCCTGAGATTTGTTTTGATTAAACTATTTTTTAAAGTTACTTTGTGTAACTGTTTATCGTGAATACTGCCTTGTTCAGGTAAAAGGCAATAACTGCAAATTTTGTATTTTTTTTTTTTTTTTTTTTTTTTTTTGCATTTTTGTCATCGATTGTACGTTATCTTTACGATACAAGCTCGCTTATTTGGTTTCCGCTGAAAAAAAGGTGCGTAAAAAAATCTGATTCCAACACTTTCCTATTGTTAGTATTGAATCCATCACACATTTCTTCAAATATCTCGATAACTCATTTCTGCAGATACTGCTGTTTACCTACACACCGCAGAATAGTTCTTTCTTGTAGAAAATTAGTTTCCACTATGATTCCTTTCGTGAAAGCAGCTCATTATTTGTCTTTAAATATTATGACATTTCAGCCACATGATGGTTGGCACACAAATACTAAGTAACATCTAAAATGAAATGATTTAGTGCACCAATTGTACTCATTGATAAACCCAACCCTGTTTCGAAGGAAATGCAATAAAAATTGCTCACACGTGTTTCAGTGAAAAATATTAACATTTTCAGTGCAAAAAAAAAAATAAATAAATAAATAAAAAAATAAAAATAAAATAAAATAAAATAAAATAAAATAAAAAAACGTTATGCGGGAATAATAGCAAAATATTTTTTATTTCAAAACTTCAACTCGTTGTTTTTCTTGTAACTCAGAAGCTCACATAATGAAATTTATGACAAATTTATTATAAAATATTGAATTCGTCAACTGCAATGCAGATAATATTTTTGTTAGGGCTCGATTTTACAAAGTGTTATATGGATGCCTCAATTGCCAAATCGATTAACTCCCAATTTTTAAAAAAATCCTCTTTTCTGCTTAAATAGTTCTTTACCAATGCTTAGCATGTGAATTTATGTTCAAGTTTTAGTTCAGTACATTTCTCACCATGTGATGGCAGAAATTGTAACACGAGGGCCTATTTACTCCTATGGATAACACCATCTTCTTTATCACTTTTCTCTACTTTTTGTTTTATGGAGTTAATCGATTTAGCGAGGCATCAATATATTTTTCTGTGGAGTTTTTAAATAAAAGCGACAGTCAAATAGTGATTTATGAAGTGAAAGTTTTGAAATAGTGGGCAAGTTTTCAGGAAAACATAAACAAATGTGTAATTTGAATATTATAAATATGAAGTTTTATAAATGGATTCGAAAACTATTCATGAAATCCTTTCTTGATCGTTGTACAGAATCATACAAAAATCAGAGATAAAAAATATTGCTCACACACATTACTAAATATTACAAAAAAGGAAATTGTTATTTCGTATCATTCGGTCTGTAAATATGAAAATTTAATAATGGTTATGTGATCTTCACAACTGTCAATTAACAAAGCTAGGGGTAATATTTTGCTCATTATATATTTTGCTGCAATTGTTCATAAAAATATAAATAAGAATTATTTTCCGCAAAATTTTATAAAGCATGTCCAATTAAAATGAATTATCATACAGGGGAGACCGAGGCTTGCATGCAAAGGGGTAAGTGTGCGAATCTGCAATAATTTTCTTGTTTCTTATTTAGTAGGTCTGAGTCACCTGTCGTACGATCATGTAGATGCCGCGCTACTGTAAAAGTGTGTTTTCAGTAAGTTCTACAACGTTGTATGAGTAGTGAGGGGAAAAGTTTGTTTTTCCGCAGTCTAAGTCATTTTTTTTTCATACGTAGTCATTTTCTTCAGCAAGCTATGATAAAAGAATTCCCAAAACTTATTAATATTGAAAAACGTATATTTTGTCGCAACAAATGACGTCTCACTTGAATTATTATACAAGGCCATTCTCAAAGTAGTGTAACTTCGTTTTAATGTAGTGAGCTGGGGCAAGTTGGCGAACGTTTTTTGGGAAAAGTGTGTGAATTTACACAAGTACCCCAGATACATTTTTAGTCTCAAAACAATAAACAATTAAAGCATAAATTATGTAAAATTGTAATTTGATGACATTATAGCATTGTTTTCACTGTACTTACGCGTATAATATCCTATATATACGTTTGTGCAATCTTACATACTCATCAACAGGGTGCGTATGCTCTGCTGCTTCAGGAAATGAGAAACTAGAAAGAAAAACCGACAAGGAAAAAAGTCCACCAAGTTTAACACTGTGTGCCACATTAAGTTTGATTTTTTTCGAATTTTGTCCAATTACTTTAAGTGCACAAAGCAGCGTACAAAATAGCTACCCTAATCAATACACTATTTCTATTCAAAATAATGTAATACTGTGGTCATCGGTGTAATGTTTATACATTTTGAATTTTACTTCCTTTTACAAAAAAGGAAGTATTGTATTCGCGAAAAAAAATTCACTAAAAAATCGAACTTAATTTCCATTTTACTCACCCCCGAATGAATATTGAGTTTTTTTTTCGACTAGACCACACGTGGATAAGTACCCAAGAACGTATAGACACGCGAAATATCTATAATGAAGATTCCCGAGTTAATTACAACAAATTTTCTGGTGACGTCTGTATGTACGTATGTATGTGCGTATGTATGTCGCATAACTCAAGAATGGTAAGTCCTAGAAAGTTGAAATTTGGTACGTAGACTCCCAATGGGGTCTAGTTGTGCACCTCCGCTTTTGGCTGCATTCGGTTGTTTCTAAAGGAGTCTTTTGCCCCTTTTTGGGGGGAAATCATTGTTAATTTCGCTGTAAACTCAAGTGGTGTTATAATTTGGCGGACACTTGGCGATATATCGCCAGTCTTTTGGTCGCCAACTCGGCGAGGAATTTGGCCTTTTTTTTTAAATCTGTTTCAATTTGGCCACTGTTGGTGATATTTAGAGAGTAAACTATTGAATCACATTAAAATTGCCAGTAATGAAGAAATGACTTTAAATTGTAGTAAAATGAAGTCATGTGATGCACACATCAACTCGTTTTTTTGCTTTTAACAAACAGTCAGGCGATTTTTTTTTTGTTAAAAATCGTTTAATTAATAATTTTTGATACCTATCTTGTGTATTAATATTTGACTAAACGAGCAGATTACGGAAAGACAGCATTAGGTCCTCCACTGTAAAACAAAGTCAGAAATGAAAATGTAATAAAGACAGAAATACTCCACAGTATAATGGACAGTTAGGCTGAATTTAAATTTCAAAAAGGGTTTTGAAATTTTTTCAAAAAGCTCCAAAAGTTTCTGAATTTGAGAATTTTTTTCAAAAGGGCTCAGAACTAGTTTTGAAAATTACAGAAAGAGGTTTTCGAAACATTCAAAAGCGTTTTGGAACATCACGTGAGCTGTAGTTGCCTCATATATTCAGATACGCTTCTGGATTTTTTTTACAGAGTAGTTGTGAGAATAGATAATTGTAAACATTAATTGCACAAAATGTCACAATTTATAAGAACGAAAATGCAATGACATTTTTTTTTTGAAAACCATTTAAATCAAGGGTCTACAACCTGTTTTACTCGAGGGCCACATTGTAAATTTTTGAAGGCGAGGCGGTGCAGGAATCCAACTAAGTTTCTCAAATAGTTTCGCTTGTGCTAGGTTCACCCCCCCCCCTCCGCCCCGCGCACCCACCACTTTTTTTTTTTTTGAATAAGCACTCAGTAGCATGGGCGTAGCCAAGATAAACACATTTCTGGACATCTTTCATGATGTTAGAAGAATATTTGGAATTCAGGAGTTGTTCTGGAAATGTTTTGATAGCAAAGTTTTAAAAACACAATTTTTAACCATATACTCGTATGTTGAGACGTTCGGAAAGGGGTTGGCGGTTATCTAGAAAAATCACTTAGAATTCCTCCAGAAATTTTTTGAAATTGAAGTCCCGGAAATACAATTTTAAACTGTCTTTGGTGGCTTTAGGGAGGAAAATTAAATTTGGAAACTCTCCTTCCTCAAAGGAAGTACAGTTGCCCCTGCCTCCCTCCCCTCTGGTTACGCTCATGCTCAGTATAGTTTTTGAGATTTTCTGGAATTAGTCTTCTTTCAAAATGTTTGAAAGAAAATATATTATCAAATTTAAATAAAAACCTTTTTTACAGATTGTAGGCTACCCGCGCGCCAGGTAAAATCTGCTCACGGGCCGGATTGATCCGCAGGCCGTAGGTTGGAGACCCCTGATTAAAACAATGATTTATCAGCGTTTCTCAGTCGATCTAAAGTAATAAAAACATTTTATATACCATTTCCTATCTATTTTACTATAAAATGAGCAAAAATGAATATGAAATTGTAAGATAAATCACCAGTGAGAGATTTAGATTTCTTTCACCAGTAAAGAAAACCGATATGTTACCAGTTCTGACATTAAATTTCGTTCACCTAAGTAAAATATTTAATGTAAAGTAACAGCCACAAGATTCACTTCGTACAAATTTCTGAAGATATCTAACATTATTCATTTTAAATTTCTCATTCAGAATCTGAAATACCGAGAGAAAGCAGATGTTCTCTGTCCTTATCTCGTTTACTTGAAAGGAATGTTGTTTTAGAATCATTTCAAAATGGTAGTGCATGTACTTCTAGATTTCTTAGAAGCGGAGCATATTGCATTAATGCCATTTTGGTTGTAAGGAAAATGGGATTGGAATAAGCTCGCGTAGAAATGGAATCGTGGGGTAGTTTACATAAAATGTTTTGAACTATAAAATAGGAAAGAGGAAATGATAGAAGTATCCTACAAGATAAAGCAGCATTTAAATTTCTTTTTAAATGTCAAACGCTATCATATTTTTGGTTTTAATTCTTTTCAATTACAGGCTTGAGTTTGGTATCCTATACGTCCAGTATTAATAAAGAGTTCAAACCTGTTTGCCTTTCTTCTTTTTTTTTCTTAGAAGATACAATGTTCTTTTATACAACATATTATGAAACTAAACAGAAATACAATACTGATTATCTATCAACAGTAAGATTGGCGAAGAAGTACAAAAAAAAAAAAAGAAAGTTTTTAATATGGACACCTTATTTTATTCTTGTCATAGAGTTTCTTTAATTAAAAAAAAAATCTAGATTTTTGCCCTTAACAGCAATAGTAAAATTATAAAACAGAATATACAAATAATACTTCATATTAATTCGGCGAAACCTTTTTTCGAAAAAAAATCCATTCAGTAAAACGCGTAGACTCGAAGTTATCCGGGTTGTTTGATTTATTGCTATTTTCAAGCCATGTTATGGTACGATGTGCAAGGAAACACTCACAACTTTTTTTTCTTGAGGGAAAATGAAATGTTTTTAACGTTATCATTGCTGGAACCTAACAACAGTGAAAGTTTTTCCAGGTTGATCATTTGAATTCTAAAACAGAAGTTACAGTAAGACTCTTTACAAAAAGTCCGAGAAAGAATAGGATACAAGCATGGGTACTCTTCAAATGAGTAGCAAAACATTGTTTCAAGTACTTAAAAATAGGATAAAATAATGTTCAAAATTCTAGATAACTTACTTATGAAGAAAAACAATATTTACTGGAATTGCAAACATGTCTGATTCTTACAATCCCAGCACAACGTGGCACATAATACATTTAACTCACGCTTATCCGCAAGAGCATTAAGAACACTTTTCATTTCAAAAGAAATAGTTTAGATCGAGTTTGTTTGAAAGATGCCTGACTTTTTCAACCCCAGCACAACATGGCACATAATACATTTAACTCACGCTTATCCGCAAGAATATTCAGAGCACTTTTCATTTCAAAAGAAATAGATTAGCTCGAGTTTGGTTGCTTTCATGATTGATGTACAGGGTGATCTAACCACCACTGTTCACAAAGGAAGGGTCCCAGTATTTTGATTAGTTGGTTGATGAATCTTATCGATTCCCAATAAAAGTTTTCTTTTTTTAAAGGTCTTGGGTCTTCCTAGCCCTACTATCTGGCCGGTCTCTTACCCCAAACCCAAAAAAAGTTTCAGAGAAGTTTTGTTAAATAGTTGTTAAAGGGGGGGTCATTCCACTGAATTTCAGCGGAAAAAAATGGGTGCCGAACCTTTTTTTTATATGAGGAAAAATATATACCCAAGGACAATCAAATCAAATTACAGAAAAGGTATAACGCTTTTTTTCTGAAGTTATGCTTAGTCAAAAACTTTAGTTGGCTCATTTCTGCAAAATTCAATGGTTTACAAAATAATATATATTTTCTTAATAGAGATATTTAAAAAATTTCAAAAATACTGAAATATGTGTAAGTATTTCTGGTCAATTCATGTAAATCGGTCAAGTCATCAATCTCAGTGCCTTTTAAAACAAGGTGAAATAGTAAGCAAATTACGAGTTTTGAAAATGGATTTTCCTTAGGTATATATTTTTCCACATATAAAATTAAGAAAAAAAAATATATAGACCAAGCTTTCCATAGACCAAGCTTTCTTTCTTCAATTTTTTAAATATCTTAAAAGTTTACATTCAAACCTATTTTTGCGCGGTCTTTTTTTTTTTTTTTTGGCGCGGTCAATATCTGCCGCAGAAAAACAGGTGTGAGTGTAAATACAGAAGATTGAAGCAGAAGAGTTTGAGTTGTACACAACGGTAGCCACTCTGCTGCTAAGGAGCTCAAAATGTTCGGCGTAGTCAATACTAGCAGCTCAAGTCTTTAGAAACAATTTTCTTTATATATATTTTTAACTATTTACTTAAAAAAAAATATTTCTCTGATTTTTCCAGTAATGACTTTTCGTTAGTGCTGTTCACTTGTTTCAAAAGAAAAGTTAGAGCCCCTAGCCATTGTAGAGCCACTAGCCGTTGTAAAAAAATTAAGATAAAATTGAACGTAAAGTCATGTAAAACTCACATAGGCGTTTTCTTTTGAAACATAAGTTTTTAATGAAAATGGTTTCAAATTGTTAATGGTCTTTTAATGCAAATGTAAATTCTTTTAATTATGCATTGTTACAGATGTCAATCTTTTAGTTATTGAATTGGTTGTATTTTCTGTCTTTATTTCAAACGTATGAATATAAGTGTTTCCCCTTTTGAAATAGTTACTGTGACATATGAGTGAATTCCGACTTTCCTCTAACCAGCGCTTCCATTAAAAGGAGGGTGGGGGAGGGTCAAAATATTGTTTGAACATTAGTATATTTTTTGATTGTACCTTCCTCTTGAAAAGAGAACCCCCCCCCAAAAAAAAAAAAAAAACATATTATCAATTTAATCTTCTACAACAATACCAGACCAACGAGTTCATCAAACGAAAACAATCACTTTGGAAGAGAGGTTCTAAGAAATCATTAGTGGTAAATTGATAGTCTTCGATTTATTTACAATCGCATAATACTTCTACAGTTGCTCAAGATGTTGGTCTAGATTAAGATGTTTCGTAAAGATAGGTAATTATTTTCTCATTTTTGGAAGCGCTGATTCATTTACTTTGTTCTGCAACATATGATTTTCTTTTTGTCACAGGTGCTGGGTTTCATTATTCCGTCTTTGTTTTCTGTCTCCGTAAAAACTGTTGTTCGTTCTTTATCGGTGGAGACATTTTAAGAGTACCTTCTATGACATCCACTGATTTTTTTCTCAGAAACAGTAAGGTCTACTTCTTACACGGAAATCAATCACCTCAAATCATTTTCGATCTATTCGATGATTAAAATATTATTCTCAGTTATTACTTTTCCAGTACTGAAGCGTACTTTCATGTTTACAAACATACACCGTTGCAATAAATTCAGGGAATTTTCAGACCCCCCCCCTATTAACTAGGAAACCACGGGAACCCCATATTAACCCCTCCCCCCTTTTGTTCAATTTTGCAAACGCTGTTTCATACCCTTCAACTCTAACGAGTGTTATTTATGATCATGTGTGTGTATTTTAAATTTTGGACGGTTATTTGTTTTGTATTGTTTCAATGTTTGTACATACCAAATTTCGGTCCAGTAGTTTTGGAGAAAATAGACCAAATCTGAAAATTTCCTTAATTTCTTGCACCAGTGTACATTTTGTAGCATTAGTAACTTCTCCTTTTTACAAGTTTACTGTGGTGTATTTCGACTTTTAGAACTGTTAAAATAACTATATTAGGGAAAGTATATCTATTTTATGCAGAAAAAATGTATAAGTCATATGGATACCGGAATCAAATTTCAGGTATAAAAAACTTATGCGTATTAATTTTTAACAATTGATGTTTTAAAAAGATTTTTACAACCAAGCCTTTTTTTCAACATGATGGGGTAAAAACTAAGAAATTAAGAAATATCGAATCAACAAAAAGCATCATTTATAAAGCTTTAGACTAGGAAAATCAATGCAATATAAAGGTCTTCCTAAATTTACATGCAGAATACTTATTGTGAAAATGCTCAATATTTTACCAGTGAAGTATTTGTGCATACGTGTCTCCGTACTGCTAAGAAAGTTTCAGTGTACTTAGCGTTAAAAACAGAAAAAACTTATTTTTATACTTTAGAAGTTAGTTCACTCTAAATGATTTATACTCGTAATATTGAAAAAATGAAGCTGTTAAGAATGGATAACAAACTCCAAGGTATAGTCTTTCAAAACTAACAATTAAATTAAGTCAATTTAGCATACTGTGTGTGAATTATCTTAAAAAAAATTCTACAGCTTAAGAAATGGAACATCAATAAATAGGGATTAGTAGGACACACCCAATTCCTCTTTAATTGATGCTGTTTACTTCTTTTATGCTACTTTTGAGTTTCCAATTAGCTAAATGTGTTAACGATTCCAATTTATTATTATTTTTTCTTTGTATTTATTACAATTAATATTAGGGGTGTTGCAATGAACATAGTCATGGTGTAAATTTATAAGAATGTCTAAGTTAGTATATTTTGTACATTATGTTATTTAAACTATATTTATACATATTTTTGAAATTTCCAGCTTATTCCCGGCTGTTTATTGTGAAGGAAGATGAAAAAAAAAAACTTTTTTCTTCCAATTTGTTGATGGTCCCCTAAATGTTGGGTTGATTTAACTTTTATTGAAAAAAGGCAGCTGGACCATACTTTTTTTTGTAACAAAAGTTAGCGAACAATTAGTCACTTATTTATCGAGAAATTCGCAAAAAAAAAAAAAAAGTGAATTTTTGAAAGTACCCTAATACTTTTAGTTATATTAAATGTGTGAATACATTATATATCTAAGCATATATTTACTTGGTGCAATGTTACCTTTACGGGAGCATTACTTACATTTAACCAAGCAAACCCTGAACCCCGCTTAAAGCGGGCAATATTTTGTTATTCATAAAACTGATATTTCAGCACAGTTTACCTTTTCCTGGAAAGTTCATTTAAGTCGGTTGAAAGTTACTGATGCAGTTGGAAAAACTACATTTTTTTTTTAGCGAACTACAACTACTTTGTTACAAATGTAGTTAACTACAACAACTTTTTTTAAATGTGGCAACTACAAACTACATTTGAAATGTAGTCGCTACTTCGGTACTTTTCAAAAAATAAGTAAATAACAAGGATACACACTAGAGTGTCTCACAAAAAATGAAAGTCGATTTTTCAAGTCGCATACGCTCTTAAATTTTTCCTCGAATGCCAAAACAATTGTGGAAAGAAGTTTCAAATAATTTGAACAACGGCCACATGTGCCGACTTGCGTCTGAAAGTGTAAACTAGCACTAAGCCAAATAAAAAAAAAAACTTTTTTTTAAACTCGAAATTTCTGTTGATAAAACGTTATCCCTATACCCCACACCTCACACGTACGATAAAAGCATTTATTCAAATTAAAAAACATTTAAATACCCCATCCTTGGCCTAAAATTTATAATTTTCTTCAAAAAATTGATTTTTTTTTCGATTTATCTTTTAAAAAATTACATACCTATAAATTTAAATAAAATATCAAGTTTAAAAAATACCATCGAACACATTTTCAGATCATCATTTGCAAATGAATTATAAAAAAAATAATATGTTTAAAATGAAAAATTTAACTTAAAATATCCATGTCTTTGAGTACTATGTGGGAGACTTAAATAATGCAGGAGAGCAAAAATTTTTATTTGAAGCTAATTACCTACTTTACTATTTAGATTTTTCCGCTTGATAGTTTCGTAAAATTTACCTACATTAAAAAAAATGTATAACAGAAAATAAATTTTTGAAAGAAAATTACAAATTTTAGGCAATAATTAAGTGTGGGATGCCTTAATGTTTTTAAAAATAAGTAACTGTTTTTGTGTTGCATGTGGGGCATAAGGGGGCAACGTTTTATCAACAGAAATTTCGCGTTTCTCAAAAACGTTTTTTCTTTTCATTTGGCCTAGCATTACAAGTGCTGGTTCACACTTCTAGACTGAAGTCGGCATTGGTTGCCGTTGTTCAAGTTATATGAAACCTTTTTTGCAATTGTTTTGATGTAAAAGAAAAACTATAAGAGTGTGTGCGACTTGAAAAATCAACTTTCGATTTTTTTTTGGCCATCCTAATACGCACAGAAATCGTAGCAGGATTGAACGAAATAAAATAATAGTTTAAAAAACTAAAAAAACACGCTTTTGTAGAATATGAACTAAAAAGTAAAAAATAAGTTTTGAGTGTTAAATACGATAACATAATTGACCACACAATTAACTCTAATGTTAAAAAAAAAAAACTGGGTGATGTCTATTTTCGTTTTTTCAAGGACAACAAATAGAAGAAATTTAAGACAACTGATATAAAGCACCCCCCCCCCTTTCCTTTTCTATAACATTTATATTAGCTTATTTCTTTGGTATTGTGAATACTCTGTAAAAGCACTCATTTCAGAGGTACTTTAATTTTCGGTTCCCATTAAAAACCCGAAAATTTAAGATTCGCGAAATATTTTTGTTTCTCAATTTTCGGTCTGTTCTAATGAAATTCATGAAATTTCCAACTCGTGAAATCACCCATACCTTCGTTTTGGTTAAAATATTTGTTCCAATACTGTAAACACACTTATCTGTTTGAAATCTAAAATGTTCATCCACTTGACATTTTCGGCAGCTAGAAAAAACAAAGGGAGTCATGTAAACTTTTCTTTTTATATCAAGTTCTGTTCAATACAAATATTGGCGAAATATGAAAATTAAGATGACGAACAAACAGATGGAACGTATGGCGTCAAAATAATATGCCTGAGGTAAGATCGTATTTTTATGAGTCTTAATTGTAACACTGCACTTGTGTAAAATTTGCGGCAATTCAAATTAATTTGAACCTTGATCCTTTTCTTTTTTTAAAGTTTATATAAAAGTAGTTTCCAGAAATTGCAACAAATTACTATTATTTTGTACCGAACTACTCACTACACTACTTTTTTAAAAAGTAGTGCGCTATACCACAAACTACTAAAAAATGCAGCTACTACAGTAACGTCGCTACTTGTTGCACGCTACTTTCAACCACTATACTGATGAGTCATAGCTCCTAACAACAGACAAGTAAATACAGTCCTTTAGCAAATGTAAAGTCGAGAAGCACGTGAAAATAAAATATTTGTTGACTCCAATGCATCCTACTTCCGAGGTACTTACTTCTGAGGACATTTTATGTCAAACTGGAGCTATTGCAAATTAAAAAACATAAAGCGATGACAGCAATTAAATATGATGCAAAGATGAACTAACCGCATTTGACGCAACGGCGCACAGTGGTTCAAGAGCGGAAAAAATAGCCATTTTTAAGTTTTAAGATAAAAAATATTTCATGCCATAATTATTTAGCCCTTGAGCTGTAGTAACTTACTCCATATGAGTTTTTTGAAAAAAAAAATTGTTTTTACAAAAATAAGCCGAGATTTGTTGAATAATTATGTTTTTACTTTTTTCGGACATACGGCTTATACTTCAGTTTTAATTCATTCATTCAATAAGGAGGACTAAAATTTAATAAAAGTCATTTCTGGTTGGTTTTTCACACTTATAGGATGCATATTACATTGAAGTTAAAAATTAAAAAATCATCAAAATTGAAACCTACCTGAAATAAAAAAACATTATATTCTTAAAAACATAATGAAAATCATTGTGGGATATACTTTTATCGGCGGCTTCCGGTGGGCTAAAATGTACATATATCAGTAATTTAACTCTTCCTGTAAATAAAGAACAACATTTTAGCTGCGACCACCTGCGACTGCAGTCGTGGCAGATGTTTTTGTTTGATCTTCGCTATTTACGAATACCAATATTGTAAGTTAGTTACGGTATGACGGGAGTAAATTGCTTTTTTATCAAAGAAATTGGTCATCAAATTTGACATGCTCCAGACTAACGTATGTCACAGTTTCACTACTTTGCAGGAGATCCAAAAAACATTTGTTTACTGATTCCGAAAGTTGGGGCTTTTGAAATATTCATCAATAATTATAGAGGATTTTTTTAAACAGGTTTACGTTGTTATATCTTAATGCGGAGCATTATTCTACATGCAATGCAGTAGTAACCTGAAAATAACAATTTTCGGACCCGTTTGGTTTTTAAAGAATATACATATGAGAAAGAAATTTTTAAAACTCATACGGAATTATGTATAAAAAGTTAAAAAAACCATTCTGTTCATAAAACAATGAAATTAGAAAATCATTAAACGTTTCAAATTTTTGTTTTCCTTTTCGAAATCATTCTAGTATAAAGCTGTTCTCAGTTTGTCAACATTACCAGAAAATATTGTTCGAGGGTATCAATTGCAATAAATAAACCTTGCGTGTGGCATACGACTGATTAATTTATATTTTTCACTAAAAACAGAAATGAATTTGAACTACAGAGAAACCCCAATTTCACGTTTCTCAGAGGCCTGAATCAAACATAAAATACATAAACTATGGGAAAACGTCAATTCAAATCCAAAAACATAAAATATGGGAAAACGTAAAATACGCGAAATGTATAAAAAGCAAAAATCAGATAAGGAAACAAAAATAGCAATAAAGGTTGCTATGATGACGCTTACAAAATGTAAAAATGCGATATTTTACGAAAAGAACATTATTGTACACACCAGTTTAGATCATTCTAACACATTAAGTAACGAATTCGGGCGTTTAGGTTAAAAATAGTCAGTAATAATGAGTCATTGAATCCAAAGTAAATACGGCATCTTCCAGGATTGGAACACTTTGCAAAGTTTTTTCCTGGTCTTTATGATAAAGAAAATAGTTTTTCACTATTATTAAGCTCTTAAATGCAGTATTGAAAGAAGAGACGAGTTATGTTTCTTCTTCTTCTTGTTCACCTTCATTGGCGGCCGAAAAGTCCATAAGGTCAGCTACGGATGGAGCAGAAGCGTTTCTGTTTTCATGGATTAGCTTTCAACAGAGTGGATTATATTTAAAAATACACAGAGGGAAACACTTTTCTTAATTTAAAAAAAAAAAAATCTCCTTTTTTTCAATTGCCAAGGAAAAACGTATAATGCGGGAAATTCATAAATAACAGACTTTCCATCCGGGTTAAATTAATATTATTAGTGTACGGAAAAACTGGGACCTGATGATAAAAAACGTAAAATGTGGGGAAAACGTAGATTCGAGGGACGTAAAATCGGGGTTTCGCAATGAATACGATCAGCAAGCATGAAGATAAATATTACCATGCAAGAATTTTAATAATTTTCCAAAGCATTTTTTGAGAATATTCAAAGTTATAGAATTTTTTCCGCTTTTATGTCGTTTTGAACCACTGTGCGGCGTTGAGGTGCATAGAAACTCCAAACGTTTTACAAAGCCCAGGGGTGCAAATGATGAAGCTTTTTCAGACCATGAGTGTTCCCCTAAAAATAATAACACAAGAAGGAAACACTAACACAGTTGTTCAAAGCATTACCAACGCCTTTGGTACTCTACGTAAACAAAAAGACATTAAGCAGGTATATATGCATTTTTAATATTTTATACGAACGTGTTTTTTTTTTTCCGAACAATCGGTTGTAACGAGTAATCGACTACATGACGATTCATTTACGCTCGATATAGGAGTTTTTGAATACATAGATGCGCATAATATACATTATATATAAAACAAATATGTGCAAATGTATTTTATTATTAAAAAATTGCTTTGCATCAAAAACATAGCACTGAAATTACTGACAAAGTCATAATGTTGCGGTAAAAACGTGCGTTTTTAGTAACAAAATCTTTGTTTCAATTTTGCAGAAATGCAATGTTTTGAATAATAGAGATCGTGCTCTTAGTATTTGAGAGGATCATAATTTATTTAAATGCACTTTAGATCGTTTATCTTAGAATCAAAATTTATTACTTTCTATGAGTTCTGTACCGAATTGATTAAATAAATGTAAACTGGGTTAAAGCGTCTTTTACGGGGAAATGAAATGGATATTTAAGCAAGGAAGTTTTAGTATTGAAGTTGATGGAATGAGACTGGAATGCATAATTTTGGTTTTATGACTGTTACCGTTTAGGAGGAACATTTTACCGCTTTAGCGCAGACTTTAAGATGTAAAATGTAAATTTTAATTTCATTTTTATTTCGTCTTTCCCCATTTTTAAGCGATAATAAATTTTTGTATACTCTTTAAGCACATTGAATACCATTCAAGCTGCTTTTTCTAATGTCTCATATTTGTCAATACTATCTTAGTCTAGATTCGCTTAAAGATATCTTTACATTTAAATAATTTAATGCCTATATGGATCTCACGTGTCATTTAAAATCTTAATAGCACAATTCTGAGAAATTACAAAACTTTATCACAGTGTTTCAAACTATAGGATCTTGTCTAGTTTTCAACCCCTTGAATAAAATTTCGTATAACTAACTTTTTAATTTTTGTTTTCCTTTTTATTGATATCATAAGCACTGTTAAGGATTTTGACAACCCAAAACGAAACCTCTTCTGTATCTGACAGTGCCATATTACCGAAAAAAATGTAAAGCAATTTCTGAAGTATTTCATTTCGAATGCTTAGCTGATAACATAGGTAAACAGTGATTTTGGTGCCGGAGTACGAGGCGCTGTTTTTGAATTGATTTGATGTGCTGAAATCAAATGTATGATTATTTTTTGCTTAGGAACTTAAATTTCTAAGATATAACATTTCAGTGAAATTTACTTGACATGGGTTTAAGTTAAATCCATACATCAAACGAAACACACCTGGAATTTTTACTATTATTATATTACACACAAATATTCAGAGCCTGATTACACTACAGGCCAATTAAGCCATCGATTTGGACCGTCCATTTCTAGGGGTTCCAAACGAATTATAACTGGAGAGCCAACAGTCATAACAGATTGATGCTGCTCCCTTGCAAATATTCGCACTGGTTTTTGACCATCAGTCGAGCTTCGGGCTAGCATGCAGAAAAAATAAGATGTTTTCTACCAAGTAGAGTAAATTTTGAGTTGGACGTTTTGAAGCTTATTGGAATAAATAATACTTCGTTAAAAAAGAACAAATATATAAAAATTATCAGAATTTGATCCTTTTTTAAGAAATGTATTTGTTTGAACTGAAATGTTATTTAATATTTTTGCACGGCGAAATCAAAACTTGGCGACGGGGCAAGTTCACTCAGTGACGTCTGAACACCTTTACGCACGTTCTTACTCTGCCGTACTTCTAAACGTGCCCTGATTTTCTTTTCGCTCCGAACTGTCGCAACATTTTTTAGAATTTTCAGGCTATTAAGTTTTGAAAATAACCATTTAATTTTTAATTGAGTTCAAATTCGTATATTATAGCTTACAATTATGTAGTTCTGTCTTGATGTCCGTTCAGCTTTTACTTTATGCACTATCAGTCTGTCATAAATTTGCTTTATTTTAACGATAGTAGACATTATGTTCAAACAGATAACATAACCACGTTAGGTGTCAAAATTAATATGCGTAAACGTGCCCCGTGTCCGGGGCAAGTTTACGCAACGTACTTGAACCCAAAAATATTTTTTTAACGGTTAAAAACAGAAACTAAGCAACAACTGAATATACCAATATTTACTCCATTAACTGCTTTATAAAACCGCGTTGTCTAAAATTTCCTAAGTTAAAACATAAAATTTAGAAAATTCATTGAAAAAAATCTGCATAAATGTGCCCCGGTCTACCCTACAGTTTTCTTATTTCTTCATTCCTTTTAAAAGCTTTTACGAAACATTAAAAGTTTTCTTTAAAAGTCTTTATTCCTTTTTACAATTTTTTTACAAGAAAGTAGGCGTAAAAGACTCAGTTTTTAAAAATTAAGGAGCGAATACTTCATTTGAACTTTAAACGTTGGGAAACATTACTAAAAAAATA
Organism: Uloborus diversus; assembly: GCF_026930045.1. Taxonomy (NCBI): domain Eukaryota; kingdom Metazoa; phylum Arthropoda; class Arachnida; order Araneae; family Uloboridae; genus Uloborus; species Uloborus diversus. The sequence goes on from NC_072733.1 coordinate 106,541,808, forward strand.
AAATGCATGATACATTACATAAAAATAGTCATTTTCAAACATTTTTTTTAAAAATTTCTTAGTTAAAGAATTCTTTGTTTAAAAAAGGCAACATTTGCTGAGTAAGAGAATTATTTTACTTATTTTATGCGAGAATATTTTTTTATATGTGAAAGTTTTTATGCGACTAGTATTTGACAATGCAATTAGTGAAGATTGTATGAAACACAAATTTAAATTTTTTACATATATATTATCAACCTCATAATTTATCAAGGCAAGAAATGTGTGCTTAAAAAAAAGAAAAAGAGAGAAACCGAGAATTTTTTCGAAATTGGCCATAACAATAACTGCTCTGGAAAATAGTTCTTGTCTCGTTATTTCGGGTTATAAAATCCTAGTTTTCGAAATCAATATCAATTTACGATAATTGCGGAGGTAAAATAAAACATGGATTGCTACAAAAACCATTAACAAATAGCTCTTCGCTAGGTTCACAACATCATGTAAAATTATTTTTTATCATATTTACATCTGATAATTGTCTGGTATTTGTAAATTAATATAGAAGAGTGCTTCAAAATCTTCTTTCTTTGTTTTCTAGTGTTACTTTCTGCATTGATTCATTTCCCTCTATTTAGGGCTATACTTCCTTGTACTGGACGCGTAAACTTTAGTTTATCGACTTAATGGCTCATTTTGAGAAACATGTTTCTTTAACTGGAATTTTAGAAATAATAGTATCACATAACTTCAGAACTCTTACAAACTATTTGCGAAGTGTTTTCTGCCCTAAACCGATTTTCTGCTTTTTATTCACAGTATTTAGCTTAAAATACTGTGATTTTGCTAAATACTGTGCATTGATTTTTAATGCTTTAATTCATAACAATTGTCCAATAAATAGAACTAATTCGTAGATAGATAAAACATAGCATTAGAAGAAAATGTAAGAACGTATCAATTTTAGTAAAGTTTATGGTATTCATATGAAGCGGAAGTTAATGATGTGAAAATATTACCCCTACCAGTATCATTATTTCATTCAGAAAAAAATGCAAATTTAAATTTCGAGTTCTAGAATAAGTTGTTTGATTTCTGGAGTGATGGACTACGTTACTCCTCTGTGCTATAATAGGTATATTCTACCATAAATTTCGCTTTTCACAGCATTGCACTGAGTGGTCAAATTATTATGACCACTTGATTTTTAGCCTCCAGTCTTGTATAGTGGTCAGAGGAGTCTGATGGCGATGGGGTTGTCCCTGGTTTGAATCCCGGCTCGAGCATGGATGCACTTTCTCTCTCCTGCCCTTGTCATTCCTTTGTGCGAATGTGCTGTTGTGTAATGAATGGTTGCCTACCCTATAAACAGGTCCTTATGGCATGTGTGTACTGTGGAAGTCTGACTTCACACCAAATTACGGTACAGTTGGAAAAGTGAAGCAACGAACCCCAAATTGCTAGCCAAGACAGCAACTTTGTCTTGAATTGCAGATTGCCTACCAGTACCAGTTTTTGTCACTGGAAGGTGAGGTAGTTATACTATAAAGAGGATGCACGAAAAGTCAAGAACCAACTGCACTGTGTTTAGTTCTTGATTTGGGTTCTTGGGTTCGTGTTTTTGTTTGTTTGAAAAGAAATATTCAAAAACCGCACTGGATGAGACGCTTCATTATTAAAAGAGTGTACACAACAACGAAAACAAAAGGAATTTTAATAAATTTGGAAAAGTAAAACAGATATGACTAGAGCCCCCTTAATCGATCCTTAACTTTAAAAATTGAGAAAAGTTTATTTCAAACTGTAAAACCGTAAAAATTTAACTATAAGTTTTGCACTAAATGTCCCAACTTTGTGATATGTTTATTTTATTTATTTATATTTTTATCTATACTTGGTGCTTTTAATTCATATGTTTGGCATGCTTTATTTGACCATGAACATCACCATATTAAAGCTTCACCTCCAAATTGATTCCTTTACGTATTGAAATTTAACTCGAATTAAAAATTATTCTTCAGTATTTTCACTAACTTGCATTTCCTACACTTCATTTACTTTAGATTGTCAACAGAGAACAATATTCCGCTTTTCGTTGAATTTAAATTCGTCGGTCCACTAATTCGGATTAGAGAGTTAGAAATCTAGAAAGCGCAGCACTGATTACTAGCACTCCGCCTCTTAGCGAATGTGAAGCATTAGCATCTTTTATGCATCCTAAACATCAGGATAGCGAACCGAATACTTTATTTACCCAAGCAATAAGATATGGAGCGTATGAGCGCATATCTATCTATTTATTTCTTAAAATGGTAAATATTGTCACTGTAATACTTAATATAACATTGGATCTAGAAAAAACATCGAATTCACACAAACGAAAAACCAAATAAAAACGAAATGCAATTTTGTCTCACATTTTTTGAGCTAGTGAATTTTGAAATAATCTGAATTCACATGGAAAAATATGAATGATTGTTGCCGTTTGATTTTGGTAAGTTAAATTTCACACGCAGTAGTGAGATCTACCGCGCATTTTTTTGAGCTTGAGATACAATAATTTAAAAAGATTCTGGATTGGTAAATAGGTTTAAAATGTTAACTTGTGATGTAGCATTATATAAGGAGAGAATGCTTTCACTGTAGCCTTTGTATATGACTAGTGCAACAGTTTCTTTCAGATCTGTTCAAAAAAATCTCCAGTTATGCTTATCTGACTTAATTCTTTCTAACCATGCTGGAATTTAGATCCGTAGATAAATAGATTTACGTTTAGCATATTAAAATGACAAAATAAAAAAAATTAATTTGAATTCTGAAATTTTGAATTTAAATTATGTTTTTCGCAATCACGGAATGCGACAGGACCCTACTTATTGGAGTTATTATTTCTAGAAACGGCTGCTGTCCCCCCAAGTCTGCCCCTCCTCCTGGGCGGTTACGTGTGCATAGTTGTGTGTGCGTGTGTAGGTTTGTGTGTGTAGGCTTGTGTGTGTGCGTAGACCTGTGTGTATGCACGTAGGCGTGTGTAATTGTATGTGTGTGAAGTCGTGTGTTTGTATGTGTGTGTGTGAGCGTGCGTGTGTATAGGACATGGACGCCTCCGACCAGGAGAAGCGGATAGCTCAGGGCCGGGGAGCAGTCGCGACTGTAGAGGACGGCGGTGGTGCTGCAGAGGCTCCTGGTCCAAGCTGAAAAAGGAACCACAACATCAAGGACGGTCAAATGAGAACAATAAGCAATCGTGGTTGCTCAATAATTTAAATAGAATAAGAACAAGACAGAAATATTAATGCGATATTATTAAACTATAATAATCGTAATTATATTCAACTATCCTTATTTCGTTGGGTCAAGGCTTTCAAACTTGATATTATTTGAACCAACAGCCCAGTTATAATTAAATTTAATTCAACACAATGAATTCTCACTTATGCACCGGTTCAAGGAACCAACAAAAAAGTCCATAAGTGAGGAAGATTCATTACTGAAAAAGTCTAAAAATCAACATAAGTTCAAATGAGAGCATGAATAAGAATGTTTCTAAAGAAAATAGATTGATATTAATAATGGTTTGGCAATCCTGTAACCTAACTAATATAATAAAAATAAAGCAATATAGGTATCATATTTAATAGCAATCTATTTCCTTTCAGAATGATAAAAGATGTTAGCTTTTGTTTTTGTCGACGCATTTCGGAAACAGTTTTTTTAAGTTCATTCAAATATGCAAAGGGAGTTTAAACAGCGGAATTAAACTACAAATATTTCCGAATAGTATATAAAGCTTTTAACGCTTACATATTATTAGGAGACAATTTTCATTTGTTAAAATTTCTAAAGTTCCTATTCGGAAATAAATTCCAAAAAAAAGAAGGAAAGAAAGAAAGAAATTAAAGAAAAAGTATGAATGTTTTTCATTTGTTCAAAAAAAAAAAAAAAAAAAAAAAAACGGCTCATAAGTAAAATATTTATTTTCAAAGGGGCGCATAAACGCATGACATTATCATTATTTTCCTACAACTTGAGCCGAAATCACTGAAAACCGTCGTATAAGAGAAAAATACGCATAAAAGAGATAAAAATAAGTGCGAGGTTTATATTCGAAAAAAATAGGATTTCAGGTTTCTCAATGGATTCAAACATGCAGGAGGTAAAACTCCTGCACGTTTGATGCATTTCTGAATCCATTGGGAGACCTGGAATCCTATTTTTTAAATATAATCCTTGAAGTGGCCACTACTGAAGCTCTAGCCACTACTGGTGTGTTGACCTTAATTCTCCATTTCTTTAATTTTTTTGCGAAAATTTGAAAAATTGTGATTCCAATACGTATGAAATTAATATTTTACTCGATTTCTTTTTTTCAAAGTCAGCAAATTAAATATTCGGATTTTCCAAATAGTGTACGTTAAAACGAAATAACTCAGAATTATATAAACAAACGAAACTAAAAGCAGAGATCGCTTTCCCTCACCCATAATTTGTACAATGTAACTAAACAGTGAAAAATTACGAATTCTTAATTTCATAAATGGATTCTTTAATTTTAAATGTTTCTAAGTAGGACAATAAATATGAACTGTCTTTCCCCCTACTTCCTGTGCATTGTGCCATTAAAATATAACTTTAAATAATGTTATAAGTAAAATATGGTTTTAGAGGCTTCCTTACTTAATGAGTTCGTGAAATAAAGTGTTTAGCTATTTAAAATTCATGCAATTAGAATGTCGCTTTATTTTAATGAAATATCTTACACATTTTTATAGCTACAGAGAGGTAATTACAGCCAGGAAAATAGTTCTAGAAATGAAACATTCTGAAAAAAAAATGTCAAAATGTTGCATCAGTGTATTTCTTAAACGTATAAAATGGTCCAGATTTAGTTAGGCAAACTGTTATAAGTCTGATTAAAATGTTATTTACATCTTAATTTTAACTCATTTAAACATTTATTGTTTGCAAAAAGAAATGAAATATATATATATATATATATATATATATATATATATATATATATATATATATATATATATATATATATATATATATATATATATATATATATATATATATATATATATATATATATATACTTGCAATTTTTCTAAATAATACAAAAAAATAATTTTAAAAAACCGCGTACGTAGTAGTACATAGTATGACCAAAAAAAAAACGGGTAAGACTACTTTTATGAATTGGAAAAAAAAAGAACAAAAATATTACTTATGTGTTTATACAAAGTGTCTCTGTTCAACTTACAAAATCTCTATTTTCGCAAACGTTCATCCTAGATGCATATTGCATAGTTATAATTGTAAAAATGATCAAAATAAGATGCATAGTTTTGATATGAACAGTTTGATGCTAAATGAAAGGGTAAAAAAAAATCTGAAATGTATTTTTTTTGTATGGTCCCCTAATCCCTCTGATTGCATTTAAGGATGTTATATCCATTGAAAAATAACATCAAAAAATTTTTCTTTAAACATTTGCGACTAAAATTAAAAGAAAAATTCGAGTTCAAAATTTTTTTAGGGACCGTGCAGAAGATGAGATTGGAGTACATCACCTTTTTAGAAGAATGTTATGTTTCATAGGCACATAAATCGGTTACCAGAGTGAAATGCATGGCATTTACTTCATTTTGACGAAAAAAAAGGGCACTTAATGCGTTTTCCAATTTCAGTCCTCAATTTAATCACAAGGTTGCAGTTATTACATAATGCTTGGGTATTCGATGTGAAGGTTTAGTTTCTAAATGACTCGGTAGATATTTATATGCAGAAAAATCCTCACTGTGTCGTGTTTCATCTTATTCAGGAATCCTTTAGTAAAGAACCACCACAAGCATTTGTCGCCCTTCAACAGTTCTTCAAAGTAAACTAATTTTAGAGTACGATATAGTTCAAAATACTCAGCTTATGTTTCAACAAGTACGACATTTCTATGAAATAAAACACCGTCCCTTTATTACTGAATGCTTACTTTATACTTACAACAGATCTTGCATTCTAAGCTGTTCCTATTCTTCGGCATTTTACTAATTTTATGAGTCACAAATAAAGATCTTCGTACAAGTTTGGAATTTTTAAACATTAATGATGACAGCAATCGTCCAAAAATAAACAAAACATAGTGGTTCGGAAAAGGACACGTAGCTACAGTTCATAGAAAATATTTAAACAGATTGATAAAGACTTAGAAGCCATTTTTTATAAATAAATGTTCCTTCAAACTTACTTAAACAATCAAATTATCAAAGTAATTAATGAAACAGCAAGCGTGATTGCAGAAAAATAGAGCGAAAAAACCTATATTTAACTTAAATAATTAAAATCAAATGTAAAATGAAAACGCTTAAAGAAACGTTTGATAGTTTGTCCAAACTTAATGTGTTTCACTTTATTCTGCTATATATGCACGATATAATATGAATGCCATAAATTAATGAGTTCAATTTTTATGAAAATAATTCTCATCAATTATTCTTGTGGAAGGTATGAGACAAAAAGGGTCTCGCGTGGCAAGACAAAAAATAACCTTTTTAAGTTCCATTTTTTGATCAGTATTTAAATGATAGAAATAGAGTCATTACACGCAAAATCAAAATATTTGTGCAGCGTATTGGATCATATTCTTAGGTCAGGTGCAAAAGTCATTCCAAGGAGATTTTTTTCCTGTCCATCTCCTGCAAGGGCAATTCGTTTTTTAATGCATTTTATTCAAGATACGTATAACTTATACACCATTAGTAAGGATAATTACTATAATAATTCAGTCAAGACATATGTTAAGTTCATTTTCGGTGAGAGTTATCTAGCTTTATTTTTTAATTTTCCCTTATTAAATATAAGTATAGTATATCCTTTTTATTTTCTTTTGTCAGCATATGAATATTTCCATACTTTCTCAAATCTGTGGCTTTTACAACAATCAATGAAAGCACCGTATAGTTAGTTCAAAACTAATGGATTTATGACATTTCTAAACATTCGTTCCTGTAACAGGAAATATCCAACGTTGTTTAGCACAAATAAACAGATTACTGAATACACGTGTTTCGGGATTTCCAGGAACCCTTTTACAATTCAAAGGTGTGAGCTTCTAGATGTAAAGACATCCAGTAAAATGTGCTTTTATTGGACGTCTTTACATCTAGAAGCTCACACTTTTCAATTGAAAAAGGGGTTAAAGGAAACCCCCAAACATGTGTATTCAGTAATCAGTTTACTTGTGTTAAACAACGTTGGATATTTCCTGCTATTCTTCAAGACAAAGGTATTTATTTATTGATTGATTAGTTCGTTTCTATCTTTTACAGTATCATTTCTTATGTGGTAATCTAAAATAACTTGAATTCGTACGTTTCAAATACATAATAGTAATTACTTTGCATCACTTTAGTTTTGTTACATTAAAGATAAATTCATTCTTTGATTGAAATGCCTATGCAAATTTAAAAACCAAAAAGAGATAAATAATGTTTACATTAAAAAAAAAATCAAATCAATTTCATTTTCGAGCTTTTTATTGAAAGTAATCACCAACTCCAAATCTTGGCAACTAAAGAACATATGTGCGTGATTCTACCAAAACATGGAATTTTACCGAGCATTTGGTTAAAAAAAATGTTTTTTAAAGAAAACTGAAAAAAATCGAAAAATACGTTAAAGGTTACGTAATGAAAATATAACACCGAAAGATAATAATTATTTGTATCTTGCGCTTTTCGTAAGCAGCAGAATGACAAAATTTAATATGTTGGTAATAATAATATTAAAAAGTGCTTCTAAATTTCATTTTCAAATAGAAATATCTATAAAGTAATTATAACTAACTCATCCAAGTCATTTAAGTTATTCACATTTTATATACACATTATTCACATGTTTGAATAAAAGCCAACCCTATTACATAAAAATAAGGGGCATATACTAATTAGAAAATGCATTAAACTTAATCTCAGGAATTTATTTTAGTCTGCTTCATTTAGTCTATTTTACTTCTGTCAACAACTGAAGAACTGCAAGGTTTATCACAGAATGTTATCGACATTAAATCATATTCACATTTTTTAGTTTTATAAGGGCCATACCAATAACAAGGGGTAAAATGAAGTGAAAATTGTCACCAAGAAACAAAATGCTCGAAGAAAGTTAAAATGCAACTCTTATCAGATTAGACAACCTAAAATGCTTCTTTTCCAGTAGTATTGACACTATTATTAAGAAATCTTCTAAGGGGAAAATTTTTTTCACTTACAGTTGCTTGGATGACTGACTGACAGTACTAGGTCAATGCTTACACTTGTTGTTTGAGATGCTGTTTTCACAATATTAAGAATTTTTGTTTGATAAATTTTTTAAGACATATATTAATTTAAAAAAATGGAACTGAATTCTCTAATCAGTTTTTGGTCCAGATTTTTTTGAATACGAGAATTACAGCCATGGAGCAGGGCACACTAATGACATTTCCCTTAAAAAAATTATTTTTAATGACAAAAATTATAATTTTGGCAATTTAAATATTGGAATGGCAGTGCTAAAGAAGAAAAAGAGCTCCAAGAAAATATTTTTTTAAAGGAATTTCAGCAGAATAAAAATATCCGTGTGAAACACAAAATTTAATTTGCTTGTAGAACTATAGGGGAAGCTGCTGTACCCACGGACAAAATTTACTTTTCAATTTTTGCTGGTCTCGGGGAATGGCTAATCGATCGGTAAAATTTTTTGGTAGAATCTACAACTTATCATATAATTTAGCAATTTCTGTCAAAAAAAATTTCAACTTCAAAAATTGTTTCTTAAAAACCATTTTTTTTGTCCGTGGATACAACACCCCGTTCACTCCGCGGACATATAAAAAAATATATGTATATATATAAATAGGTCAGAGGAACTTAATTATACTCAATACATTTTCATAAGCCATTTTATACGGAAATACTTGAAACATTCATTGAAAATAGCAGTAAACAAAATATCCAACAGAAACTAAACTTTGAAAATTAAGCGAAGGTTTTTTCCCTTTTTTTTTAAATTTTCCTTAATTTTTAACATCAATGAACTCTTCAAAAAAATTATTACTCTTAAGAGAGTTAATGATGTTATGAATAATTAATATGTCTTTAAACAAAAAATTAACTAGATTCATGATAGTATGACTCTATGTAACTACATAATAACTTCAATTTATATATGCAAATTGAAACCTTTAACAAAATTAACCCATTACAAAAAAAACTCAGTTTAGATTAAACCAACAAAAATCTAGAGAAAGTCGACATCGAATGAAAACAGGTGGGATTGACGGTCTGTAGATCCTACAACAGGTGGGGGTTACTTCAACACTATATCTTCAAGCTCTACTTCAAATTCATCATCATTCTCGAAACAAATTTCGGACTTTGATGACAAAGCACCATTTTGAGATACTTCACATTGTAAGAAGAATCAGGTGTGACATAAGGAGACTAAAAATTCCCGTCCTTGGGTACACATGGTTATGTGTCCTTGTGTACAAAGGTACGCCATTTTGGTTTTGCAAGCCAGTCACACCGACAAGACCACAGTTTCACATCATTAAAAATTTAGAAACAAAACCTTCAAAATATAGGGAAACATGATACCTAAAACTAAAATGAATAATACAGTCCACGACGGACGAAAAAAAAAAAAGATATTGATCATGCTTTTTTTTCTGCTTAGATTCTACTAAAATCGGAGAAGTGTGATAGAATCTTAAATGTTCGTTTGATGGCGTTGAAACTTCCTGAGGTACTGGAGAGAGCTGTGACACACACGTTGAACCCAAATTAGGATCTCTCTCGATGATACCCGGAATCTTCCGACAAACGTCCGTAGGTACAACCGTCCGTGGATATAGCAGGTTTCCCTACCCATATACACATTGAATACAAGTTACCTGAATATTATGGGTGAAAATATGAAGTGCCCTCCATTAATCGGCACATTACTTATCTAACAAATTCATTAAGATTTCCGAATCCAGCACTTTAGTGACAACATAAAATATATGTTTCTGTATACATATTTGGGTGTATATAAATAACAAAAGGCAAGTTGTCAGCAATTTTACTCTAAAAACATACAAGATGCTTGTATAATTTTCTAAAAGTGAAATTACGTGTTTCAGATTTCTAATTTGCAATTAGAAGCTAATTATTCTTCCAACTGAAATAATTCTTATAGGGTTGTAATTTAACTAAAACTTGAGAAATCCATCAAACAGCGAAATCGTCATTGAAATTTAAACGAAGGAAATTTAGTATTCTTAGGATCATTTACTTTAGATTGCTAGTCTCCCGAAAAGGAGAAATCTATATCAGCAAGGAAACTGATTTCCAAATCTTTCCTAGCAATTACTCGCTAATAAAGCTTCTTGATCAGCAATAAGTTTTACCGAAACTACTTCTTTAGTTTCATTTATTTGGGAGTGAAAATGAGATATTGAAGAATCATTAACTTCTATTTGTGTGTGTGTGTTATAGGCGCTATTGAAGGTAAAGAGTTGCCGTAAGATGCCACACATACTGGAATTTGATCATAAGGTTACTTATAAGGTAATGGAGGTGTAAAATTTGAAATACATTTTACATTTTCCAGCAATTATTATTTTTTCAGTTTCTACCACAAAAATTACACTATATAACTAAAAGTATTGGGACACTTTCAAAAGTTCACATTTTTAAGGATTTCTCGAGAAATAAGGGACCCATTGCTTTGTAGCTTTTGTCACTAACGAAGCTCTAGCTGTCTTTCTCCAGTAAAAGTTATATCACCCATGTATTTAGGGGATCAGCAACAAATTGAGGAAAGCAAATTTATTTTTTGATCATCACTTATCGTAAATAGCTGAGAATGCACTCTAATTTTCAGACATTAGTAAGCTTACTAGGTACAATTATGTTACGTATTTTGGAAACGTATCATTGATATCCATGAAGATATAAGCATTTCTTTCAGAGCTACGAATTTTATTTGAAGGTTTTTGGCTCATAACACGAAAAAGTTTTCATAAAAACTTAAAAATTTTTTAAAAAACTTGACAACATGCAAGAGAAGTATAATACTAAAGTTTGAAATTAAAACGTAGAAAATTTGATGAAATATGAACGTTTAAAGCAATTAGTTTCTCTCTGAACATGCGCGAAAGATAGCAACTTATAACTTTCCTAATCTAAAACATAATAGATTCCACAACTAAAAGAAATAAAAAAAAATCCAGTTCAATAGGTAAAAAATTCAGAAATTGAGCTGAATTCCAATAATTCTTGGATAGGCGACTAATCGTTAGGGGTCCTTTGCAAGTTCGTAACATTTGCCTGCAATCGGTCAGTTTAATTCATGATACAAATTGATTATTTGCGAATGATCTCTCACGATTCGTCGCCTATTCCAAGAGAAATTCAAATATTGAACTGGAATTTTATTATGAGTAGCTGAACCTACTTGAGTTTTAAAAGATAAACGTTATAAATTGCTATCTATCGCGCATGCGCTGTGAAAAATTAATGGCTTCAAACGTTCATATTTCATCAAACTTTCAACATTTTAAATTCAATTTTTTATACCATACATCTCTTGTGTGCTGTCAATATTTCTAAAAGTTTGCCAAGCTTTGATGGAAAAGTTTGCAAGTTATGTGCCAAATTACGTTCAAATAAAGTTCGTAGTGTTGAAAGAAAGGCATATACTAGGGTGGGTCGAAAAATACTTTTTTTTTTCTAATCAATTTCTAATAGTGCGGAAAACTTGCGCATTGGCAACCTAATAACGGGAAAAAATAATTAAAAAATGTATAAATTTATGAAATCGCGTAAGAGCCCTCAAGTTGAGAAAAAAGAAAAGAAAAAATTGTCAATTTTTAAAGACGTATATTCTTTCAAAAAAATAATTTGCTTCATTTCTAATAGTATAAAAAATGCACTTTGTAGTTGCCGAAATGTATAGGAAAAACTTGGGAGTACACTGTCGATCATTTGAATTCGCGCAGAATGCCTTAAAAAAATTTTTTATAGTAAAATTCATATTATTTTAAAAATTCTTAAGCTGACATAAAGCTATAAAAATATACTATTAAACATCCGTTTTTATGTTTTACATACATTCTCTTATGCTGAAAGGACTCAGGACTCACCACGTACACGCCCGTCATTTCAAATTTTTCAGGGGGAGGGGAGGTCAAAGGGTGCAAATTCAATGCAAGTTTAAACGGAAAACAGCAAAAATCACGCCACCGAAATGTAAATACATTTATTTCTTAAAGCCGTCGTGGGGGCAATAAACCACCCCCTGACCCGCTAAATGATGGGCCTAATCAGGCAGTGGTGGCAGCAAGTGGAGTCCAGCTCACCACCCTACCCAATCAACCAACCAATTTGGGTGTGACTCGTTATGCTGAAGTTCTTTAAATTCTGACCTCGTATCAAATGTTCTTGATCTGATTGTTATTTACTACGAAAACCTTCTGGGTTTTCATGCTTGCAACAGTTTCTTGCAGCCTCGGGTCACAAGTTTTGCACATCTCTCTACTGACTAAGTGTGGTATCTAATATTCAAGCTATGGAAAGACTTTGACTTTCAATGAAGTTTAAAGTCTTCTATTCCCATATTTGACAACAATGGCAAGGGTATCAGCTTGCCTTTGGGAAGATCAATAAGTTCAGGATAATCTGCGGCTTGAAAATTAAATAATGAAAGCTTGAAGAATCCTGGCGGCTCATTTTAAACTTTCAGTATTCTCTTATAGCCTAATTCACGATTGCGCTGTGTGTAGTCCAATATCATCGCTACATCCTACCTGTATTCTCTAGAAACTGGACGAAAAAAGAACGAGTTTCTATAAATGACAGGATCAAGGATTTCTTATAACGTTATTCGGTAAATGTCTTGTTGTTTGAATGACATTTAGTATATGCTTCGAACCGTTTTTCACAGTGTAATGCATCTTAATATCAAACAGGGGCGTAAGTCTTTACTATAATTTTTCCAGTATCAGCATTACGCTTGTGGGATTAATTTGGAAAACATTGAGTCCCAACACCCAGTTAGCACAATTAACCGTTGGGAATAACTGGGGAGCCTGGGATTCTTTACAGCTAATTATGGATCACTTGTTGAAATTTCTGTGCTCGGGGTACGGAAATTTCAACGAAAAGGTGAAATTTCCGTGCCATACTTAGTAAGTAGTGAGATATATAAAACTTGTTGCAGTGACTAGTGGAAAAGTTTACGTGCATAAAAACCCGGATGGTTTTATTAAGTAAACATCATTCAGATGAACATCTTAGAAGAAAAATTTTATACTAAGTCAGAGTTTAAATAACTTAAAAAGAAAAATCACATACAAATTGGTTGGTTGGCTGAGTAGGGTGATTGTGTGTGTGGGGGGGGGTAGAAAATTCGAGTTGCTGCTTCCTCCACGTGGTGAGTTCTGAGTCATTTTATCATAATGGAAAAAATAAGTAAAGCATTAAAACGAAAGTAATATTCATTGAAAGCCTAAGCCCTGCCATCACTTGAATATTCGATACCACACTCAATCGGTAGAGAGATGAGCAAAACTTGGGACAGAGGTTGAAGGAAAATGTCGCATGCGTGAAAACCGAGAAGATTTCCATATTAAATAACAATCAGATCAAGAACATTTGATACTAATTCAGAATTTAAAGAACTTCAGCATAATGAATGACATCCGAATTGATTGGTTGATCGGGTAGGGTGGTGAGAGGAACTCGACTTGCTGCCACCATCACGTGATTAAGCCCGTCATTTAGGGAATCAGGGAATGGTTTATTCCCCCCCCCCCACCATGGTTTCGAGAAATAAATGTATTTACATGTGGATGGTCGTGAGTTTTGCTGTTTTACGTTGAAATCTCCATTGAATTTGCACCCTTTGACCCCCCTCCCCCTGGAAAAACTCGAAACGACGGGCCTGCACGTGGTGAGTCCTGAGTCAATTCAGCATAAGACAAATGTATGTAAAACATTAAAACGGTTATTTAATAGTATATTTTAAAAGCTTTATTACAGCTTAAATTTTTTTGAAATATTATGATTTTATTCAGTAAGTTACCGCCCTATAGCCAGGGCTAATGCAGAAATACATGAAATACACTGCCAGCTCAGTCGATTCCAGCCGAGGACTGCAGTTTCGTGCTTATTAGCACTCATCAGCCCGGCATAGGACTAACCGAGCTGGAGGCGGAAAAACTCTTAAGGAAGCCAAGAGTGCCAAACAAACTGGTAGCTAATATATGATTAGCACTGAACCGAACATCACGTTAAAATAATGCTATTTCTTAGAAAAATAAATGGTAAGAAAAAGCAATAATTGCCGAAATTGCAACAATTCCTAAATCGCATATCCTAAACTGCAACGATTAGAAAAGAGTTATCTATGGCATGACGAAATAGTAGAAACACAAATTAGTTCTATAAAGAAAGATAGTTTTATCAAGTAATTCTCCTCGGATATTATTGCGCCACTTTGACTGCTTACTAAATTCCCAGCACTAAGGGAGGGAGTACTTTTTTCCTTGGTTTGCCTTTCACTTTCGCTATTTCGATTAACAGATAGAAAAGAGTTAATGATGGGTGGTATATATATATATATATATATATATATATATATATATATATATATATATATATATATATATATATAAGAAGAGGAATCGAAAAATAAGTTCTCGTCGGAGTTGTGTATTACTAGAAAGAGACATTTAAGATATGACATACTTTATTTTTCCAGATAAATACCGTAAAACATTGATATATTAATCATATATCTACTTGATAAGCTTCAAAAAGCCTTCTAGTAAAAACTCCAGGCTCAAACGTACGGAAGAAGCGTTAAACGTCTTATTTGATTTCAGCCCCTTAGTTTTCAATGAAGGATGATCAAGAATCTTTTTTGGTTTTCGTAGTTAATTGCTGGACCCCTAAATGAATGGGTGATTAAGTTTTCATTGAAAAATGTCAGCTGAAGCATACTTTTATGTGACAAAAGTTACAAAACAACTGGTCTCTTATTTCTCGAGTTATTATGTAAATTAATATTTTTTTGAAAATGTTACAATATCTTTGGTTATATAGTGCATATGTAGTAGGGTAAAGTACGGAACACTAAGACAGGGATAACAGTGAGACAACAGCAATTTATTTTCTATTTGTATATTTCCAGCCTTTTAAAACTTTTGAAAAGTCAAGTTGATATACCACGAACAATGTTATAAAAAAAGATTGTTTCCAAGTATCAGGCAAGAAAAATACCTAGGGTAAGGTCACCAGTAATAGATAAGGGTCCAGTAACAAACAGTCGTAAGTTTGTGTTTAAATAATGAGCCATTTAAGCGGGAAAAACTAATTTTGCCGCTGTTAATGAATACCGTGCAACCTTCTAGTGTTATCAGAGTGAGTTTTATGAGTCAACTGGTATTTACAATGAACAGCCACAACGAGGTCTGGGCCACAATTGGTGTTTCATGTTCATTTGATTTTAATAAGAATTTAGTTCTAAAAATAAAAACTATTGCACACTTTGAAGAAAAAAGAGGAATTTTGTCTATTACTCATCCTTCCATCGTCCTGTCTGTTGCTGGTTATTAGATTTTTCGGTGTCTGTTGCTGGAAGGTAGGACCTTTTTTCGAAATTAAGAAAATAATAAAAAAAATTTGAAAAAAAAAAAATAGAACCGACTTCAAAATTGCTCTAAAACGTGAAAAATAATTTTATTCTTTAAACACCATTGATAATGCTTTTAAACGTAATTTCTGAAGTTGGCGCAAAAACAAAACGTAAAATCCAGTGTAACCATGCTTCGTTCATATTTTTTTCAGAAAAGCATCCAAAGTTACGAACGAAACGTTTATATCGTTATTCAAATATGTTGTCATCAATGCATAATTTATGTGATAGTGAAGAAACTGGGCCTGGTTAAATTTATAGTTGTAGTTGAGTTATGACTGAATGATTTTATCTATCGTTTTTGCGCCAACTTCAAAAATTATGTTTAAAAGCATTATCGATGGTGTTTAAAGAATAAAATTATTTTTCACGTTTTAGAGCAATTTTGAAGTCGGTTCTATTTTTTTTTTTCAAAATTTTTTTATTTCATTCTTTTTAGTGTAAATGTAGATATTTCAGTAAAAGTAAGAAGTTACGTAGTAAGAAGTTCGGCTCTATGTCACTGTATTGCTTTAGAAAAGCCTTTATTCAAAATTATCATTACAATTACTATTAATGTTATATGGCACCAAACTTTTATAACAATGAGTTTCATATTGTCGCGTAGATGAAGATAGCGAAGACAATGTGAAAGCCAAATGAAGCGAATACTCGTTAGTCTCATCTCGAGATATTTATTCAGAACCACGAATAAACGTTACATCTCTTTATATACAACTTGAGAAAGTGCTGGAACTTTCCCGACTTGGAAAGATACAGAAATTAATAGAACATTCGAGAAAAACAGTGAATTTAGTAAAATTCACTGTGTCCTAGTCGGGATTTGAACCCGGGTCGCTCGTGTGGGAAGCGAGAATTCTACCACTGAGCCACCGTTATCCACGGATGAAAAGTGCGAACTTCGCTACAATATCATTTTAATCATTTAATAGGGAAATTGCATAAAATGTACTGTTTTTTGCCCATAACTTCTTTTCTAAAGAACAAATATGGTCAAACAAAGTAATGGGACCTAAGTTGAGCCATCCCCTATCCATTAAAAAAAGAATCATCAAAATCGGTTCACTAGGTGAGACGCTATGAGTGGACAAAAAAAAAACATACATACGGTATGAACTGATAACCGCCTCCTTTCTGAAGTCGGTTAAAAATAGAATTAACTATACCAGAGGATTCAGAAGCAGCCAAACTTTTGATGAGATGTTGTTGCATGAGAGAAAAATAGTTGAAAAAGTCTAAATACATTAAAAGGCTCAGAAAATCGAGTAAACCTGAGAGCTATGTCTTAAGCATGTCTGCGACTGGTGCCGTAACATTATGTCATCATAGTTTGAACCCATTTGAAGATAAATATTTCCATTGTGTGTTGCACTGCTTTTAACCAGTTAGATAAACTTTAGACTTTTATCATTAATCATATATTAGCCTATTAACTAGCGTTTATATTTTAGCAGCAGAATGATGTTGCTAATTTACTTTGTCCGAGAATAGCAGCTATTGAGCTTATATTTTGCAATGAGGAAACAGTGAGAATCCCTTATTTCGCTCCTCAAAGCTCCTATGGCACTTTCATATTAAAAGAGGAGAAATTATACATTCAACTAAATTTAGATAAATCTAGTCTGTAGATACAAATAATAAAATATATAAGTTTGAAAGTTCTGCTTCAACAAAATAAGGATGCTTGAATTGAATCATGAGTTTTATATATTACGAGGGCTATTCAGAAAGTAAGGAACATTTTGGAATTAAAAAAAAAATGAAGTGCAAGAATTTATTTTAAATAAAAATCTGAGTAAGCGACTAATATTCTACTGTTCTACATAGTCACCATACAAATTGAGACAATTTTCATAGTGGTGAACAAGCTTTGAAGTTTTTCCGTTTTAGAGTTCTGCCGCCAACGATCTCAGTCACTTAGTGATGCGAACCCGAAACTCCTCGCCGTTGTCGTCAAAACGTTGCTAGGCAGTTTTTTTTATTGGAAACAAAATAAAAACACTCGGTGCTAGATTGCGACTATAAGGCGGATGGGCAAACATTTCTAATTATCTTCCCTTTATCGTGACGCTGGTTCGGCCATTTTTATACTGAATGCACCATTTCCGGATGGAACTTCAACTCCTTACGTTGTTTCCGTACACTCCATACACTTGCCGATAAATTAATATAAGTGTTAGGTTTTTTACTTACAAAAACCGAATCGCAGACCGCACCTCACACCTCGCAGGTTCTTCAATTGCAGCGCACATTTAAAATTTTAATATCGAAAAAAACGGGCAGCATGGAGATGATCCGCTTGGGATCGCTGGATGCCAACTAAAATGCCGAGCACGCTAACACCAAAATATACGTAATTGGAGAGCTCCTGGTGGTGTGAGACGGAAACGTTCTTTACTTTTTGAAGAGCTTTCGTACCACATAAATATTTCCATTTCATACTTATTATATATTTTTAAAATTGATTTTTTGCAATACGCTGAATCTAATAATATTTATCCACGGCCTAGAAAAAGGAAGTCAGATAAACTATTTTGGAGATTTTCTGAAACAGACCGGAGAAAACTTTGTACTAGCGACAGTAGTACAGTAAAATTAGGCCAAAAAATGACCAAACCCAAACATCCAAAAAAAAAAAAAAAGAAGAAAAGTTGAAACCTTGGGGAGGCCCTGTATTTGCATTCTAAACCAACAATTGCAGTGAAGTTCACACAAAAATTTCACTGATTTTAAACTTTTTCGAAGAATAAAATGCCACACAATTACACAATTATCATTTAGCTAATGTCAGAAGGATAATTCTAAAAGAGCTAAGCGAGGTCAGTAACCAGTTTATTTGTGATTGGAGTTATTAAACTGTTTAGAGCGCTGGAGTGATATTTAAAACAAAATCCCTGTGCAGCATAAAAAAAAGTCCAAATTGACTGAAGTTCCCCTCCTTCTTAATGTACTACAGCTTTTCAACAATCTTTTGCCATCACCGTAAAGGGGGATAAACCGAAATTGCCAATAATGAGACGGGCAATGCTGCAATTCTGCACCCTATGTCGGTGGGGGTTCTCATTTGCAAACACCAAGCTGCCTCATTTTTACGCAGCTGGTTATATGAACTATGCTAAATATGTGCACATATACTTGCAACACTATCTGAAACTTTTGAGTACATTATGCGAGAAAAAAATTTGATCACATCAAACATCAGCTAAAACATCAGTTATTCAACGATCCAACGCAGTGACAAATTTAGGTGGTTTAGAACCTGTAGTGATTCAACGATAGAAGAAGTTTTGAGAGCAATGAGCAACAGTAGAATGCTAAATACTGCTCTTCGAGCTCTACAGGTATTGACTCAAGTTGGTGTTGCTCGCCGTTACTGGTCGGTCACTGATAATAAGGTGAGTTGTGATGAGGCATTTAACGTTAGGGTAGTAACATCAAAGGATATTGAAGGCAAACAATTTAGTGGCATTTCTTTTAAAGGACTTTTTTTTTATTAAACGTTTATGTCTCTAGCTTCTGTTAGTAGTTACTATCTGTAAAGATGTGTAAGCCGAAATCATCTTTTACACCGAATGATATGAACAGTAAAGATGGAATAAAAAATCGCTAAAAACTTCTTGTGCGAGTTACGCGCTGATCCTCTATCAGTATTCGATGAATCTGGTTTCAGAAGGAAAGAAATCCTGTATCGTTAAAGTGTTATTATTTGAAGCCAAAGATTCATCAACCATCACAGAACAAACAGCTGGTGTCATATATGTAATAGATGGAAGATACCTGCTCGATCATATTTTGGTTTCTGCGCCTCAAATCTTGTGCTTGCTCTGACGGGTTCATTGGATATAGTGTGTGTTTGATAAGTCTGAAAGTGGACTAAAGTGCGCAACTATATGCACAAACTATGCTAGACATAGCTGCAACAATAACGATTTTGCTGAGAATCTAGATTCCAAAAAAGATCTTGATAACGAAAACTTTTTGTTACAAGCTTAGGAGAAATCATTTGAAAGAAAAAAAACAATTTAGCGTGATTTTTCTGACCATTTAATCAAATTTGCCGGGGGGGGGTCATCTTTTAGTATATAAGTTCCTTTTGGGAAGGTGAGTTACTGTTCTTATGGGGTGGACAGTCCTGATTTAATGCATTTTAGATTTGCATGAAATTATACTTCTACTTGAAATGAAAAGGGGGGAGGGATTGAGGTACTATTTTATTTGGCGGAGGAGGGGATTCTGTAGTTTTGGAAGGACGTGCACCATCGCACTTGGAGGATGGAAACACTTGATTTCTAACTTAAACTTTGCATAAAATAATATTTCCATTTGAAATGTATGAAGGGGGGTTCAGGGGTACTGCATTTTCATGAAGTTTTTTTTTTTTTTTTTAAATGTTTTACAACTTGCGGTTTATATCAATCATTAAAATTATCCCATAAAACATAAAATAATCCGCGATTTAAGAAAATAAGTCATTAAATAAAAGCTAGATTGAGTTGTAAAACATTAAAAAAAAAAAAAAAACTTCATGAAAATGTTGAATAATCCGCCAAATAAAAAACTGTAATAGAATTTATGGCGAACTTGTAAAATACAATATAATTAAATATATAGTATTTTATTATCCAAGCAGTTTTCTTTGCAGCAGAGAGGATACAAAACTTGCAATAAAATTTAAACGGTCCAATTCTCACCAAACGAACATAGAATCTTATTGGTCAAAAAATAACATGACGTAAAATAAAGCTTGCCATTATTGTTCCTTAAAAACACAAAACAACGTTGTTTCAATTGAATTTTTATGACTTGAAATTCTCAATTCTAAAATACAGACAAGGTAATAATATCAAAGCAAAAAGGTGTGATATCTCAGCAAAAACAACCCTGTTGTAAAAATTTCCCCGCCAAGAAAACCTTTAACTCTTCCTCACAAAAAAGAAAGCCTTCATCCTAAACCAAAAAAAAAAACCTCAGCCTTAAAAAGTCATGCTATATAGTTTGCCCGCCAAGTATCTGCCAAACTATCATCCTCCCTGTTCTCCTCTTTCATCACACTTACTTCAGTTAGATCTTCCTCCCACCTTCAACTCCTCAGAAATGTGGATAGATCCTTTAAAATGTTTATCTAGTTTGGCGGGAAGCTTTTTACTCACCAAGCAACCACATCAACTAGAAAAGCTTCCCGCCAAACAAGATAAACAATTTAAAGGATCTATCCATATTTCTGAGGAGTTGAAGGTGGGAGGGAGATCTAACTGAAGTAGGTGTGATGAAAGAGGATAACAGGGAGGATGATAGTTTGGCAGATACTTGGCGGGCAAACTAGATATTATGACTTTTTAAGGCTGAGGTTTTTTTTTTTTTTGGTTTAGGATGAAGGCCTTCTTTTTTGTGGGGAAGAGTTAAAGGTTTTCTTGGCGGGGTAATTTTTACAACAGGGTTGTTTTTGCTGAGAGGAAATTTACCTTGTCAAAGGTAAATAGCTCATACCATAACCAAACGGCAACATTCATTCATATTTTCCCAGGTAAATTTAGATTCTTTTAAAGTTTGCTAATTCAAAAAATATATGTCTCACTGTTTCCACTTACTGTGGGAATAGTGAGATGAAATTGCGTTTCGTTTATATTTTTTTTATTCTATGTGTGAATTCATAGTTTTTTTCTAAATCCGCTTTTACAATACATTAACCCCTAGCTAAATAACTCTTTCGGATATATAGCGCTTTTTCTGTGGCCCCTGAAGAATCAAAGGTAGTAAAATTTCGTTCAAAATTTAAGGCACTTAAAATAGTAAAAACTTTGTATTTTTAAGGAAAATTGTTTACTTTCCTTTTTAGCCAATAAATAAAACAGGGATATATTTCATTCTTCTGAATTTGTTATATCTTTAGTTATAATGATCCTAATTCTTATTTCACTGAAAATCCATTATTTTTTTGCAATTCGTTTCTTTTTACTATTAAAAAAACAATTGGTAAGATAATTTTCTATTTTCGCCTTTTTTCAAAATTTCTTCTGAATATTAGAATAAACTACATTAGACGCAATATTAGTTGTTTGAATGTTAGTTCACTCGTTAGCTTTAAAACCTTGGCTATATTGTGTTTGCATATATAACGCGCTTTTTATTGTCTCCCGACAAGCGCAATACAACGAGGGGCTACTTTACCTATTACATTGAAAAATATTGTACTATTTGAAAGAAATAGATTTCTTCGTTTTTAGTAATAAAAATGTAGTTGAATTTTCGTGTATCACTGTATCCAACCTCCCCTACTTTATATAAGTTTTATTTTTAATATAATACGGATTTTAGGTTTTGACGTAAACCAACTATAGGAGAAAATAACGAAATTCAATATCATATGTTAACATTCTTAAAGATATCATTTATAACTATGCGTTTTCACCTTAGTAATTGCTCTATGTATTTGTCCTTTTGGAAACCTTTGTTACGATGAATTCTCAGAAATCTTGTTTTTAAATACCGATAGCGACAATTGCGTATAAAAAAAGCACGAAACGAGCTACAAACCATTAACTTATCGTCCTTTGGTGAGTTTACAACATCATATAATTTTCTTTTACTAACTTTTACTGTTGCAGCTTTTTATTTGTATAATAATTTGGAAGTGCTGTAAAATCTATTTGCTTTGTGTTTTACGAACATTATTTTCAGACATTCATTCATTTCTTTCTATTTAAAGCTTTACTGCTCTATACAAGCAGCGCAAACTTTAGATTACTGCCTTAATGGCTTTGAAAAGCCATTATGGAAATTTTAAGTGCTCATTTGAAGAAACATATTTATTTTAAAGGAATTTTGGAAACAATAGGGTCATATAGTTTGAGAAGTCTTAAAAGTATCGCATGCGAAGTACTATGGTTTCCAAAGCCGATTTTTTTTTTCTGCTATTAAATTAATATTTTTTTACATACAATGGCTCTCAAAAGTGTTTGTACACTTTGAATTTTTTTAGTAAACCAAAATAACGCGAAACTAAATTCGAATATGAAGTCCAATATTTTTTCACATCATTCCTGTGTCATTCTAAATAAAACCCTGCAGTAGTTTTAAAAATGTTGACGGATCTTCTTTTTGAATTGGGTCAAAAAACGAAGAGACAGGGAAATAATACGCCACAAAAGTCATCGTACACTTAAATATATTCGAATAAATTCATGATTAAAATTATCATATGTCGTTTATTTATTTATTTTTTTTTTTTTTTTGCATTGTGTTGACCCTTAAAGGTCATTTGGCTTAAATTTTTTGTTTATACATTCCTTAATATTGTGCTTATTACTTTTAAATGGCTGGTATTCGTGAAAATCACAAACACCATTCGAAATTTAAATTTTTTCCCCACTGTAGCGGTAAATTGGTTTGAAATGTTTCTAAATAAGTTAATTTATTCCATTCTATAGAAAAATGCTTGATAAAATGCTTTAAAGAAAAGAATCGAACCGAAAACAAGGTAAGAAAAGGCCAACCGGCAAAGTTGACAAAGCGTGTTTGGAGATTTACAGTTACAAAAATTATGACAAATACACATTTTAGTGATGTAAAAGTTTCTACAGAGTTAAATGAAAATTTTTACATTTAATTTTCACCTAAAATTGTTCGCCAAGTTCTCTGATTAGCTGGATTAAATGAGACCTCTTCCCACAGAAATTTTCTTGGCCGTGCGAAAAACAAAGCTTACGCTTTTCGTCGCAAAATCAATGATAAATAAGCTGAAAACGTTTTGGAATTACGTCTTACTTACAGATAAAAATGAATTTAACATTTTTGGTTAAATTGTTGTACAATTGTAAAAAGAAGAAAAAATTAGGAACTTAATCTTATGAACTTAGTTGGACCAGTTAAACAGAACGGTGAAGGTGTTCCTGTGTGAGGGTGCATATCAGCATCAGGACTTTGTAGTTTGGAATCTTTTGATGAAATAATGAATCATCCTGTTCATTTAAATATTTTAAAAACCAAATTTAAACTCTCAGCCAAAAATTTGGTTATCGGGAACAACTTTGTTTTTATCAAGATAACGATAAGAAAGCACACGGTTTTCAACGTTTGCGTCTAAAGCCTCAAAAATTGTCCTAAATTTTAGAAAAGATATCTGGAGGCTAGACTTGAAAACACGGCTTTGAAACAAAAATAGAGCTAGAAACAGCAAGACTGTCGAAGTTTTTTTAAACACTCACACACACTTCTTACTCAGAAATTACACACACACACACACAAAAAAGAAAAAATAATGAAATCTATATTCCCAGACGTTTAAAAGGTGTTGTTGATACTGCATGATAGTCTACTAAATAATAATTTAATAAAAAGTTAGATTATTCAATAATACATAGACATTTTTAAAGTGTACGAAGACTTTGAGATAAAATTTCCGGGACTTTTTGGTTTTTTATTTTTAAAAAATTAAGTTTTAATATTTTAAAAAAAGTTCATGTAGTTTTGTTGAAAATTGATCATAGATCTTATAATTAAATACCATTTCCGAAATATTAATTCTAACCAATGGATAGAGTCCTATTTCATTGAAAGTCGTAGGTGTACGAATACTTTTGGGAGCCACTGTATGTAATGTAAAAATTCGAACATAATTTATTATGTTGGATTTTTTACATTACATTTTCGGGTCCCATAGTATAAAAATGGGAACCGAACTACAGTGTGATGCAAAAGTGTAGGCACAAGATAAAGGTTTTAATCACTGAAATTACTTAAAATGTTAATGTCACAACAACAGCAAAGAAATGCAAGAGGACAAATTTAAAATTTTGTGATAACCATTACAAATGGTAAGTGAACCTCTCCTCTGTCGGCTAGATATAGTAGGGGAATGAAGGGCAAAGTGAAATAGTGGGGTAAAGTGAAATAGTGGGGCAAAGTGAAATGGTGATATATTTACTCCGCTTTTAGCGCCACCTATCTGTTAACATTTTAGCTATGTAGTAACACATGTAGTCTATTCCAGTCAAGAAAAAGTTACCTCTGAAAATCAAAGATAAGGATAATAAAAGCAATTTTCAAAAATTGACACACATATTGTAATATTTTGTTTGTAAGTCAAAAATTATTTTTATTTTTATTAAATGGTAAAGTTCTTGTTACTAACCTTTTAAATATTATTTGATATCTACTAATATTCGTAGCAGTACTTATCTATTTAATATTAAGCTTATTTTAAATAACTTGTTCAGTTATTAAGTGCATTCTTGACAAAGTGGATGGGGCAAAGTGTAATAGCTCATTTCATACACTTATTTAATCCTTTATCAAATCACTTGCGTCTTTATTTGTTAATTATTTCAATTACATTCCTTCATTTAATAACTCCCTTATTTATTTATTCATTCACTATTTTATTCTCTCATTAATTTTTCTCGCATATTACTTAATCAATAAATTTTTATTTGTTTATTTTTCTCCTTTTCTTTTTACTTATTCATCCATTCTTTTATTTACTACCTCATTTGTTCAAACATTATCTTTAATAATGTAATTAAAAATATTTCATTCGAAAAAAAATTCAGTTTTCACTTTGCCTCATGAAAAATAAAAATGAAAATGTTCCACCTTTCTTTGCAGGTAAAAAGTTACTGCCAAAAATAAAAAATGTTTCAAAGCAAGTTTTATTACAAAATATATTGTTCTTTCTGTATGAACCGTAAATTTTAGAAAGAAATTTCAATTTTTTCATATTGAAAAATGTTAGTGATTTTAACTATTTCACATTGCCCCACATTCCCTTACATCAAAAACACGGTAGTTTGGTAGGTGCTGCTGTACAGCATGATTTAGAAAAAATATTCAATGAAAGCCTAAAGTTTGAGAACTTTAGCGTTTCCCAACCTTTTTTGACCTGCGGACTGGCGAAAGCTTTTGAAAAATAAAAAAATGCGTACGGGTGATGATTTTTTTTTCTTTTTTCTTTTAACCCAAAAAGCAAATTTAAAGGTAAAAAAATATAAATAAATTGTATTTCCGAGTAGTTAAAAAGATGTGAATTTCGATGTGTTGTTTAGAATTTTGTTTAATGTGAATTTAGATGTGAAAAAATTGAAAATTTTGTCTCCGGGACCGTTAAACATTTGAAATTTTTTTGCTAACGTTTAAGCTTTTTTTTTTCTTTTTTACCAAGCAATAATAATAATAGATGAAGTAATAAATATATTTTCAAAACCTTACTTGGTGTTAAATCTACAGTGGGCACTAAAAATGCTGAAAATTGAGCAAAAAATCGAAAAAAAATTCGTAGCCTTTTTTTTAAAAATACTATATCAGCAATTGTATTCAGGGAAAACAGTTTTTTTTTTCATTCCATGCATTATTTAAAGACTTATCTGTTAATTTTGATTTGCGCATCCGTGATCATGCCCCTTAGTTCAGGGGTGGCAAATAGGGGAATCAAGAGGGGGCGGTCGCACCCCCAAATTTTTTGAGCAGAATGATAGAAAATGGGTGAATTCAATTTATGTAACTCGGAAATCAATGTTGATTAAAAACAAATCTCGCTGGTTTTCAGTAACTATTTGATGAAACTCGACCCATTCCCAGACTAGAAAAAATAATTTTCGTTATTTGGATGATGACTTAGAAATTCATGAAGTATTTTCCGGTCTTTTCAGAACATAGAAAACTGATAGAGAACCATGGGTAATTTTAACTAAAGATGACATTTCTTCATATAGGCTAAATGTTTTATACTTGTGTGCCCAGTGTAACGATGGTATGTCCAATATGAGAGGCTCGTGCAAAGTGATGTGGCTGCATGGTTTTCGCAAGAAAACTCCTTGATATTTTACATTCACTTTTACGCTCATTTTTTAAGTGTATATTTATTTAGTGAGTGTTCATCACTTTCTTCTGCTAAAAACACTTTTCAACTGTTAAATGCATTATATGCTTTCATAGAAACTTCTTAAAAATGCATGTGATTATTGAATTTAAAAAAAAAATATCAAAAATACCTTTTATGGGGATCTATAATTATACAATCTCGAAGTGACACAAGATGTTCTTCAAGAGTTAAAACCATAAAAATATTACTCTATAACTTCAAAGCAGTGATTTGACGACTGGAAGAATTATTGCAAAAGGATTTTTTCAATGGTGAGAAAGCTCATGCCCTTTAGCATGTATGACTTCTTTTGAATTTTTATTCAGTTTGTTTGTATTGAGGAAAGTTTTTGAAAAATGCTTTTCTATCAAAATATCTTCAATCCAATCCACTACTCTTAATTTTCGGACTATTAAAGCCATAGTTCAATCTACCAACTGATCTGTCCACCATACTACCATAATTCAATCTACAATTGAAACTGAAAATAGATTTTACATAGATGTATAATTCAATTAAACGTGAAACTTTTCAAAAAAAAATCCTCCTCCGAGCCAATTTTAAAAAGACGAAAAAGAAAAATAAACAAAAAAAGTGACAAAAATCTACCTGATGATGTGAAGTCAAACATTGATTTTTTTTAAATATTTTGTATGAAGTAATAGATTCAGTTTCGAATGAAATTATCACAAGCTTTGATGATAATTATTTTTCTGTATGGTTGGCTCTATATTATTTGGATTGGATTTTGAAAACGAAAATTAAAATGTTCCAATTATGAGTAGAATTTTTAGCATGAGGCAAGAAAAATTACAATCAATATGCCGACCGACCGGTTATCACATCCAGAGACTGCAGTTTCGTCCTTGCTATGGACTCATCAGTCTGGAATAGTGAATAACAGAGCTGGAAGCAGATGACATCTCATTGAAGCTGAGAGGGCCAACGAGACTAGATTATTCAATGATGAAAAATAAAGCCTCTCATAATTTTTGAAGTTGGTGGTTTTGAAGAGCAAGATGTAAAAAGTGTTTTCATACATAACTTTGTTACTTCAATTATTTTTAACTATTCCAATCAGATCCGCTAGTAGAGAAAGATTTTTTTTATGTCTCAGGAGGTTAGAGAATTATTTTCGAAGCACAATGAGCTTTTTCACCATCTTTTCTATTTAGCTGTGCTGGCAAAACAGCACGACACTGGGCACTGATAGATTAGTAACACGATTCTCTGCTCTTCTGAATTCCAAAAATCATGCATTAAAACTTTTCCAAAAGGTATAAAAAAACTTTATCGAGATGTTTTGTGTGATTAATTATTAGGAAAAGAATCAACATTTTAATTGTTTCTAAACACTAATTTTTATTCATATTAAACCGATTTTATGACCACTTCCTGTTAACTTATGTGTGTTTGGTACCACACTGTGGTAATACATATTTAAGAAACTCGACCTCCCCCCCCCCAAATGAAAAGTTGAAATGCCGCCCCTGCCTTAGTTTATATTTTACAACATGTATACATAAAAACAGATTTGAAATTTTCGATGCACCACAATATTTTTTGAATTAAAATGAAACTTTAGAAACTCATTTGGATAATGCCTAATTATGGTTGTATACGTAAAAGTAATGTCGGTTATATAAAGTTAGAAATTCAACTCTTCTGTTGTTAAATTCACCGTATTTGCAGAAAATGTTACATTAATTTTCATTTTTAGCCATTTTTTTTATCAAGTGTCTCATAAAACATTACATGTAGGGGAAGACCGCTTATATTGGACCACTGCTTAAATTGGACCGAGGGCTTAAAATCTAGCGTAGAGTTCTGTGCTACACTCTGCCATTGGAAATACTAAGATTTGTGTCTGAAACCATTGAGGATGAAGTTTCGTCACATTTCGATCTGCATAGCTTTTGTGTTATTTTTGTTGAAAACCTGTTTGATCTTATTTTGAGAACTTTTATCCAGTAGAATATTACTAAAATTTGTGAACTGAGAAAATTGCTTTTATAGTATGTTAAACAGTATTTATTGGGGATTACAGCAATGTATTTACATGCACGATTGGGAAACTTGTTGACAAGGAATAAACAAAAGAATAAAAAATGGCGTGTTTTCCTTTATTGGACCGAAAAAATACAGCTACAGGTGTTTCATTGTGTGCTTCATCAATTCGGAGACGTCTGCTGCAGCGTGGGCTGCGCGCAAGGATTCCTTTATACAGGATTCCTCTCACGCAAACCCATCGCCGCCTGCGGCTACAATGGGCCAATGTGCTTAGGAGCTGGCATGCTGATTAGCAGCAGGTTGTCTTTTCTGACGAATTCCGCTTCAATTTGTGGCACCATGATGGCCGAATTCGTGTCGGGCGCTATGCCGGTGAACGACACATTCCAGAGGGCATTATCGAACGCCACAGTGGACGAACACCCGGAGTTATGGTCTGGGGTGCCATAGCATATCATGGACGATCACAATTGCTACGAATTGTGAGCAATTTGAACAGTACCCGATATATAAACGTAGTTTTACAGCCCCAAGCTATTCCCTTCCTGCAAGGATTGCCAGGGGCTGTATTCCAGCAGGATAATGCCCGTCCACATGTCACCAGGACTGTCACATTCTACCTTGATTCGCAGCAGATACAGTTTCTTCCTTGGCCTGAATATTCCTCAGGTATGTCACCGATTGAACAGGTGTGGGATTTCGTTGGGCGGCGTCTCGCTCGTGATCCTTGTCCTGTTGCTTCGACACAAACAATATGGAATACTCTTTCGCAGGCAGATATTTAAACTTTGTTTTACTCCATGCCGAGTCGTGTAGCAGCTCTTATTACAGCGCATGGTGGTCACACAAAATACTAATTTCTATCTCTTTTTATTGTTTGTTTGGTTTGAAAATGTAATCATCTATTTGTACCGTTACCACTCAATTGTGTATTAAATTTTATTCAACTATGATGCTTCCTTCATGGTGTTGCAATTTTCACAAACAGGAGTGCATAAATTAAAACTGTTCTTGGTAAATCTTTTAAAATATATATTTCAAGCTTTTAAATGATATACAATGCTTATAGTTTTGTTAATATTGAAATTTTGATGCTCAGGTTGACATTTTCGTGGAATTGCCCGAAAAAGTATTCATTTTTGTTGTACCAACTTTTTTTTTAAATTGTTTTAGATGCAATAAATATACAAGCACAGAAGCCATCTAGATCAATTATTGAAGGAAAAAAAATGTGTCCACTGTAGCCTTAAAGAACTGTTACAAAAAAAGGTTTAAATGTAAAGAACAAGATAAGTAATTGTTGTAACAAATATACATAAATAGTGAACATTACTGAAAAATCATACAAAACTACAAAAAATAATCAAGAAGTTGAGGACCAGCCAAATTTCTCTGCGGACCGGTGCCGGTCCGCCGTTTCACCGGTTGAGAATCTCGAGAATATGTGATTTTCAATTAATAATGTACAATTGTAGAAGTTTTGGGGAGCGAATTTGCCGCAGGCTTTCTTAATCGCTGATTTGAGCTCTTGCACTAAATAATACTGCTTCCCATTCTAGTAGAAGTCACTTGAGAGGATTCTCAATGCTCAATCGGATTGAGAAGGCTAGTCAGTTTACCACATTAATATTCTGAGATGTATGCCATTCGTTTGTGTAGTAGGAAGTGTACATTGATGCGTTATCTTTCTGAAAGGTCCGATTCGAAGCACTTATGAGTTAACCAAACCACACCAATATTTTATCACCTAGAATTTCCTGACAATTTTTTAAATTTTGTGTACGATTTAAGGAGCGAGAAAGAGATTAAAGAGAGATGCACCTATTGCATCCAAACGTTCAACGCTCCATTAGCAAGCTAATATCTTGTTGTAAGCAGCATATGCTGTTCGAACTTTTCTCAAGTCACGCTTAAATAATGATAACCCATCTGCAATATCTATACTAATAATATAAAGCTGTAGAGTTTGTTTGTTTGAACGCGCTAATCTCAGGAACTAATGGTTCAAATAGAAAATTTCTTTTTTTGTTGAATAGTTCATTCATTCAGGTAGGCTATAGGATATATAACATCAAGCTATGACTAATAGGAATAGAGGAGCAATAAAGATGTTATGAAAATGGGAAAATTTATATAATAATATAAAATGCTTGGAACGCAGAATATACGTAGCCACGGTGGTTCGACCTGAAAGTGCGGGCTTCGTGATCCAATGGGCGTAGGTTCGAGTCAGCCATGAGGCAAATCTCAAAGGAACGTTTAACAGAAAATCCTAAAAGTGATTTGTTTAAAAAATATGTATATACGTCTTGTATATGCATATCATTATCTTATTTTTCTTATTAACTAATATTAAAAATATGAAGAGTTTGTTTGAACGCAGTAATCTCAGGAAATACTAGTTCGAATTGAAAAATTCTTTTTGTGTTGAATAGTCGATTCATTGAAGAAGGCTATAGGTCAAATAACATCATGCTATGACTAATAGGAGTGCAGCAGCAATAAACGAGCTGATGTGTGTGCCTCACATGACTTCCTTTTACTCGAACTTAATGATAATAGTGCCTTGGAGTAAGCAAAGAAACACTTTAAATGTTTTCACCCAAAGTTTGTTGCGAATCGAATCAAAGAAAACGTTTTATAAAGATAAATTTTCCAAATGATGGCAGTTTTGATGTGATTCAATGGTTAACTCTCAAAATATGGCCAAATTGAATCCCGATTTTAAAAAACCTTCAAATTTGGCGACAAAACTTGGCGACCAAAAGCTTGGCGATATATTGCCAAGTGTTTGCCAAATTACATCAGCACTTGAGTTTTTATTGAAATTAGCAATGATTGTACCCCAAAGGAACATCTGAATGCAACCAAAATGGAAGGTGCCCAACTAGACCCCACTAGGAGTCTACGTACCAAATTTCAACTTTCTAGGGCATACCGTTTTTGTGTTATGTGAGATACATAAGCACATACACACATACATATGTACATACGGACGTCACGAGAAAAATCGTTGTAATTAACTCGGGGATCATCCAAATAGATATTTTCGGTGTCTATACGTTCTTAACATATATCCACGTGTGGTCGGGTTGAAAAAAAAAAAAAAAACTCAATAATCACTCTGGGGCGAGCAAAATGGAAATTAAGGCCGATTTTTGAGTGAAATTTTTTTCGCGAATACAATACTTCCTTTATTTCATAAAAGGAAGTAAAAAATATATTCTAACTATCGTTGAGAAAAATTGCTTCGTTAAAATGAGTTGTTTTTTTATAGATTATTTAAATGGGTTTTAAAACGGGACCGAACGAGTTGTTCGTTCTAACGGATATTTCGTTGCATTGGTATTCGTTGTAACGGGATTTCAGCGTATACAAAAAATACAATATTGCAACTTAAAGTGTAATACTTTTGATTAACAATTTAATCGTATAGTTACTAATAAGAGCATTTATACCACCCCATGTGTGAATTCTCTCCGACCCTGTAAGTTCAGATTGAGCAATACACCATCTTGGTTTTGTTACAACTGTAACATTATATTAAAGCTCAACTGCAAAAGAGCAATGAAAATGCAAAACAAACATATGATATACTTATACTTGAATAGTTTAGAAGGCAATTAATAAATAGAGCGTTTTTTACTACTGTGGTGAAGGAAACTGTGTTCTACTTTTACCTTACATAAAAGGCCTCAAAAGTTTCATAAAGGTAAATTTAATGGTCTGATTTTAGGGTTTTTTTCTTAAAAAAAAAAAAGGTTGATTTCAGCCTCACTTTTCTCCTCCTGACCCTATTGTATTTTCATTTTTATCTCTTTAATTTAGATGATCTTGCAAACATTGCTCCTTCTTTACGATATTATTATGTTTTTATTTATTTATGTATATATGCGTATATTGGTTTGAAGTTTCGTATTTGTCACAGTTAATGCTGTAATATAATTTCCATAATTCTTTTCTGACACGTTTTACTCTTGCGTATGGAAAATCGATTTAATTAAAAAAGACCCAGCTAAAGCAAATTAATAGTTTGCATTTACTGAAGCATAATAAACATATTTTTAGAGAATGAATTTGATTTTGTTTGTATGTTGACCCATATTTCCTTTCACATTAAAGACGTGAATTGTTTTCAAATAACTGTGCTTGCCGTTTAAAATCTATATTTTTAATAATTTGGAGCATAAGAAAATTTGAGAAAAATTAAGTTAATGTTTGAAAAATTGATGTTGATACACGGGAGTGTGTGCTCTTTTAGTTCTGGCTGAACCTCATGTTTAAAGAAGGCTTCGACCACAATATATCAATTTCTTTAAAAAGCTATGTAGCAGTAGTTAATAATTGACAGTTCTGGGACAACGGAGGCGTTGAGGCGTTAACGCCTCCGTCGATTCCCACCTCCGTCGATTCCCACCTCCGTCGATCCCGACCGCCGCCCCCCGACCTTGGGGTTGCGCTGCCTCCCCCTCCCCACAACCGGGGCCGCCGCGAGAACCCGTAGAAGGTGATGAGGTTTTTTCGCGCGCTTTTTTTTTTTTTCGCGCATTTTTGGACTTAGAATATTTTGAACTTGTTGTCATGACAACCAGAGTTTTAGGATGGCAACTTTTAAGAACGTTCGTGGCGCCATCTATTGAGATTTTTTATTTCCAGACTTTGAATAATTTCGACGAATGGTTGTCAAGACAACCAAAGTTTCGCGAATTTAATTATTTTTATTTTACAGAGTGTTGGGAATCGAACACCCAAACTTTGAGTTAGCAAAAACGTATGCTAACCACTATGCTATATTTTCCATTACACTTTCAGTCTTAATGTGAATCTGTACCATGACAACGAATATTACAATTAAATTAATTTTAAAACCATCAGTTAATTCACTCTTTAGTACTAATCATGGCATGTCATTAACTGAATTTCAGCTCATAATTGAAACTATCATCATCATTATTATTATTTTTCATAATAACAAAGTTTTCACTTAAGTAAAGATTTATTTAAATACAACCCATTCGAGATTTTAGATTTATTTCAATGCTTTGTGGACTTGAAATATATTTTAAACTTTGATTTTCTTTTTCATGCATTTCAAACTTTATCATTTTTATTTTTTCTAACTTGTTCATACATTTTGAACTTTAACGTTTTTTCCTGTCATTTAGCACTTTGATTATTTTTTTTTCACTATTTTAGCGTTTTTCAATTATTTTCAGTCTTTAACTATTTTCTTAGCCTTTTAGTCTTTAACTAATTTCAAGCATTTCAGACTTAAATTATTTTTTCGTGATTTCGATTTTTTTTTTTAGTATATTTTAGAGTTTGATCATTTTCTCGCTTGTTTTTACTTTTTCGTTTTTTTTCCGATATTTTTAAACTTAGAAATTTTTCGCAATTAGTGACAGGAATCGAAACCTCAAATTTTTCGAAACGTTATCATGTCTTCAATTTTTGCAATCATGTCAAACTTGCAATCAATTTACTCGTAGTAGTAATTAACACTTATCATTAACAAATTTTCACGGATTTTAAAAATTAACTTAATTAATTTTTTCCAGTAAGCAAATTGCGCACTCAAGTTACATTCCAACACTGCATATACGCTTCAAGAGTTTCATTGAATTTATCACATTCCATTTAATTAACTCTAATAATTTCTTTTTCATTAATACTTAACTTAATCATTTTATCATACATTTATTCCAGTTACAAAATTATGCTTAAAAGTTATTTATTTTTCTTAGCACAAGAGATATTAACATGTTCCTACTAAAATGCTTTTCACTCTAGTTTGAGTTTACTAAAATAGCAACTCATTTACGATTTAGATTCATTTAATCGTCTTTGATTCTTTTTCATTATTATTATTTTACATTATCACATACGTTATTATTTTTATACATTTATCCATTTAATTTTCCAAAATCTACAATCAATTTACTCTTTGTATTAATTAACACTTATCACTATCAAATATTTTCATGAATTTTAAAAATTATCTTCTTAAATAATTTTTTACTGTAACCAAATTTCCCACTCAAGTTATATTTTATCACTACATATGCTTTTCATGAGTTTCATTTAATTTATCGCATTTCATTTAATTAACTCTAATAATTATTTTTTATCATCGATATTTAAGTTAATCATATTTTGATTTCTTTATTTTATTTTTTTTTTTTCATGCAAACACTCTTAATGGAATAAAATAAAATTTTCAACTTTCATGAATTAAATCCCCTCTGACTATTTTATTTTACTTTACCATACTTTACTATTTTACTTAGTGCGTTTTACTATTTATCATTCATTACAGCTTTTCCAAAATATTACTTTACAACCAACTAATTTCATTAACAGAATTTTCATTACAATTTATAAATTTCACTTTTATTTAATTATTTTTACCTACGGTAAAATAAAACACATCACATAAAAAAGTTAAACATCAATGAAGAACCCGAGAAATGTTAAAATTATAAGTCGAGTATCAAAACTTCATGTCAGCAAATTTTAAAAATAGACTTACCGAAAAATAATTTCTACTGAAATTCATTTCAAAACTTGGAATCAATTTACTCTTAGCATTAATAAACACTTATCATTAAGAAATTTTCATGGATTTTAAAAATCAACTTATTTAATTTTTTCCAGTAAGCAAATTTCGCACTCAAGTTACATTTTATCACTACATATGCTTTTCAAGAGTTTTATTGAATTTATCACATTTTATTTAATTATTTTTTGATTAGTATTAAACTTAGTCATTTTATCGCTTAGTATTTAACTTAATCATTTTCTTGCTTGTTTTTACTTTATCGTTTTTTTTCCCGTTATTTTTAAACTTAGAAATTTTTCACAATTAGTAACAGGAATCGAACCCACAAATTTTTCGAAACATTATCAGGTCTACAATTTTTATCCAACTAATTTATTTTAAAAACTTGCAATCAATTTACTCTTAGTAGTAATTAACACTTATCATTAATAAACTTTCACGATTTTAAAAAAATCAACTTATTTAATTTTTTTCCAGTAAGCAAACTTCGCACTCAAGTTACATTTCATCACTTTATATGCTTTTCAAGAGTTTCATTTAATTTATCACATTTTATTTAATCAACTCTATTAATTATTTTTTGATTAGTATTTAACTTAGTCATTTTATCGCATAGTGTTTTACTTTATTATTATTATTTTTTTTTTTCATACAAGCACTCTTGTTAGAATAAAACAAAATTTTCAACATTCATGAATTAGAATCACTTTGACTATTTCATTTTCCCAATAATATTTTACTTTAACAACTAATTTCTTTAACAAAATCGATATCATTTATTTTAGTCTTTATCCTTTTCGAACGATACATTCAAATGGACAGCTATACGTTAAATTAAGAAACTTAATCTAAATTTTGACAAATTAAGTTATAGCTAAATACTGACTAAAATTAAGTACAAAAGACTAACCTTTTTGGGGTGAAATCCCTCAAGTACCAGCTATCGCGAAGTTATTTAAAAACAGTGAATGAAATTGTAATAAGTGGATTGTTAATTATAACTCAATCTCACAAATTACAACTACATGCATGTTTTATTTGAAATCGCTGCATACGGCTGTTTGCCCATCGTCGATTTGCAGAAGGCATGCCGTGAAATCGCAAATCAACGCGGCTGTTGAAAAAAACTCCCATAATCCCAAAGAACTTCCCATCGTCCACACTCACCGAGGCGAATTGAGAAAATGACTTTATCAATATTGCTATCTACCCCTTTACCGATAACAGATAACAAACCCCACGTGCGAGTATTATTCACCACCTGGCCTACGTCTTTCAAGTGATGTCACTGTTTCTGACCAATTAAAATTAGTTCACGTTTCTCAAATATCAAGCACATAGATTGACAATAGCCTGATGTCTGGTTTTCCAAACAAAATTTTAGATTTTAATTCGTAGTTTCGAATTAATTTCTTTTTCATTTCAAACTTATATAAAAAAATTTCCAGCTTGTAAGAATATTTCTTTCAAAAACAGATTTTTGATTCAAAACAGTATTTTTTCAAACTTGTAATATTTTTCTACTTAGAAAATGAAATCAAAAATTTTTGTTTTCTTTAATCATATAAAATGTTTTTAAAAAATAATTTCTCAAACTTGTAATATTTTTCCACTAATTAAAAAAAAAAATCAATTTTTTTTTTCAATCATGTAAAAATAAATTTTTATTCTTACAACAATAAATTTTTCCGCAAAAATATTTTTTTCAAATCAAAATAATAATAATAATAATATTTTTGTAACATATTATTTTTTTTCTTTTCAATCTTTTTTTTTTTCGCAAAACTATTTTTTTTTTTTTTTCAAAAATTTTCAAACTTATAAAATAAAATTTTTTCAACTGAATCTTTAAACGAAATGATTTAATTAAATTTAAAACTCAATATCACTTTACTCTTAGTATTAATAACCAATAGCACTTAACCATTTACTCTTCGCACTCTAAGTATTAATTAACACACATGCATTATAAATAATAATAATAATGTTTAAGATACTTACAAATCATCCACTCAAGCTTTCAAATATCCATCTAGCATGTTATTGTTCATTCGTGTGAGGGAACTTGTAATAAAACTTTACTCATCAACCGAAATTATAAGCGAAAATATCACATTTTCAGCACTTAATATAATCCTACAATTAACAAATTGGTTTTAACTTTGAATTTAAGAAAAATAAAAACTATTACACACTTAGTAACATATCTATCGATGTATATTATTTCATGACAAATCACAAATAGGTGAGGATCTTTTATCGATCATGTGACCAACTAAGTTAAGAAAGAGCATCCTTATCTCATATGAGAATTTATAAGTCTTTAATATTTCTCTTTAATGTAAGTGTATTCATACGTACGAGTTTGTGTATGTGAATATAACTGTGTATTGTTTTCAAACCATTGACATGTTTAAGCTTTACGTTTCTAATTTTGACTTTCCACTTAGCATTAGTCGAAGTCCTTCGCATGTATTAAACTATAGAAATATCACAAAAATTATATTTTCATTCAGTCTTAATTACAAAACCATACAATAACATGAAGACAACACCGATAGTATAAAGATTACTTACAATAAAATGCATATAAAGAATATATGTAAGAGTGATTTCAAAGTATAATCCATCAACCATATTCAACATCTCAATAAAAACACAAGTCTCTTTTAAAATGATAAACACAATTTATTCACACACACAGTAAAAGACAATTAAAAAAACTTACATCTTTAAGTAAAACTCTTCAAAACTTTCAAGCGTATTTTTAACATCGATTGCATCAAATAAATCAGACACATGACATTTTAAACATGGACTATCAACATTCAAAGTAACGAAGTCACGAGTCAAGTTTTCCCAATTAACATTAAAAAGAGCCTGTTCGAAAAAAGTGTCGAACTTCCGACCCCTTGTTAATGATTCACATCCATGCACGCTCATGTAAAAAATGAATCCATTTTTACAATCCACACATTCTTTTTTAGAAAGGTAGTTTATGTTGCATATGAGCTCATCAAATAGTCACTTACGTAGAGAATCAGCCAGTTTACCAACTTCTTGTGATGTATATGTGCTGATTTTATCACATCGACAATCACAGGGATATTTTTTCTCAATTTCCGGAAGGATGTACTCTTTTTGAGTATAAGTCATAAGTTTGTCTTTGACACTACGTGAGATACAAGGGGACGCGTAGCACAATTTGTCAATCTGGCTTTCCAAAAGTAGAACTCTATCAGGTATCAACTGGAACACTTCTCGTTTCAGTTTGAACAATCTTTGCACACTAACACAGATGTTACCATTCGCACTCGACTCTCCTTTTTTATAACAAAAGCGAAATCACGGTCTTCGATTAATTTTTGATTTATATTTTTACGTAGGCTTGAAATTAGTGATCTCCACACATCTGGTTCTAAGGAAACACCATCCTTAGTTGGTCGAAGAATACCATCTTTCCCACACGTATATCTTCTAATATGCACGCGTGTACGTTTCCGAAAAGTATTCACCTAAAGTGAAAATACAATCACCCAAGTGTATCGTATCATCAGGCTGTGGAGAAGCCTCAGTGTTCATTTTCATGTTCGTTGCATCCCATCTGTTCATCTTCAGGCTTCAAAGTTTCAGAATGATTTTCACCAGCGTTACTCATTCTTAACTCTCATAGGATTAAGAGTCACAATACTAAAACAACTTCTTGTGAACTTAAAAAATAAATCAAACTAGGTTTTAACACTAGCGGGTGAAGAAAAATCCTAAGTACATAGAATGAAATTTCACGACGTCTTTCAAAGCTCAGAATCACTCTGAAAATGATTCTCCAAACATCCACTATAAACCAATGAATATTCACTTTAACCAATGAGAAGTGTAAATAAATCTCCTGCTACTGAAGTCATAGAATATCACACGAACTTTTGAGCAGAATTGAGTTGTTTTCCACAGTATTCAGATTTTTAGAAAATGCCAACACTTTGACTTCCAACTTCATCCTGACCTACTACGAGTAATTTTAAGATGGTAGCAGGTTTTCACATCACACCGAATAAAACCTGCTACCATCTTAAAATTACTCGTAGTAGGTCAGGATGAAGTTGGAAGTCAAAGTGTTGGCATTTTCTAAAAATCTGAATACTGTGGAAAACAACTCAATTCTGCTCAAAAGTTCGTGTGATATTCTATGACTTCAGTAGCAGGAGATTTATTTACACTTCTCATTGGTTAAAGTGAATATTCATTGGTTTATAGTGGATGTTTGGAGAATCATTTTCAGAGTGATTCTGAGCTTTGAAAGACGTCGTGAAATTTCATTCTATGTACTTAGGATTTTTCTTCATCCGCTAGTGTTAAAACCTAGTTTGATTTATTTTTTAAGTTCACAGGAAGTTGTTTTAGTATTGTGACTCTTAATCCTATGAGAGTTAAGAATGAGTAACGCTGGTGAAAATCATTCTGAAACTTTGAAGCCTGAAGATGAACAGATGGGATGCAACGAACATGAAAATGAACACTGAGGCTTCTCCACAGCCTGATGATACGATACACTTGGGTGATTGTATTTTCACTTTAGGTGAATACTTTTCGGAAACGTACACGCGTGCATATTAGAAGATATACGTGTGGGAAAGATGGTATTCTTCGACCAACTAAGGATGGTGTTTCCTTAGAACCAGATGTGTGGAGATCACTAATTTCAAGCCTACGTAAAAATATAAATCAAAAATTAATCGAAGACCGTGATTTCGCTTTTGTTATAAAAAAGGAGAGTCGAGTGCGAATGGTAACATCTGTGTTAGTGTGCAAAGATTGTTCAAACTGAAACGAGAAGTGTTCCAGTTGATACCTGATAGAGTTCTACTTTTGGAAAGCCAGATTGACAAATTGTGCTACGCGTCCCCTTGTATCTCACGTAGTGTCAAAGACAAACTTATGACTTATACTCTAAAAGAGTACATCCTTCCGGAAATTGAGAAAAAATATCCCTGTGATTGTCGATGTGATAAAATCAGCACATATACATCACAAGAAGTTAGTAAACTGGCTGATTCTCTACGTAAGTG
This sequence comes from Uloborus diversus, assembly GCF_026930045.1. Classification (NCBI taxonomy): domain Eukaryota; kingdom Metazoa; phylum Arthropoda; class Arachnida; order Araneae; family Uloboridae; genus Uloborus; species Uloborus diversus. The sequence goes on from NC_072733.1 coordinate 106,582,000, forward strand.
ACTATTTGATGAGCTCATATGCAACATAAACTACCTTTCTAAAAAAGAATGTGTGGATTGTAAAAATGGATTCATTTTTTACATGAGCGTGCATGGATGTGAATCATTAACAAGGGGTCGGAAGTTCGACACTTTTTTCGAACAGGCTCTTTTTAATGTTAATTGGGAAAACTTGACTCGTGACTTCGTTACTTTGAATGTTGATAGTCCATGTTTAAAATGTCATGTGTCTGATTTATTTGATGCAATCGATGTTAAAAATACGCTTGAAAGTTTTGAAGAGTTTTACTTAAAGATGTAAGTTTTTTTAATTGTCTTTTACTGTGTGTGTGAATAAATTGTGTTTATCATTTTAAAAGAGACTTGTGTTTTTATTGAGATGTTGAATATGGTTGATGGATTATACTTTGAAATCACTCTTACATATATTCTTTATATGCATTTTATTGTAAGTAATCTTTATACTATCGGTGTTGTCTTCATGTTATTGTATGGTTTTGTAATTAAGACTGAATGAAAATATAATTTTTGTGATATTTCTATAGTTTAATACATGCGAAGGACTTCGACTAATGCTAAGTGGAAAGTCAAAATTAGAAACGTAAAGCTTAAACATGTCAATGGTTTGAAAACAATACACAGTTATATTCACATACACAAACTCGTACGTATGAATACACTTACATTAAAGAGAAATATTAAAGACTTATAAATTCTCATATGAGATAAGGATGCTCTTTCTTAACTTAGTTGGTCACATGATCGATAAAAGATCCTCACCTATTTGTGATTTGTCATGAAATAATATACATCGATAGATATGTTACTAAGTGTGTAATAGTTTTTATTTTTCTTAAATTCAAAGTTAAAACCAATTTGTTAATTGTAGGATTATATTAAGTGCTGAAAATGTGATATTTTCGCTTATAATTTCGGTTGATGAGTAAAGTTTTATTACAAGTTCCCTCACACGAATGAACAATAACATGCTAGATGGATATTTGAAAGCTTGAGTGGATGATTTGTAAGTATCTTAAACATTATTATTATTATTTATAATGCATGTGTGTTAATTAATACTTAGAGTGCGAAGAGTAAATGGTTAAGTGCTATTGGTTATTAATACTAAGAGTAAAGTGATATTGAGTTTTAAATTTAATTAAATCATTTCGTTTAAAGATTCAGTTGAAAAAATTTTATTTTATAAGTTTGAAAATTTTTGAAAAAAAAAAAAATAGTTTTGCGAAAAAAAAAAAGATTGAAAAGAAAAAAAATAATATGTTACAAAAATATTATTATTATTATTATTTTGATTTGAAAAAAATATTTTTGCGGAAAAATTTATTGTTGTAAGAATAAAAATTTATTTTTACATGATTGAAAAAAAAAATTGATTTTTTTTTTTAATTAGTGGAAAAATATTACAAGTTTGAGAAATTATTTTTTAAAAACATTTTATATGATTAAAGAAAACAAAAATTTTTGATTTCATTTTCTAAGTAGAAAAATATTACAAGTTTGAAAAAATACTGTTTTGAATCAAAAATCTGTTTTTGAAAGAAATATTCTTACAAGCTGGAAATTTTTTTATATAAGTTTGAAATGAAAAAGAAATTAATTCGAAACTACGAATTAAAATCTAAAATTTTGTTTGGAAAACCAGACATCAGGCTATTGTCAATCTATGTGCTTGATATTTGAGAAACGTGAACTAATTTTAATTGGTCAGAAACAGTGACATCACTTGAAAGACGTAGGCCAGGTGGTGAATAATACTCGCACGTGGGGTTTGTTATCTGTTATCGGTAAAGGGGTAGATAGCAATACTGATAAAGTCATTTTCTCAATTCGCCTCGGTGAGTGTGGACGATGGGAAGTTCTTTGGGATTATGGGAGTTTTTTTCAACAGCCGCGTTGATTTGCGATTTCACGGCATGCCTTCTGCAAATCGACGATGGGCAAACAGCCGTATGCAGCGATTTCAAATAAAACATGCATGTAGTTGTAATTTGTGAGATTGAGTTATAATTAACAATCCACTTATTACAATTTCATTCACTGTTTTTAAATAACTTCGCGATAGCTGGTACTTGAGGGATTTCACCCCAAAAAGGTTAGTCTTTTGTACTTAATTTTAGTCAGTATTTAGCTATAACTTAATTTGTCAAAATTTAGATTAAGTTTCTTAATTTAACGTATAGCTGTCCATTTGAATGTATCGTTCGAAAAGGATAAAGACTAAAATAAATGATATCGATTTTGTTAAAGAAATTAGTTGTTAAAGTAAAATATTATTGGGAAAATGAAATAGTCAAAGTGATTCTAATTCATGAATGTTGAAAATTTTGTTTTATTCTAACAAGAGTGCTTGTATGAAAAAAAAAATAATAATAATAAAGTAAAACACTATGCGATAAAATGACTAAGTTAAATACTAATCAAAAAATAATTAATAGAGTTGATTAAATAAAATGTGATAAATTAAATGAAACTCTTGAAAAGCATATAAAGTGATGAAATGTAACTTGAGTGCGAAATTTGCTTACTGGAAAAAAATTAAATAAGTTGATTTTTTTAAAATCGTGAAAGTTTATTAATGATAAGTGTTAATTACTACTAAGAGTAAATTGATTGCAAGTTTTTAAAATAAATTAGTTGGATGAAAATTGTAGACCTGATAATGTTTCGAAAAATTTGTGGGTTCGATTCCTGTTACTAATTGTGAAAAATTTCTAAGTTTAAAAATAACGGGAAAAAAAACGATAAAGTAAAAACAAGCAAGAAAATGATTAAGTTAAATACTAAGCGATAAAATGACTAAGTTTAATACTATTCAAAAAATAATTAAATAAAATGTGATAAATTCAATAAAACTCTTGAAAAGCATATGTAGTGATAAAATGTAACTTGAGTGCGAAATTCGCTTACTGGAAAAAATTAAATAAGTTGATTTTTAAAATCCATGAAAATTTCTTAATGATAAGTGTTTATTAATGCTAAGAGTAAATTGATTCCAAGTTTTGAAATGAATTTCAGTAGAAATTATTTTTCGGTAAGTCTATTTTTAAAATTTGCTGACATGAAGTTTTGATACTCGACTTATAATTTTAACATTTCTCGGGTTCTTCATTGATGTTTAACTTTTTTATGTGATGTGTTTTATTTTACCGTAGGTAAAAATAATTAAATAAAAGTGAAATTTATAAATTGTAATGAAAATTCTGTTAATGAAATTAGTTGGTTGTAAAGTAATATTTTGGAAAAGCTGTAATGAATGATAAATAGTAAAACGCAGTAAGTAAAATAGTAAAGTATGGTAAAGTAAAATAAAATAGTCAGAGGGGATTTAATTCATGAAAGTTGAAAATTTTATTTTATTCCATTAAGAGTGTTTGCATGAAAAAAAAAATAATAAAATAAAGAAATCAAAATATGATTAACTTAAATATCGATGATAAAAAATAATTATTAGAGTTAATTAAATGAAATGCGATAAATTAAATGAAACTCATGAAAAGCATATGTAGTGATAAAATATAACTTGAGTGGGAAATTTGGTTACAGTAAAAAATTATTTAAGAAGATAATTTTTAAAATTCATGAAAATATTTGATAGTGATAAGTGTTAATTAATACAAAGAGTAAATTGATTGTAGATTTTGGAAAATTAAATGGATAAATGTATAAAAATAATAACGTATGTGATAATGTAAAATAATAATAATGAAAAAGAATAAAAGACGATTAAATGAATCTAAATTGTAAATGAGTTGCTATTTTAGTAAACTCAAACTAGAGTGAAAAGCATTTTAGTAGGAACATGTTAATATCTCTTGTGCTAAGAAAAATAAATAACTTTTAAGCATAATTTTGTAACTGGAATAAATGTATGATAAAATGATTAAGTTAAGTATTAATGAAAAAGTAATTATTAGAGTTAATTAAATGGAATGTGATAAATTCAATGAAACTCTTGAAGCGTATATGCAGTGTTGGAATGTAACTTGAGTGCGCAATTTGCTTACTGGAAAAAATTAATTAAGTTAATTTTTAAAATCCGTGAAAATTTGTTAATGATAAGTGTTAATTACTACTACGAGTAAATTGATTGCAAGTTTGACATGATTGCAAAAATTGAAGACATGATAACGTTTCGAAAAATTTGAGGTTTCGATTCCTGTCACTAATTCGAAAAATTTCTAAGTTTAAAAATATCGGAAAAAAAACGAAAAAGTAAAAACAAGCGAGAAAATGATCAAACTCTAAAATATACTAAAAAAAAAAAAATCGAAATCACGAAAAAATAATTTAAGTCTGAAATGCTTGAAATTAGTTAAAGACTAAAAGGCTAAGAAAATAGTTAAAGACTGAAAATAATTGAAAAACGCTAAAATAGTGAAAAAAAAATAATCAAAGTGCTAAATGACAGGAAAAAACGTTAAAGTTCAAAATGTATGAACAAGTTAGAAAAAATAAAAATGATAAAGTTTGAAATGCATGAAAAAGAAAATCAAAGTTTAAAATATATTTCAAGTCCACAAAGCATTGAAATAAATCTAAAATCTCGAATGGGTTGTATTTAAATAAATCTTTACTTAAGTGAAAACTTTGTTATTATGAAAAATAATAATAATGATGATGATAGTTTCAATTATGAGCTGAAATTCAGTTAATGACATGCCATGATTAGTACTAAAGAGTGAATTAACTGATGGTTTTAAAATTAATTTAATTGTAATATTCGTTGTCATGGTACAGATTCACATTAAGACTGAAAGTGTAATGGAAAATATAGCATAGTGGTTAGCATACGTTTTTGCTAACTCAAAGTTTGGGTGTTCGATTCCCAACACTCTGTAAAATAAAAATAATTAAATTCGCGAAACTTTGGTTGTCTTGACAACCATTCGTCGAAATTATTCAAAGTCTGGAAATAAAAAATCTCAATAGATGGCGCCACGAACGTTCTTAAAAGTTGCCATCCTAAAACTCTGGTTGTCATGACAACAAGTTCAAAATATTCTAAGTCCAAAAATGCGCGAAAAAAAAAAAAAGCGCGCGAAAAAACCTCATCACCTTCTACGGGTTCTCGCGGCGGCCCCGGTTGTGGGGAGGGGGAGGCAGCGCAACCCCAAGGTCGGGGGGCGGTGGTCGGGATCGACGGAGGTGGGAATCGACGGAGGTGGGAATCGACGGAGGCGTTAACGCCTCAACGCCTCCGTTGTCCCAGAACTGTCAATTATTAACTACTTGTAGCAGGAATTTTAAATGTAGTTTCACTTTCAAACCATCAAGTGTTTTCATTTCAGTTTAGCCAGATATTAGGAATCAGTTCTTGCGAAAAATTTATAGAACTAGCAAAAATATTTTTCAAATGAGAAATTTCCTTTTCCAAATTGCAGCTGACTTTATTAGAGACATCGATTCAGTCATGCAAAGATTTAAAGTAAAACGATAATCCAATTTGTCGATAGAAAAATTTCAAAATTACATTAGAGACAATCTTTCGATACTTCCGATTTAACATCGTGTTCAAATATTGTCTTGTGCAATCATTAATCATTTAAGCAATTTTTCTTTACTTTTAAAGTTTAAATAATCAAATAAGTTTAAAATGCATTTCATTAAGGATTTCCAGTGTTGTTTACCACCATTTAAGCAAAACTGAATTGGGCTTTAAACCCATTACAAATAAGCTGGTATGCATAAGAATAGAACGTTTGGCTCTCAGTTTCTGTTAATCCTATTTTTTTTTTAGTACACAAATGATGAACATAATATTCCAAAATATTTATGTTAAAAACAGGAAAATGTAAAACGTGCTATCGTGTGCTTTTTATTTCTTAAATTGTGAGATCGAAAAAAGCAGGACAAATAAGGGAAGGTCATAATTTTAAACAATAAAGTATGCAGCGTCGTGGCAACGTAGTTAAGGGGTATATGTGTAATGTAAAATTGCTAAACTTTATGCACCATTTTTTCAAAATGCTTTTATGATGGAAACTTACAACTTTTATCGTGTTTTCAAGAGATATCTAGGAGTCTGCTGAAGTGAAATTCTAACGCAATTCTGATTATTTTATAATTGATTCATAACTAATAGTTACTTTGTTAATGAAGAAAGTGTGATAAACACTTAAAATGATTGGTTTGAAACTAGTTTATGACCAGGTGTTGTAGGCCAACAGGAAAATGTAGGTTGAATAAAATCATCTCTTGTGCTGTCGCACACGTCTGAGCTCAACACACGTTTAATATGCGTCAGTGATGAGAAAGGTAAATCCACTTTGCTTTGGCTGGGTCTATTCAAAACAAAAAAAAATTTCGCCACATGCATAAAAACAGATATCTGAATAAGACAAATAATGTAACTGTGGTAAATGAGAATTTACTGGAGTAAGAAACTGTGGACCTGATAATCAATTATAATATTCAAGAAGATGATAGCAATAAGATATTTTTAATGAATATTTCAGAAGCACAGGGTGCGACAGAAATAACTCCCACATTTCAAATATGATTAACAAAGCAGTAATTGAAACCTATTGTAATGTGGTTTTAAACCAGTAAATTATATTTATGCTACACACCCTACATGCCTTTGTTTTGAAAAGGAAACCGTCCAAACGCCCACCTTCATACACTAAGAATTTATAAGCCTCTGCTCCAAGTTCTGCATTATCTTTCCGAACAAATCATGTGATATAGCAGCGATTTCATCACATGTAGCAACTTTGACTTCTTGTAATATTCTCGCCTTACATTGGTTGACTTTAGCCTTCAAGAATCCTCAGAGAAAGAAACTGCAGGGAGCGAGATCAAAGAAGCATGCTGTCCATGAAATGTAACCCTCGTAATGAGATCAGGTGCTCGGAAAACATATGAGACATCAAGGTTCCGAAATTAGCGATAGCACACAATACAGGAACACGTTTTGGATGTTTCGAGGTCATGTTTGGATCTATAAAGATCTTCGTTTGCATGAGTTTGCAACCAGCGTTTTCGTATGCTCTATTTTACTTTTAATTTAAATATTTTTTGAGGGTTCTAATATTTATTTTTAGAGGGTTAAATATTTTTTGAGGGTGCAACTTAGAAACAGATGGTGGTTTAAAAGAATTCCCCCCAAAATATGAAACTCTTATGGTCTATCCACTCCACCAATCGAATAAAAATTTCCGCCATAGTGGTAGAAGGTATTCGGGGAATGTGATGACTTTGAACAACTTAGAGCTCATAGTTCCGGTCACAGTCAGAGAATCACAAAAATTTCGAATAGCAATACAGAGTATTGAAAATCAGTGTATTGAAAAATTACGAATTGTGTTGAAACGAATTGCCTGTGATGAACGCTATTATTTGGCACATTCGCACCTCAGACTAAAGAAACACCCTTCCTACATTGCATTTTTAAGAGTTTTTTTTTCGCAAGCGATGCTTTACACGTGGTGTTTTGTGTGTGACTACTGCTTCCACTACTGTCTTACCCCGTGAGCTATGCAAAGTGCATCTCCTCTTTTGCGTCGACATCTGGTCTAAAAATGATTAACTTTGCGGAAGCTAAGTCGACAACTTTTCAACACCATTTGCAGTTTATCAATACGGTGATTAACTTCAGCAACAAAAAACCAGTGCCACTTTTCAGAAATGTTGAGAATCGTTTACTGCAACCGTACGTTCTGCACACTTAAAAAACCATCACAATCTCAAGCGGACACCTTGAAATAACTATACTTGAAATTTTAGTTCGACTTTTTGAGAGGATAGGCCGTCAGGGTTTTCTATATAGGATAACTTTTTTTTTTGGAACTACTAATACTAATTTTAAACACCACCATTCGTTATGCTTCACGATTTCTCTTTCTCATGTAAAGTTCTTCGGATGCCGACTTTTCAAGAATGTCAGCCATAAAGACTGCTAATGGTTTTCAATACTTACATTACTTGGTTCGATTAAAAGAACTGTACATTTTATCTTCAGTTGCATTTCTGAATTAATTTGGAAACTTAGCTAAAGGAGAGACATCTAACATTACAAAATCGGTGCTACAAATAGGAAATATGCAAGACATTTTCGATTCTGAACTTATTTGTTATTTCTTTTTACCAATGTAATACATTTTTATAATGAATTATATTTAAAATGTATAACTTAATAAGTAGTTTAATTTTATTCTGCGAATATTCATTCAAACGTAAATTGTACAAGGTCATGAAATTACGGAAACTAAATTTTAAGAGAATATTCCCAAACGATTATTACCGAAAAATTTGCATTCTAAAACTAGATATTGCTCTTACAGAATTTCTCAGCCAAATTCATGTCGTAGAAAAGCTTTTCAAACAGTACAAACAATCTTACATCATTTAGCTTAGAAAGTATCTTGTAGGAAGAGATAATTTTACATATGAAAGCATAACTGGAGCACTGAAAAGCCATTCCGTTAGACACCGGAATTGCTATGAAAAGGTTCGTTTTAAAACGCCTAATAAGATTGATATAGAATTATTTTGAATGATTTCATTCCGAGGCAAATAAGCACTCATTCAAAAGAGTTTAATTCAATTCAAACATTCATATTCTTTTCTTTATAAAGTTATTCAAACTTGGGATGTGCGCTAATCTGTTTGTCTATATAAAGTTTCTAATTGGTTGATTTTTGGAAATTCCAGGAAAATGATTTCTAGTGTTTATATCAACTATGGGAAACAACTTATGAGCGACATTTAGTTTTAAATCATTTTTTTTAAAATTTCATTTCATTAGTATTTATCATATTTTTTTTTTTTTTTGGAAAATCTTTTCCTAAAGCGCTCTGAAAATGTATCTTCTTTAACAACTCATATTTTTTTTTTCTATTGAATATTCACTCTTTAAATTGTATCATGTTATTTTAAGTAGGGTAAAAGGGGGTCACATGTGAACTTTTTTTTTTTTGTTTCTTAATTTCTCAGAAACTATTGTAAATTTTTCACAGAAAAAGGGTCCCCATGATTGAAATGTTTTCTTTGTGTCACGGAATTTTTTCAGATTAAAAAAAATATATATTTCTATACTTTACGGAATTTTGAAAAACTGTCCTCAATTGTTCACATGTGCCCTTATAGGGGGCACAAGCAAACAAGCTATGGGCACATGCGAACACGAGTGAGAAATGCAGGACGGGCATCATATTTCAATGAAAAACTCGTTATAATGAAGCATATAATTATACCAATTATATTCATGGCATTGTAGCCCATATTGTGTCAGCTTGAGTTGTACAGTAACTTTCATTTAGAAAATATTTTTTTCGAATTATATAATTTTGCTCACTGTCAAATTTTAAAAATTCATAGCATGTTCTCATCACTGGATCGACAAGAAAAAATCTTACAAGACTAAACAATGCAAAAGAATATTTTATTATGTAAAGTTGATTCTTGTTATATAGTGTGCTTAAGCTTCATGCATGATGATGAATTTTAAAATTAATCTAAACTTTAGTTTTTAGAAAAATATTTTCTTTATTTTCCTTGCAAAAATTATATACTTCTAAATTTTTGGCTAACTATTTAGTAATTAAAGAATTAAAAAAAATAAAAATAAATAAATTAAATAATTAACAATTATGTAATAATAATTAACAATAAATTTGCAAACTGATTGCAGCAAAATAATAATTATAAATCCTTACATCTCTTTTAACACTTTTAGTAAGTCTATACTAATATTTTTATAGCGGAGAGAGAGAGGATATGGGAAATGTTCACATGTGCCCCTAGATGTTGTTTTCACAAGTGCCCCGTCAATTTACCTTATAAATAATTTTCAAAAATAAAGAATTATTAATTTAATTACAAAATTTAAACATTGCCATAAATTTACATGAATAATCATACAATGGTTTGCAATAATTAAATTCAGTTTATTAATCAGTTTAAAATATGTTTTTACACGAAAAAGACTGATAAAAGTACATCAGCATCTGGGTCATTCCATGCGAAATGAGCAAATCAGCTGTGGCTGACATGTCACAGATTTCAATGAAAATTTTTATTTAGGTAAACCATGCATATCTATGAGGGAATGCAAAGTATGGAAGTTTAAAAACTGTTTGTTGCTTTGTTATTGAAATTAGAAGTTGATGAATACGCTAAGCCTAAATTTTCAGAGTTCATAGCTGCCAGTTTATGACTCAATAACTCCATAAGTTATACACGTACACTTAAAAAACAAATATTTCTGCATTCTATAAACAAATCTCTATTGGGAAAGAGCAAAGTAAAATTTATTCGGATCTTTTTTTGAATCTGACATATTAACAAATATTGAAATTTTGCCTATTTACTTCAGATTTCAAATCACTCTTCTAGCTCTTTTAATGAAAAAATAACAGTAAAAATGATTCAGATTGAAAAACTATCCATAACTAACTATCTGCTCTAATTTAGTAATCGTTTATGAATTTCTTGATAACGAAATCGTACTTTAAAAATTTGAAAATTTCCGAAAATTTCATTTTTCCTCTATTTCAGATGTTTTTTTGAAGATGAGGGAACGCTCTAAATTTACTCAAGTTTTTTACGTAACATATTGATGTTTTTTCAAGATGCTACTAAATTTTAATCATTGGAATCAGCGTATTTTTGTTACTAGAGTAACTTGAATTAAGGCAAAATTTCATTAATTAGTTCTTTTTATTGTAAGTTTAGCAAAACTAACCATTTCTTTCGTGTTTCATTTTCTCAAAAGCATGTTTATGAAATGCGTGCTAAAATGTAAATTTTTTTAAAATCGAAATAAATGTGAGATATATTTGCTTTTGCATCATTGAGTCGTTTATCTAGTTTTTTGAATTCTTGTAATTTCACATAAGGGTGAATCCATACAGGTTCCATGCAGTATAAACTACTCATTGTCCAAATATTTCTAAGTTATAAAATTTAAATAATTATTTTGAAAATTACAATATGTTTTTTCAGTATAATGCATTATATAGGGCACTATATACGTAATTTAAGAAGGTGCAATGAAGTTTTCACACTTTTTATTTCTGTTTTAGTGTGTGAATTGACTAGCAAAATTGCTCAATTTCAAACACCTGTATCTTTTTTACAAAACAAATACAAAAAACAATATGTATAACATGTATAGTATTTGAATGGAAAATTTTTAATTAAATCCCCTCTTGGTTTACGGGGGTCTAAAAATGTCATTTTTGTCATTTTTCCGATTTTTGAGGGGTTGTAATCTATAAAGGGTACACAAACACACAGAAACAGTTACATATTCTTTTTAGCATGGTTTCAGTGATTAGTTTTTGCCGTATTTCATTTTGTGTTTCCATCCCCTTCGCGAGTTATCCCTCTTTGAAATTAGTAAACTTTTTACTTTGACCCTGAACTTTAACCTGTTGCCGTTATTTTAATTGTTAACTTACAGCTACGTAACTCAGCATGTAAGACTATCAATTTATGCACTTTAACATCAAAGCGTTAAATTAACTGTCATAAATGTAATGCAAATAGATTTTGGCCTAAATGCAAAGATCTAAAAGTCCCATTTTTGACTACGAAAATCTTTTTTGATGACCTCTAAAAAAATCAAAGGTCCAGTTGAGAGAAAAAATAAAAGTGGTTTTTAAACATCTTTCATATCCAGCTTTTAGGGATATGAATTTCAAAAACATTAAAAACGGTCGAGCGCACCCATCCGTCGAACCTGTATGGATTGACCCATAAAACACAAAGAAAATGCTATTTTTCTGAATTTTATTTTACGTTTGGAAATCAAAACCATTTTCGAGTTTTTTCAAGAAAATAGTAGAAACACAGCTCTATATTCTTGTCAAATTTTAAAGTTGTCTGAATTTTCCCTCATTTGAATTTTTGTGTCTATGTGAAGGGGAAAATCATCATTTTACAAAATGTCACTAAGATTAAAACTGATTTTGAAGACAAAGGAGTTAAAATACAACTTCAAAAGTAAGGTATTTCTTTTATGATACGTAGCACATTATTGGGTATTAATTTCATCAAAGCTAATGCATTCCCTAAAGATTGAGATTACAAAATAAAGTGCTTAATTATGAGAAAATTGAAATATTTTCAGTTTTTGAAACTCGGTTAAAAGTTAACTATAATAAATTTGAAAATTTTACTGACATCAGATTAATAACCCTACTTCATAGATTGCAACAACATATAACTTTTATGTTTTCATTAAATAGTTAATGATACAAGCCTTCAAAAATGCAACATTTAGCATTTATGAGAATGCTGTTCAATTTGAGCAATTTTCAATCGCATGTAACTATTCAAATAAAAAATTTTAAGCAAAAATATTTTAGATATTTTTATATAGGCATAAAAGGAACCTGTATGCCAAATTTCACAAAAATCTGTTTCCATGCGGCCACCACTTTTTTGCGAATTTTGCTCATTTCGTATGGAATGACCCATCTGCTAAAACAAAGAAACTCACCACAGGAGCATAAACTTACTCCTTGCTGTGAAAATTTGGTTAAAAAGTAGGGCTGGTACCACCATTACTTGAGAACGTTTTAAGAAATTTTGCTTGACGTTATCCTAGTTAAACATACCATGTTCACATGTGCCCCCTTTTCCCCTATATCTAAAAGTTATTCCTGAAAATTTCAGCTAAAAACTTTGAAATTATAAAACAAAGAGGAAATGAGAAGTATTCTAAGAAATGTTAATATCTGCATGACTACAAGTGATTTTTTTTTGTGAAAATACACGAGTTAAACACAGAAAAGTAATTTTCAAAAAACTCCGTATTCAAATCAGTATTCTGCGATAAATGGCGACCATAAGTGCAAAGAGGTGATCACAGGTAAACAACCGTACAACGTGCTAATTTCGTAAGTAAGATTACTTTTAAAAATAAGTAGGGAAATGTCGGGCAAAGTGAAATAGCGGTGCAAAGTGAAAGGATAAAATATTTACTCTGCTTTTAGCGTCACCTATCTAGTAATAATTTAACTATGTAGTAACACATGTAGTTGTTTTTAAGTTTTTACAAACGACCACTAGGAGGAGCTCCTGAATTTTTTCTTCAGAAAATTCGTTTTTTTTTCTTTTTCTTTTTTTTCTTTTTTTTTTTTTATCTTGGAATAAGTGGAATTAGAAAAACCGTCTGCTTACTTTGTTTGCAGTGACAGTTTAAGAGAACGAAATTACTCGAGAAGGTTTTCGTTGGACGATTTTTTTTATGATTTTAAAAAAGGGAAACTCGACAAGAATGTTTCACATCACTTCGTGAAACTTCTGGTAATGAAGCACCATCTGAAAAGACTATTTACAATTGGTTTCAGAATTTTGCCATGGTCGTGAATCCGTCAGTGACGAATCACGTGAAGGATCAAAATCGGTAGTGATTCCAAAGAACACCGATGCTGTGCGCAAGATGATTGAAGAAGATCGGCATATCACGTATCGTGAGATAGAAGCATCCTGCAGCATATCAAAGACTGCAATACAATCGATTTTGCACGAACATTTAGCTGTGAAAAAGAATTGTTCCAGATGGATACCGCACAATTTGATAGAGGCCCAAAAAGAAGCTCGTGTAAATTGGTGTAAAGAAATGCGACAAAAAATCAAATTGGGAACTGCAAAATCTCTTTACAACATCGTTGCAGGTGATGAAACCTGGATATATTCGTACGACACGGAAACTAAACAACAATCCACTGTTTGGGTGTTCCCAGATGAGCCCGATCCACCAAAAAATTTCTTTCACGATGCACTTCCAAGAAGATGATTGCCTGTTTCTTCGGCCTTACAGGACATATCGCACCCATCCCTTTAGAGGATCGAAAAACTATTAATGCTAAATGGTATACAGAAAATTGTTTGTCAAAAGTCATCAAAGAAATTAGGAAGAACAACAAAAATCGCCGCATCATTCTTCATCACGACAATGCCTGTTCCTACACAGCATGTAAAACCAAAGATTATTTGAAGGATCAAAGTGTCGAATTAATGTCACATTGCCCATATTCCCCTGATTGCCATATTCCCCGGTTACCCAACGACTTTTTCTTGTTCCCCTATGTCAAACAAAAAATGCGTGGGCAGGGATTTTCATCACCTCAAGAAGCTATTGATTCCTTTCAAATCCATGTTTCTGCGACATGAACTTCGAATAGAAAAAAATGTTTCAATAATTGGTTTAAACGGATGGAAAAGTGCATAAATCTTAAAGGTGAATATTTTAAAAAAGCAGTAAAATAGTTTATTAAACAAATTTTTTTTGTTCTTCCTACTTTTTGTAAAAACTTAAAAGGCAACCTACGTAGTCTGTTCCAGTCAAGGAAAAATTGCCTCTGAAAATCAAAGGATGTGATATTACATGCAATTTTCAAAAACTGTCCAGTTGTAATACTTTTTTGCAAGTCAAAAATCATTTTCCTTATTGTCAAATGATAAACATATTGATCATTAACATTTGTTTATTAACTTATTAACATTTGAAACATTAATTGAGGCCTACTTATATGCAGCGCATTATTTATTTCTTCAATATTAAGGTTATTTGTATTTTAAATGCTTTTTACAGTTACTCAAGTGCATACGGGGAAAAGTTGGCGAAAAAATTGAAATATTTCATTTCATTTACATATTCTTTTATCATATGTAAATGACATCACTTACATATTTATTTATTAGTTATTTCCTCTGCATTCCTTCATTTAATAATTCCATTATTCATTCATTCTTTTATTTTCTTATTCATTCACTATTTTGTGAACTGATTACTTTTTCTCATTTATTTTCTTGTTAATTTATTGGTTTATTCATTTAATGTTTCAGTTTATTTTCATTAATTCATTAATTCTTTTATTTACTCAATTATTTGATCAAATATATGTTTAATAATTTAATAGAAAATATTTTTTTTTAGAAAAATACTTTTTTTTTTAAAAAAAAAAGTGAAAATTCTTCAACTGTTTTTGGAGGTACAAATGTACTGCCAAAAATAAAAAATAATGTTTCAATACAAGTTTTACAAAATATATTGTTTTTTCTATATGTACCGAAACTTTAAATGATCAGTCTAAATTGCTGTGCTGAAATGCTCTTAGGTCCACAGAAGTTTCTAAAACGTCCTTCTGGTACACTTTTAAAATCATTTTATGACCCTCATCCACACAAAATCAGAGATTTTCTGTCGCTTGTGCTGTTTCCATCACAGGCAAAGCCTGACTTTGGAATTTGGCAATGTTTAACATTTTCTAAGGTGCTTAAGTCTCTACAGACCAAATCCTATTGTTCTGGAGGTTATGAGCTGAACGGTAAATAAGTGGAAGGTATCCTCTTCCAGCGTGGACTTGCGGCCTGTCTTAAACGTTTCTGGAATCTTTGGAGTCATACGGATATCTGAACTTTTTAGAACTCGTAAAACTTTTGTTTGAGCTGTTTTTGCCCTTTGTCGCACATATCGGGCACATATTTCCATCTTATGAACGACTTCTCTCGTAGAAACCCCTAGGATTTCATTGAACTCACTTTTGGATGACGATTAACTGAAATGTTCACTGTTTGTTTTTGCACGCTTTCCAGGCATCGAAACACATTAATATAGGAGGTCTTTTGTAGAAAATTGTAAAAAAACCGTAAAACAATACATAAAATAGGAGATATATTGTAAATTATTTTCTAATAAAGTGAGAAACAAAAATAAATAAATCATTCATTAAAATAAAATTACTTTACTTCCATTCAATGATGCAATCTTTGTCTGAGTTTCTTTTTTTGCCGCACCTTACATACTGCTGTGTTAAGCACAAAAGTGGAATCTGCAGTTGAGCTCAAGCTGATATTTTGTGTTTAAATATTGGCTATTTGATTCAGATGTCATTATTTTTTTCAAAATTTCTTTAAAAAAATAGTTTCTGATAAAATGGCCCTAAAGCATTTCATTCATTAAGTAAAATACGAAATAGAGAAAAACTTGGTTATAATAACTCAGTTTTGTACCCGGTAAAAACCGGTTTTATCTACCACTTCAAAATTTCCGGAAATTTTACATCTCTAGGTATACATCAAAAACATTAGCTGAGATGTGTTTTAAGTTATGCATGGTTTTTCTGTCTTGTAAAGTGTTTATGGTATATTATCTAACCCCTATATTTTACTGCTTACATTGTCCCTGTACCGTAGGGAGAGTAAGTGCAGCTACGTTTTTCTATGTTAAACATAGCATTTTAATTTTTAACTGGTCAAATGTTTACTGATTTAGTGCTTTAGTTTTCACGTATAATTTGTCAATTAGATACTTTTAGTTATAATTAACACAAAAATAGTAGTTCTTCCTCGAAAAGAAATTTCTATTGCAACTACAGGGACTGGCTTATTAACCTCCCGTGTTTGGAGAGGGCGCTGAGTGAGTTGTGGTGGGAATACGGTGGGGGAAGTGGTACTGACAGATATGTGCCATTTGCAGTAGTAGTCAATGCATGGAACGCTAAGCATCGTCATGTGTTGTGGAGGAGCATGTTCGAATAGCAGTGGTTTTTTGATTACTACTGGGCAAGAATTGCGCATTCTGTTCCAACTTGACCGATTAGTTCTATTCAGTTCGAAAAACTATTTGCACTGTGAAAATCGCTGTTCAGGATTTTTCTTGCATTCCTATCCGAAAAGCACTGGCCAGCTGCATGTACTCCATGCTAAACACTTTGGATATTTCGGGATAGACGCTCTCACGAGAGCCGTATTTTTCAGAGTTATAACGGTCTGAAGTCGATCAGGAGATTTTTTTTTTTCATTGCACTACGTGTGGATCTAAAGTTTAATGCTCAAAGATCGTTTTTGTTATAACGGGAACAAGATCACAGCGGTAAAGTTAGAGCCGAATGTGAAATTCTCGCTGAGTAGTAATCAAAACCCCACTATTTCGATATGCTCCGCCACAACCTATGACGATGCTTAGCGCGCCATGCCGTTGCTACTACCACAAATGGCACAGAAACTGCTATCTGTCGATTTTGCTTCCAGCACGTTTCACCACCACAACTCACACAGCAATCTCTCCAAATATAAGAGGTGAGTACGCCGCATTTGGTAGAGAAATAATAAAGATGAAGTAAGATTTTATTTTAACTTTACAAATATGCTGAGTGGTCTTAAGGATTAATGAAAAACTATTTGTTACAGATTAGCAAATCAAATTATGCTGAAATTGGGCAAAATGATTGGGCTTACAAAAATGACTTTTGAAGACTTATAACAGTGAATCGGTCGAAAATTAAAATAATACGCATCATGCAGCTGCTTTGTACACAAATTAATCAAGAAAGAACCTAAATTAAACTACTTCAGAAACGTAAACTGAAACATTTATTTTTTCAACATTTTATTTAATGAGTAACTTTAAGAGAGTTAATTTGATACATTAAATTGTTAGGAAAAAGCTTAAACATGTGATATTATACAGAAACGATGTTTTTTTCAGAAAATTTTATCAATAATTTTTAGCTGGAGTTTAACTGAGTAATTGAAAAACAGTGGCTTCTTGGAGCGAACTTTTAAAATGTGTTTTTTTTTCCTAGTAAGTCCTTCATTTTTCGTCTTGGCTTAAACTTTTCTTTTGTCCGTGGCTTTCAAACTCAGAAAGTATTTTATTGCCAATGTCTCTGAATCAAAACTGGTCTTCTTCAATTCTTTTTCCCCAAAGGAAAGTTTATCCACATGATCTTATTAATACAGTTGAAAAATAAGAAAACTCAATTCCTTTATTTCCAGCAAAAGAGAAAAATAAAGTATGACCTTTTACTTTTATTTCATTTTTTTTATCTTTTGAAGATTAAAGAAATATGATTTTAAAGTTTTTTCCTCCATAACTCTTTTAATTTCATTAATGTTTTTTTGTTGCAACATCAAAACACGTGTTAGCCATATTTATTGCTATTTTGGCATAGCTATTTATTTTATACTGCTATTTGGCATAAATAAAAGGTTTAAAACCTTATATTTATGATTTTAACGTTTTTACATAAATGCAATAATTTTTGGATCCGGTATGATTTTAGAAATAAAATTGCGTGAATTTTGGGTGAAAGAACAAGACCCTCGACGAATTTGTTTTGCTTACGAACAAAATATGTCAGAAAAATATATTGTTCTTTACGCGAAAAAATTAATACATCTATAGAGTTGCACACGTGAACATGGTAAATTTTACCAAGATAACTTAACGCAAAAAATATTGAACATTTCTCAAGTAATGTCAGCACCAGTCCTACTTTTTAGCTTAACGTTCAAAGCAATGAGCTAGTTGAGTTTCTGTCGTGACAACTTCCTTGTTTTAGCATGTGTTGTATGTAATTTTATCTCTGCATTCTTCATGGGAAAACTTACTTTAAACTTACTAATAAGCTAAACTTAATTTTTTCAAACCATATATACATTAAAGTAAATTTATGATAGTGTTAATTTTTTCTAACTAAATTAAGCGTTCTCCATTTTTGCAAGTTACTTCTTAGGTAGATAACGGAACATTTGCGAACCAAACACCAAGGGGCACATGTGACCAGTGTCCATATCCTCTCCGTATATTAATATTAGTATAGAGTATTAAAAGCGGTAAAAAATGTGTAAGGATTCAAAATTATTATTTTTGAACTATCAGTTTGTTAATCTATTGCAGATAATTATTGTTATTACTTAATATTTATTTATTTAATTTTATTGGTTATTATTTTCTTAATATTTTTTGTTACTAAAATGTTCTTCAGCAATTTAGTGCCATATAATGTTTACAGGAAATAAAAAGATGAAATCTTTTCATTCAATAAAAAACTGAAATTTAAAATAATTTTAAATTACAATATAATAATCTGTAGTGGCTTAAAAGCAATGCATAACAAAAAACCTTTACATAATCGAAAATTCTTTATACTATGTCTCTTTAATCATTGAATGACCTCATGTATATATATATATATATATATATATATATATATATATATATATATATATATATATATATATATATATATATATATATATATATATATATATATATGTGTGTGTGTGTGTGTGTGTGTGTGTGTGTGTGTGTGTGTGCACAGTAATTGTCCAAAAAAAAAACGAAAATCGATTTTTCCAGCCGCTCACACTCTTATATTTTTCCTCTTAGGTCAAAACAATTCTAAAAAAAGTTTCACAGACGAGAACCTGTGCCGACTTGCGCCTGAATGTGTAAACCAATCCTGTGTACTAGGCCGAATCAAAAAAAAAGAAAAAGAAAAAATGGACGTGCGAAACTTCGAAACTTTATGTTGATAAAATTTCGCCATGTAGCTCCACATGTACCACAAAAATATTTATCCAAATGAAATACATATTTAGGCATCCAGCAAGAGGCCTAAAATTTATAATTTTCTTCAAAAAAATTATTTTTTCGACTTATCTTTAAAAAAATTACATATACATTTAAATAAAGTATCAAATTCAAACATTGTCAGCCAACATATTTTCAAATCAACATTTGCATATGAATAATAAAAAAAATATAGTTAAAATGAAAAATAGTGTAACTTGCGAGAGACTTAAATACTGCAAGAGAACAAAAATTTGACCGTAACTACCGATTTATTGCTCTTATTTTCCAGCTTGATAACTTCTTTAAATTTACCTCACAGTTTTTTAAAAAATATATAGAAAAAAAAATCAAATATTTGAGGAAAATTACAAATTTTAGGCCTCATGTTGGACAACTAAATATTTTTTGATTTGGATAATAGGGAAGTTTTCGATTTTTCAATTTTATTTTTATATGATAGAGTAACTTGTATGAACATCATACGTGAAAAAAAATTTGCGATACGATAAGTAGTTTTTTTTTTAAATTAATTTTTAAAGTTCAAGCGCTTGTGACGTCAAATGGCATAGGAAGTGACGTCATGCGCTCTTCCGATAGGGGAGAAACCGAAGGACGTGCTTTCGACTTCGAAGACGAAACGTAAAAGGCTTATATCCTCGCATTTAACTCCTCGCGTTTCTGAAACATTAAACCTCTCATCCTCTCGGAAATATTCGAATATCATCATTGATGTTACTTGAGGAAGATTATTTAGATTGTACTTTAACGAATCCGGCCTCCATAGTGTGTTCAAAAGGATTATTGAATTTCTAAAAAATAAAAATATCAGCGCGCTCAAAATGTCCCTAGCGAAAACAAGGGATCTTCGGCGGAAGGCTGCCCATTAGTGCCCTGTGATGTAAGCTCGTGACGTTTCAGAAGAACGCACTTTTGCGCGTGGATTTTTAAAAATTCATTAAAAATCAATCACGGTGTTTTAAAATTCGGCGATGGTGAATTTTTTAGTTTTGAGGGTCAATTAAGAATATCCAATAGCCAAAATATGAACATTTAATAGGTTGCAACTTCCCTATTATTTTTGTGGTACACGAGAAACTACATGGACAACGTTTTATCAATATGAAATTTATAACTTCCATTTTTTTTTACTCGGCCTAGTACATAGCGCTGGTTCACACTTTCAGGCGCAAGTCGGTACGGATTGCCGTTGTTCAAATTATATGAAACTTTTTTTACAATTGTTTTAACACAAAAGGAAAATATAAGAGGGTGTGCGACTTGAAAAACCGACTTTCGTTTTTTTTTTTTTTTTTTGGACACCCTAATAAACAGTGCTATAAATGACATAGTAAAGTACAAGGGAACAAATTGTGAGAAATGTAACCAAACTGAAGGAAACTGTACGAAACCAAAGTTGCAACGCATAACTCTAAAAATGTAAAAATGTGTAATGCAAGGACAGTGATCGCGTGGTTTTTTTTTTTTTTTCGAAAAAACTACCTATTGTCTTAAGATTATTTTAAAAGTTTCCTTGTGCATTGTTTTAATACAGATTGAAAATAAGATATGCTAAATTCAAGTACGTCTTAAGTAAGATAATTTCGCACTCCGCCTAAAGAGTTCTTTACGGAAATGCACAAGAATTTATTCCAAATTCCTTTTATCCTACTTTAACTTTTTCTAACGTAGTCAGATAAGTCTTGTGAATCTTCCCTCATTTCTCCTCAAGTCCAATGTATGAAGAAAATTGAGGGCAACGCTTTCTTCTGCTCTTTCTTTTTATCCTACTTTTACACCGTCTTTTCATATTTTGCTATTTATTTATATGGTGACGGCGGACTTTGATTCAATCGATAAGAAACATTTTTCTCGTTTATTATTTCATTAGCTTATATCTTTGCTGCAGACATAAAAGCTACATGTTGTGTTTTATTTTTCTCTCAACAGAATCATTTAATTGAGTGTAAAATTAGAATTTCGTTTAAGTATGACAAATAACTGCTTTGCTGATTAGTATTTATGTAGAACATTGTATGTCTTTTCCGATATTTTTGTTATTTTTCGCCCTTTTTTTATCAGTTTAATTAGTTTTTACAGTTGACATGTTTGTATGCTAGAGAGAGCTTCAATTAACGCAATATAAGATCAATGGTCCAAAATGACTGGTATTTGAAGGGGGGAAACCACTTTTAAACTCATTATATATTTTTCGGATATATATATATATATATATATATATATATATATATATATATATATATAGAGAGAGAGAGAGGGGGTGATATATATAATTTTACTCTTCTTGAATTTTTTTTTTTAAATTTATAATTTGTATATTACGATATGGCTCCTAAATACGAATGATTTCGTAATTACACTCGTATTTTAGCGCTTTGTACTACAATTCAAGTTAAATAATTTGTTTAATTTAATTTGCTCAGTTCATGCTCTTTCTTTCGCAAGCGATGGTTCTACGCGGCGACGAACTAAGTGAACTTACTGGCATAAATACAACATGGGTTTCATTCGGACAGCGTCATATTGCTAGATGGTTTTTTTTTACTGTCGATTCCGAGTCATTATGAGTGTGCGGGAAGTACTTCACTAAGAGTTAATAGAGTTTCTCAACTGATCAGTAATGATTTTTTTTTAATATCGCGAAAGGTAGCTAAACTACGTTTTTTTCATAAATATTGTTTTCTTTCAGAAATTCCCTTAAAAAAATGAGAATTTCTTTCAGGCATGGAATACAAAAATTCAACTTTCTTTTCGACGCTATTATTTTGTCTCTCACAACAGATGCGGTAAAAGAATCTTTTTGAATGAAAACAGCAACTTCGTTCAGTTTATCAATCGTGTGGGCAAGACGGTTGATTTTATTAATCGCAGTTCCTCATGCAAAACATTGAAACCCGCAAAAGATATTGATATCTTTTGCTTCAGTTGAAAAACCTTCAGTTCATCTGCAAATTCCAAAAATCTTACAAATATTTGTACAGCCAGTTTCTTTCACATGGAAATGCAGTGGTTTGTGCTGACTACACATGGCTTCATAAATCTTGCTCAGTCTTCTTGACTGGAGGTTACAAGACTTGACAAATTAACTTTTTCTGAAGTTTCATCACAAAATTTCTTCAAATTAAATTTATTTATCATCTTTTGTGCTGCCATGGTAACGCAAAACACTGTGACGACTGCTACTTTTATTTGGAGCAGAAACGGATAAGTTTTTCAACGTAATGGAAGGGGAAACACACTCTGGAACGCCTCCCCAATTAAATTTTGAAGAAATATGTCTTTTTGGAAATGTATTTGGCAATTTTAGATCAAGGATCGAAAAGTGATCATATTCGCCATGAGTAGGGGATTGAGGTTATGTTATCGTTTCCATATTTACTAATTTCAAGTAGTAATTTCAGTTTTAATTTATACCGGCTTCCCTCCCTCTTTCCAAATCTTGGACTTTTAATAAAGATCTTGGGTCTTTAGGATTTCGTTTGAAATTCTTGCGTTTTGAGCTTTTTTGATGATAACAGTACAATTACTATTAAGCATTTTAACTGTAAAACATTATATATCCATAAAAATGTAATTTTTTGGCTTATAATTTTAGAATAGAGGTTTTTTTCATAAACAAGTTGCGATTTCGTAAAAAGATTGCATTGGGGGAAAAAATTAGGACTTTATGAATAAATATCATTTTCTTGCACTAGTTGTATAATTTTATCAAAACATAAATAAAATCTCTTTTTTCTCAGCAGACGATTTTCGCACAAAATTTTTAAAGGCATTGTTCCAAAGAAATAATTATTGATAGATAAAATTTTTATATTTAATATCATATTTTTTATTTTATGGGTTTTGATAGCGATACCTGAATGGCTACAATCGTAGCAATTACAAAGAAATTTAATAAAATTTAAGAATTGTTATTATTCACAGGATCTACGGTATTTTACATAGATCTTGTAGTGTATTTTATTGGCCTTATCTTTGCTTTCGCGAAACATCCTAATGACAGCCTTGATTCATGTCATACAAAAAAAAGTTCGTAATTGCTATTGACATCACTAAATACTTAAAGAGTTATACACCTTCTTCGTATTTTCTACCCCATTCTACAAATGAAAAGAAGACACGTAAAACGATACTTTTAATTTCTGGCAAAATATATGTCGTTTCAATTGTAACTAGAAAGAAAATTTTATCATTATGTATACATAACTTCTTTTTTGTAAAAAAAAAATATTTCATAAGAACGAAAAGTAAAAATGAATATATATATATATATATATATATATATATATATATATATATATATATATATATATATATATATATATATATATATATATATATATATATATATGAATAATGCTCGTAAAGATATATTAAAATTTGTAAAAATAGTTTTTTTTAAATGCAACATAAACTATCCAAGATAAATAAGATAAATAAATACCTTTGTGCTGAACAGTAAAGTAAGACAAAACAACGTAGAAGACGCACAAAATTGATATTTGTGCGTCTTCTACGTTCTTTTGTCTTACTTTACTATAAAATATCCAATTTCGAAAACTTCTTATAAAATGATATTTTAAAAATTGTATATGAAACTTATTTATCAATGAAAAATAATATTTCGGAGCACAAGTTACAAGATAAATATACGAAAATAAAAGACATATGGTGCAATACTGAAACACAACTCCGCAACTATATTAAGTACGTAAGGTGAAATTTATTGATGCTTTACTAATATCAATGAATATCGTTTTCTTTCCTAGCAACTAAAGTAATAACCTTATAATCTTATCGAGAAACCAAGTAAATTTGATTTAGGTAGTAGATCTTTCCCTATAGTTTCCTGAATATTCCTCCCATTTGGTACCCAAAGATCGATGGGAATGTTTGCCAAAGCTATAGATATTTAATCCTAATTTCTTCGAGTAAAAGAGGAAGAGTTATAAGTAAAAAAAAAAATACTAAGGATTATTTCCAGTTATACGTACTGTATGTTTTAACGGGCTCATTTTTAAATGTATTCGTTTTTTTTAAGGAACTCTAATTAATCTATACTAATATTATAAAGAGAGAGAGGATTTTTGTATGTTTATATGTTCGAGGTAATCTCCGGAACCACAGCAACTATTTGAAAAATTCTTTCACTATATAAAAGGTGCATTCTTACTGAGTGACATATAATTTATGCATATATGTATTCATTCTATTTTTTAAACCAATAGTTTGTCTTCGCTACCAGTTTCTGTTTCGTAATGTTTTGTTCTTATATATGTTGAAACGAAGCCCGATTGCCCCGCATCCGCAATGACAGAATAATAGGCAGCTCTTTTCGAACTGATCGCTAAGGGATGGGAACACGTGAAAGCAAAAAAATGTTTTGATGTCAGTATGAGAACCGCCAAAGTCTCCTTTTAGAAGCCCTTTACGATCTCGGTATTTTAAGAACAAGTATAAGAGCCCATTCAGCACCTGATGGTAAGCATTTCTAGAGACTTATATTACAAGTAAATAACGAGGAAATGCCTAGAAAATCAAATCTTATCAAAATAGACTATTTGAGGAATTCTCTCGAAACGATTTCATCCTCAATGTTCATCCTGAAACCAATAATCTTTGGCAAAAAATGATACTTGGCTGTGCGAGAGGACTATAGTTTTTGCTATCAACGCTGTGCATCATCATGCACATGAATTCTTTGATTTCCTTAACACCTCAGAACTCCCCCCCCCCCCATGCTCTTAAAATTAAATGCGATATTCCAATAATTTTATTGTGCAACATTAATTTGCCTATTCTATGAAATGGAGTTGGACGCCAAAGAAAATTACTACGGAATAGTATGATTTAAAACATTTCTCTTACAGCACCAGCAGCAGAACATTTGGCTCTAACTTTTTACATCCATATGGGGGGTCCCGTATATTTCCTTTTCCAATTTAAGAAAATACAACTTTAAATGAAAATTACTTATGCCGCCACCATCATCAAATCTGTAGTTCAAACATACAACTGTGCGAAGCGTAGTACAGCGTTATAAACAAAAAATGTTGCTTACAAATCAGTTTTAATTTATAAAATACCTGCATAATATTGATTATCTTTTTTTTACCCAAACAAGGCCGGGACGGGCCGTTAGTAGTTACATAAAACTAAAATCGAATGCTCTGAAAAGATATAGGTTTTATTGCGATGCATAAAAATTGGGAAATAACTTTTCTTTATGTGTCTCATACTTTCTGCACATTAAGCATATTTTATTATTGAAAGTATATTCATGTCGGATCATCTCTGTACTGAAATAAACAAATGAAGTAAATTTTGGTTTTGTAAACGTTTAGTATTTGAATTTGTGTATTATTGCCGAAGATATGTTGGTCCTTTCTAGGCACCTATAACATTTTTTCGATTCAGTTGAAATTTTAACGTTTAGGGAGAAGTGAACTAGAGAACAAAACCATCAGCTTACGCCTTAATGTTATTAAAATTCATAACACTCGAAAGAGGTAACCTGAGTGATATTCAGCACAGCTTAGTTCCCCATAGTGGATTTTAATTATTGGAGGCCCAGAACTAAGAGTCTAATTAGGGAGTAACAGACTAAGGCTGATTTTAACTGCGGACTCTGGAGTATCTCTATTATTGCTTGAGAGTTATTTTAAAAGAATTTCATTTTGTGCATTATAGTAAATTTTTATCATTTGTTTTCAACTGTCTTATTGTGTGTTTAAGTAATTAAATTATATTCAGCAAAATATTACTGTGTTTCTTGAAAAGGAGACATAATTTTACTCAAGAGCCTTACCTTATATTCCTTATATTCCTAGCTGATATTTTTTACTGATATTAAGTTAAAGTAATGATGTTGTTTGGGTCCAGTTGATACGTGTAATTAATTTATCACCCAAGCTTTTAAGTGATTTTTATTTTTCTAGAAATGCTTAAAAGGACCAAAGCATTAAAAAAAAACAAAAAAAATTGAATTTTGACACCTTGAATTCAAATTATGTTTTTCGCAATCACGAGTGTGTGTATGTAGGCGTGTGTGTTTGTGTGGGGGGTATGTGTGTTTGTGTGTAGGGGGTATGTGTATGTGTGTGCAGGCATGTGTGTTTGCATAAGTGTGTGGGTAGTTGTGTGTATGAATGTGTGTGTGGGGGGGGTATGTGTATGTGTGTGTAGGCATATGTGTTTGTGTCTGTGTGCAGGCATGAATGTGTGGGTAGTGTGTATGTGTGTTTAGGTGTCTGTATGTGTTTGTGTGTAGGTGTGTGTGTGTATGTGTGCGTGTGTGTGTAGTTGTGTATGTATGCGCGTGTGTGTAGGACATGGATGCAACCTGGAGACGGCTTTCGCTATAGGAGCAGCATCGTGAGGAGCCGGTCGACGGTGATGGTGCGGAGGGTGGCGGTGGGAAGATAAAATGATATCACGCCAAAAACAGTCAAATGAAAGCAATAAGTAATCGTGATTGCTCAAAAAAAACTCAGAAGACGAACGTTCCTTTTGAAATAATTAAAAGAGCGTATTTCGGAGTGTACTGAAGAAAAGCGTAGGGTAAACCGGGGCACGTTTACGCGGATATTTTTCAATGAATATTTTAACTTTTATGTTTCAACTTAGGAAATTTTAGATATGGCGATTTTATAAGGCAGTTAATGGAGTCAAAATTGGTATATTCAGTTGTTGCCCAGTTTGTGTTTTTAACCGTTAAAAAAAAGTATTTTTGAGTCTAAGTCGGTTGCGTAAACTTGCCCCGGACACGGGACACGTTGACGCACATTTATTTTGACACCTAATGTGGTTATGTTAATGTTTCTAACATAACGTCTTACCATCGTTAAAATAAAGCAAATTTATTACCGACTGAAAAGCGTATAAAGTAAAAGCTGAATGAGCATGAAGACAGCACTACATGATTGTAACCTATAAGATACGAATCTGCAATTCAATTAAAAAATAAATGGTGATTTTCAAAACTAAAGAGCCTGAAAATACTAAAAAGGTTTGAGACAGTTCGGAGCGAAAAAAGCGTCAGAGCACGTTTGGAAGTAAGACACCGTAACAACGTGCGTAAAGGTGCTCCGACGTCAACGCGTAAACTTGCCCCGTTGCCAAGTTTGGATTTATTTATCACGTGAAAATAAATGTAATAGCATTTCAGTTCATACAAGTACAATTCTCATAAAAGGATAAAATTTTGATAATTTTTATGTATTTGTTCTTTCTTAACTAAGTATTATTTATTCACAATAAGCTTCAAAAAGTTCAACACAAAACGTATTCAACTTGGTAAAAAACAGATTATTATTTCTGCATGCTAGACCGAAGCTCGACTGATGCTCAAAAACTTATGTGAACATGGTGCTAGAGAGCCGCATCAATCTGTTATGACTGTTGGCTCTCCATTTACGAGGGTTATTATTTTTTTTTCAAGGTTCAAATTCGATCGCGAAATGAAGACCACAAAGACAATGAAAACTTTTTTATTTGGAATACGTACTTACATCTTCCAACTACTTCTCGGCGTAGTCGCCGTTTCGTTTAAGACATTTGTCGTAGCGTGGTACCATTTTTTAGATATTCTCGTCATAGAAGGTAGCCGCCTGTGCTTTTAGCCAATTCTGTACGCTGCTCTGCAGCTCGGCTTCTCCTTCCTAGCCAGCATTTCCTGTGACCAAAGAGATGGTAATCGGATTTCGCCAAGTCCGAGATGTATGGAGGATGGTCAAACACTATCCAGCAAAACTGCTGCAGGAGGTTTTTGTTCAAAGCTGCAGTGTGTGGACGCGCATTGTCGTGCAGAAGCGCAATACCTGATGACAACATTCCTCTATGTTTGTTCTGAATTGCCCTTCCTTCAGCAATCAGAAATTGAATTACAGCACGCACTTCACACTTAGCGGTAGACGCAATTGTTTGAGGCATGTTTCCTCGTTCACTGCGTGCTCCAGAATAACCACAGCGACCTGATGATCTGCACAATCTTATTTGAGAGACTGCGCAACAAATCTACGCACAGCGTCATTGGTTTGACTCTCTGGTTTTCACTTCGCTATCGATCGGACTTTGAATTTAAAAAAAAGCCTCTTATAATTCGTTTTGAAAAAAGGGTACTGCGTGATCGTGCCCCATGCGTAAACGTGCCCCGGTCTACCCTAATGATAACAGTCGGAAAGGAAGAAATTGGATGGAAGGCAGTACAAAAGATTTGGAAGAGGATTTTTCGCATATCACCTAGCCTTGCCTGCATGGCCGAAACTGCCACTTGAGTTCTGCTCATGCAACGTTCGATAATGACTAGCGGTGAATGTAGAAATGACCTTTTCCTTTTTGAGTGTTAGTAGCAGATAAGTGGTCAACGCTAAGTTGTGAGGTCTCGATATTGCAGAAGCTAGTGAAGGTACGCCCATCGTGTTCTGTAGGATTTTCTTCCATGAAAACACCAAAGAACTAAACACTATCAATAAAAGTTTGTGAAAAAAACCAATAGGGGAATGTTGCCGTCAATGAACCGGTTCCATGACTAGACCGCGAAGATGTTTCCCGTACCAGAGTTTGTGCAGACGAGTAATCAGTTTTAGTACCTTCCTTTGTCTGAAAGAGTTTACTGCAGAGTCGTCAAGTTGGTAAGATTATTTAATCATATTGTAAATCAGTCAGAAAAGATTTCTACCATTATCTTACTAATCATTTACTTATAACATGCTTTGAATGTCATTGATCAATTAAACGTGAACATTGACTTAAAAGAGTGTCTTTTCAAGTACAATTCCCCATACTTCATGTTTCATCATTATTCGTCACAGCAGTAACGCCTTTAAGAAGATCCAAAATAACGCAGTTGGTATCATTGGATCACTAGGTGCTTCTACGAATGGATCACCTGACAAAGTGGTTTATTCATGGAAAATCTCAAATATTGCTGTAACTTCAGCTCAATTACCTTTGAAAATAGCTCAATTGTTTTTAAAATAAATATGACAATGAAAAAGAAATAAACACAGTAATTCATGAAAACGTTTATACTTAATTATAATTTTTAAGGCAAATTTTTTTTATACAATTCATTAAAAATTTAAAACAAAATAAGACAGTTTCAAATACGCTTGCTGTTCCAAAAAAATGCAAAAATTAGTAAAATATGGCTATTGGACAATTGAGAGCATGTAACGTGCTACAGTAGCTTACAGAAATCGAGGCATGGGCCTTAACGAAGCCTGCCGACAATATAGAGTCCTGAAAGCAACTTTAAACAGTCGCATGGAAGATAAAAACCAGCTTATTGTTACCATAGTTACTTATTAAAAATGTAGGAGATTCGCCCTCCGAAATAGGAATATGATTAGTGAATCATATTTTGAAACTAAAGAAGTTTTTGGAATTGCTTCCGAAAAATTGGAGGAATTGGTATTCCAAGAGGCTGAGAAAAATAACATGTCCCACAGGATTAAATTAAGACAAAAAGCCTGTTACTACTATATTCTCTAGTAGTTTGAGACTTAAGCTTCTGGTTTCATTAATAAAATGGTCAAAAATGTTCTCTGACATTTTAGAGAGTAAGTACAATCTCGTGTCGAACGAAAATTTTCAAAATCGATTTAACAAAATTTTCAACAGTTCAAAAGAGTTTGAAAAGGTTTATGCAACACAGTTAAGAACAGTGTTGCACAGGTTGGTCTTATCTAAAAATAAAATAGATTAGAAAATAAATCTATTTTTCTATAACTTATTGTTATTTGTAGTGTTTATTGATCACTTGTTATAAATATTTGTAAGTTACGCATTTACTTCTTAATTTGAGAATGTGGTCCATCCATAGCAACCGGTAGCCATGAATGGACCACATGCTAAAATATTTATTTCTAATTTTCCTTCTTTATTGTGTATATTTATAATGAAGGTGAATATTATTATTAAAAGAGAAATGTACTGAGAAATAGTTCCTATAATTAACGTGAAGTCTGAGTTGGATTTCTTTTCTAAAAAAATCGAAAACTGTTGTATGTGGATTATTGACGGCAACCTTTCCCTAAGTTAAAAAACGAAAATATTTTCAAAAGTGGGTCAGTGATGCACGTACTCAGCTTTTAATATACCGGACACCACTGGCTAGACTAATATGGCTGCCATTGGTGCGCTGCAACATTCCATTTTACCAGGTATTTACAAGATACATTTATCTTTCTTCTTCATTGAGCCATTTCCAATCGAACGACTTACCCTCTGAACTTTTAGCCCTGCTCTCCCCTAATTATCTTTAAAAGACACTGGGTCTAAAATTGACCCATTTTTGGAGAATGATCCACCTGGTGTCTTCTTTACTATTTTCAAAGAGCGTAGAATATATCTGCAACTTAAATTGAAAGCACCTTGAAAATACACTTATCCTAATATACGAAAATAACACGCACACAATTGTTCTAGATCAATACAAGAAGAATATTACTAACCATCATTACATTGCACAAGCAGGATGAAAATTTGTTACTAATATCTCGGTAGTTTTTCGAAATTATTTAGTATAAGTTTGAAATCTTACTAGGATTCATTAAAGACTTAAAAAACCTTTAGTGTTACTAGATTTTTTTATTTGAATACACGAGACAAAAAAAAAAAAAAAAAGAGAGAATGTTTATGTGAGTAGACCGACCAGTGAATGAACACATTGAAGAGTAATTTCACTTTCAAAATAGCACGGTATCCTTATAATTGGTACCATTTGGTACATGACAGTAGAAGCAGTTTAATTGATGTATGAAAATATTTTAACAAAATTGGGATGACTATAAATAATTCTTATTTTCAGGGGGATGGGGGTGAAATGAAAGTAAAGTGACCCAACCCAGTGAATGAATGCCCGCAACTGGTGACTAAATATAATTCTCAATATGTTCTTTTTTAGAAATGTATAGAAGGAAGTTATTACGACTATTAACCAAAGGAAAAAATCTCATTTAAATAAAAACTAAATGCAAGTTGTTCATTATTCGGGGGTTGTTCATTTACTGTTCATTCTGTACTATAAAGAAGAGTTGTGCGCGTAAAGGTGTGACTTGAACTTGATTAATTTCCGAAGAACTTTATATATCTAGCATTTTTCAGTTTTCGTCCAAGGTTGAGCCTGCGTTGATGTAAAATAAAGCAAAAAAAAAAAAAAAAAAAAACTACTTTGCTCTCAAAAGACTGACATTCCGAATGAAAAAGTATTCAGAAGAATCTTTGAACGCAAACCAAAGGTTTCGCTTTCGCACTTAAATTCTACTTTCTGAATGAACAATAAAGCTGTGATTTGTAGGTTACATAATATTTAGATACTGAATTATATATACTTCCTCTCCTCGAAAAATAAACAGTTTATAACTAAGGCAATCTCAATCGCAGCAAAAATATTGTACTCTAAAGATTATAATTTTGTAAGCAATTGTGTGACCAATTGTAAGGTATCAAATTATTGCAAGGACATATACTCTGTAAAAAAAAATGTGTAACCTTACTCCGTAAAATTGGTGGCAGCTTAGCTGCCTCCACTCTTTGGAGTAACGTAACTGATATTACTGGTGTAAAGTTACACATCGCTTGTGGAAGGTTACGCCATGGTAATGTAACTATATGGTAACGTCTCCCACATTTCCGTGTAAGGTTACCCCAGAATGTTCTGTATGCTTAGAGATAAATTGTTTGAAAGGTTACATATTACCAAAAAATAAGCTTTCATCTGTTTTTCTTGAACGATTTATCAAGTTCATGCTTTTTAACAACCAATATACACCAATTATTTTAATACACAATATTTATTTATTTTAATATAAAAAGAAGAAATTTTTACTGCGCCGATTCTGATCTTTACGCATGCGCTTTGAATTCTACTGAAACCATAGTGCAAGGTTCCTCCAACAATTTGAGTTTTAAAAGAAATGATGCTACACACTTTAGAATTCGTGCAACGTTACACCCCTTAATACTGGTAACCTTACACATTGTTTTACAGTGTATAATCACTTCTTATTCTTGAAGATGAAGGATGAGGAATTTCTTGACGAATAATATGAGTAAAGGGCTCGAGGCAAGAATGTGGTATGCCCCATGATGGAAATTCTTCAGTAGGCCAATTTTCAACTCATAGAAATTATTTGTAGAATTTCTCAAAGGTATTATACATTCTATATTCTGTAATACAAAAACCTGCTATGTTTTTCTCCAAATAACATAATCCATTGTCATATTTATTTAATCATTAGTTATGAGAAACAAAAGTTCTGATCGAAAAGTCACTCTTTGTGGCTTGTCACGTTTCTTCCCCGAGCCCTTCAATTGTTTTCTATAATCTATATAGTTTTCAAAAAATAATTTTTGAAATAGGGTGTGAAATTTAAATGTACTTTCTAAAAAGTGAGCAATAAACAATATTTTGAATGACATTTTAGCAATAACGTAATAGTTCTACACAAAGCAGTTGTTTATCTATCGTATATTAAAAATCTTGAGACAGATAAATACCTTTCACAAATGAAAAAAAAATCATTCTAAAAACAAACTTAATGTATGTGTTCTCTGATTCCTAAAGAAAAGGCGGAAATAGAACAAAATTTTTGAAATAAGTAAGAACCACAGCTGGAGTGATGTCATTACCGAACTTTACTTGCGATTTTCTTTTCAAGCGATTCCGATCCTTAACCCATCTGTAAGAAATTGTCCTGAAAACTGTTTCAAAAGATATTGAGCTATGTGAAATCCTTAAAGCTACAGTACGTTTAACCCTAAAGCATTCTGACTATAAAAGAAAAAGCGTTTTATTCTATTTTGGAATACTTCATTTTAGCTTGTAATTTAAAATATGTTTTCAAAGAAATTGCAAAAATAGTAAATAGTGATTTCAAACAAGATCACTTACGTTAGCTAGATTTTTTGAGGCATTCTTTCCTTTATCTTTTGCTCGAAACATATTAAAAGAAATACATAATTATTATCTTTTGAGAATAGAGATGCTTAGCTCATTTTGTCAAATCGTTCCAAGCATCTTTGCAAAAGTACCCCCACTTAATCAAACTTCATTTCTAAAGAGAAAAAAAATCTTTTTTTTTTCTCGTATTCATAATTGAATTAGATTTTAAAGAAAAACATAATACATATTTTTAGATTCAGATATTAGTTGAAGAAGTAGATTGCGCATTAATGTTCAGCACATCGGGCAGTAAAAAGATTGCAACCATTAATAGATATCGGCATTAAAATATATATATTTAGTAAAATTTTATGTTACTTATTGAAATACAAGTTGTAAACATATTTATTTATTTTATCACTTATACATGAAATCATCAGCCCGAAATAGGAAGTGACTGAGCGGGAGGTGAAAAACCTCTTCAGGAAGCCAAGAGTGCCAAACAAACTGGTAGCTAGTATAGAACTGGTAGCTAATTCTATATTAGCTACCAGTTTTTTTTCCACTCTTGGCTTCCTTAAGAGGTATTCCACCTCCAGCTTAGTCAGTTCCTTTTCCGGGCTGATGAGTGCTTATAAGCACGAAAATGCAGTCTTCAGATGGAATGACGGAGCTGACGGTGTATTTCAGCTTTTGCCCTGGCTACAGGGCGGTAAGGGTCATTCCATAGTGACTAACGTAACATTCGCAGCTGATTTTCAAATTCTTTTTACTTACATCGGGAGTAAAAATAAATGTGTTTTGGTTTAATATGCAGATTTAAAATGTACAAGGTGACTATTTTTCATTTCGACCAAGAATTTGAAGCAAAATAAGCGCTGGCAGGTGTTTTTTCACCAAAAATGGCATCGTGACTAACGTAACATTTTTCCAACCCTGAGAAACAATGCTTATGTTACGAGACATTTTTTTCTGAAACTTACGCAGGCATTTAAAATTGGCCGATATATTTGTAAGAGGTAAACAATTTATTTTTTAAAATATACTACAGATTTGTTACAGATGAATCTTTTTTGGCCCTTAATGGTACTTTTACTAAAAACTGTGTGTGACTAACGTAACGTGACTAACGTAACCATCGAATAACAAGCAACAAATGCATATTAAAAACTTTTTATAATTAATTTCTTCCTCTTATATTACTTTTACACTTTTTAGGAACCTTCTTTGTGTTGCATTATGGTTCTTTTTTTACTTTTTTTCTATATTAGTGTAAGAAATTAAACGGAAGGATTCAGTTCAATTAACTCAGTTTGAATGTGCAAAAAAAATTTTACAAACTAAATAATATCATTCTTGGGCTAATAAAACCCAAATATTTCTCTTTAAAAAAAATTAACTTTATGCAAGTTGATAGTTTCACCGAATTCTAGTATTCTGCCGATGTACTAGTTGTCGTCATAAGAAACTCCGTAGTACTTTTCAATGGCATATTATATTTTAAGATTTACTGATTCATCGAACGAATAGTGTTATGCATCCTTTTGAATTAAAATGTAATATATATATATATATATATATATATATATATATATATATATATATATATATATATATATATATATATATATATATATATATATATATATATATATATTCGAACGTTTTTGCAGAATGCATTTTAATTCCAGATATCCCCGCAAATGTTTCAATTTCTAAATGGTCATTCTTGCATTTTCTGATATATATGGCAGCAGCGCTTATTGTCACTGTGTCATGTAACATCTTCAAATGTTTTCCAACGAGCAGCCATTTTTTCATTTTAATAATAGGTGGAGATGTATTTTCTAAAAAATAGAGACGATCTTCTTTGTTAAGACTGTATTAACTAGTACTAATATCTTAATTCTTAAGCTTGGATGCTGGTGTTGAATGCACATTCAGCAGAGTACTCATTTTGCTTTACTCACCTTTTTTCTTTTTTTAATAATTCTTTAAACTGGAAGTATCTTTATAAAGACCTTTAAAAAAGTATTTTTCTAAGTAAACAGAAGGTCTACAATGTAATATTATTAGTACTCTTCACCCTTTATATTTTTAATCAATATAGAATGCCTACATATTCAAAATTGTTCACGAAAATTTACATTAAATTAAATAAGTTTTAAATGTTAGCAGTAATTTTTAAAATGTTACGTTAGTCACATGCAAACTGTTACGTTAGTCACAGCTCAAATGTTACGTTAGTCACACTAATTATTTTATATCTACTGATATTAAAATAAATATTTTGCACTTTTTAAGTAGATATGACACAGATGTAAGAAAATAAAAAGTGCTTTTTGGTTCAATCATCTGGTTTAGGTTTTAAGCAGAAAATAGTACATTTTCGTGACTAACGTAACGTAAATATTTTCAGTGAAATAACCAGACTAATTAAAATACTTACCTTATAATGTATGCAAAAAGAACAGTCAATTTTATTGGGCTAACATCTAATCATTTAGAATAAACATAGTTCTTTCAAAGATTTTCAAAAAATTTCATATTACACAAGAAAACTTAGACGTATGTTTTTTTGCGTATGCTAAGCCTTTTCTACAACCTCGCACGTTTAGAGCCAGAAGAGAAACACCGACTGATTTTTTTGCAAACTGCTACTGGATTTATGTAGTAGAAAGTAAGCTGAATGAAATGATAGGTCACAATTAAGGCTTTGTGGAAAAACATTTTCTGAGCTTGAGGTTGACATTTCTATGGAATGACCTTTAACTTACTAAAGTTTATACTTATAGTTTACCTTAAATTTTTGAGTGCGTGCAAGATCGCTGCGTTGATACTCTATAAAATATGTTGATAAATGTTACAATGACGAAAGGGAAAATTAAAATTGTAAATTATGAGATGACGTAAAAAATGATGAATAATAATAACACGACGATTATAAAAACAAATATGGCTGTAAACTTTTTACACCATTAAATGTTTTGGAGTATGCACCAATAGAACTCAAAAAATATGCTTTACCAGCAAAAACTAAAAGCGCTTCATTGAGAAACGTGTGCCATTATCGTTTTCCTTTCATTCCAAATTCGAGTCGTTAACTGTTGTAATTATTTACATAATGTTACTTTCAGTGGGTACAATTTTCAAACGTAACATATACTAGTTACAATACAAATTACCGTACTAGTTTCTTTTGCATCTGTTTTTAGCGCCACTTATCGTTATGTATTTTAACTATGTTGTAATGCATGTGGGCTAGTCCCATGCGGGAAAAAGTTACCCCTGAAGATGAAAGGTGCAAGAAATTTTTAAAAAATATATGCTCATATTTTAATATTTTGTTGTAAATCGAAACCTATTTTCGCTATAATTATAAAAGGAAGTTTACTGTTATTACATTTTTAAATATTTATTGAGACCTTTGTACAACAAGTATTCGGGACAGAGTGGATGGAGCAAAGTGAAACAGTTCATTTCGTTAGTCATTCTATCATTTATAAAATCATTTACGCATTCAGAAAAAAAATAATGCATTGGTATTTTTTCATTTAATAATATACGTAACTATTAATTTTCATGTTTTCAAATTCATTCGCTATTTTATTCACTCATTTAATTTTCTCATTAATTAATTATTTAACACGTAATTGTCTTTTATTTTTTCCTTCATTATTTTATTTATTCGTTTAATCAAAAATATTTCAATTTTCACTTTGCCCTATAAAAAATAAACGAACATTTTCCTCTTTTTAGAAGGTACAAATTTATTGCCAGAAAAATAAATGTTTCAAGACAAGTTTCATTATAAAAAACATTGTTTTTTCTTCATTTACTGTCATTTTCAAACCACATTTCCATTCTTTTTTTTTTCAGTTTAAAAAAAAAATTTGCTAGTTTATTTTATCCACTTTGCTCCAACTTCCCCTACTATGCACAAAAAAGGGAAAAAAACATATATATATATATATATATATATATATATATATATATATATGTATAATATATATGTATATATATGGAGCTACATTTTTCTTCTCTACATTTTGACGTCTATATGCAAGAAGAAGTTTTCTTTTACCCCAAAATACGGGTATCTAATTTTCATATTCTATTTACGCTTAATGACATTGGATTTGTTTTTGTATAGAGTCGTCACAAAATTAATCACTTAAAACTAAATCGCAAAAATGCAGGGTGTTTGAAAAATGCTTGACGCATTTAAAAATATCATAAAAAAACAACGAATGATGTATGAATATGCGATTTTGCACAAGATTGCTTTACAGATTCACGATTTTTTTTGTGTTCATTTGTGCCATATTGTAAGTTCTGAAAATTTGAAGTACCCAAGTAGGCTTAAGCAGTTCCGCAGTACATGCGGACTAGAGCATGAGACGAATTTGAGTATTGTTTAGTTTAGTGACTTGAGCGAGTACAGCGTCCCCTTTAAACACAATTTGGATGTTTTTTCTATTTTTTTACAGTGTCGTTAAAAAAAAAATCATGAACCTGTTAAGTATTATTTTGCAAACCGCAGATTCATGCGGCAATATGCTGCATTTCTACGATTTTTTTAAATGCGTCAAAAAACTTTTCGGACACCCTGTATAAATACTGTGTAACACGTGATAGAGCATAGACTACGGAACTAATAAAGTATTTATTATAACTAAAGGTTCACTACATCTTAATTCGTCCTTATGTTCTTCAAAGAAAATTACGGCTTCATTAGAAACATTCATTGAGATGACATACCAGTTTTTAGTGAGTTATCAATCAATTAAACATATACATATTTAGTTATTCAGCAATAAATTTCAATTACAACGAATCAATTGTAAGTAGTAAGGGGATCGGACGATGTTTGCTGCAGAGTCGTGGTCTACTTGGCAGTTGGAAACGGATTTACTGCTGGTAGCAACTTAGGCAACAATTTAGTGACAACTTTGGTAATACTTCGCAAATTTGTTACCAAACTATCTCTGCCCATAAAAATCCTGTTTTTAACAATGTATTTCTTAAATCTCAGCAAAAACAACCCTGTTGTAAAAGTTTCCCCACCAAGCAAACTTTTAACTTTTCCACACAAAAATGGAAACCTGCATTCTGAACCCGAAAAACCCTTAGCCTTAAAAAGTTACGATATCTAGTTTGCCCGCCAATCATTTCTGCCAACCTATCATCCTCCCTCTTCTCCTCTTTCATCAACCCTACTTCCATTAGTATCTCCTCCCACCTTTAACTCCTCAGAAATATGGATAGATCCTTTAAATTGTTTATCCTGTTTGGCGGGAAGCTTTTTGCTCACCATGCAACCACTTCACTTTGAAAAGCTTCCCGTCAAACAGGATAAACAATTTAAAGGATCTATCCATATTTCTGAGGAGTTGAAGGTGGGAGGAGATACTAATGGAAGTAGGGTTGATGAAAGAGGAGAAGAGGGAGGATGATAGGTTGGCAGAGATGCTTGGCGGGCAAATTAGATATCGGGGGGGGGGTAACTTTTTAAGGCTAAGGGTTTTTGGGTTCAGAATGCAGGTTTTCTTTTTTGTGTGGAAAAGTAAAAGGTTTTCTTGGCGGGGAAATTTTTACAACAGGGTTGTTTTTGCTGAGATATCACATCTTTTTGCATTGATATTACTACTTTGTATTTTTAGAATTGAGAATTTCAAGTCATAAATATTCAATTGAAACAACGTTGTTTTGTGTTTTTAAAGAACAATAATGGCAAGCTTAATTTTACGTCATGTTATTTTCTGACCAGTAAGATTCTATGTTCGTTTGGTGAGAATTGGACCGTTTAAATTTTATTGCAAGCTTTGTATTTTCTCTGCTGCGAAGAAAACTGCTTGGATAATAAAATACTATATTTTAATTTATGTTTTTTTCAAGTATTTTACGCGATAAGTTCGCGATAAATTCTATTACAGTTTCTTTATTTGATGGATTATTCAACATTTTCATGAATTTTTTTAAATGTTTTACAACTTGCGGATTATATCAATCTAGCTTTTATTTAATGACTTCTTTTCTTAAATCGCGGATTATTTTACGTTTTATGGGATAATTTTAATTGTTGGGTGATTTATCTTTCTTCTGATGGAACTCTTTGTCTTGTTTAATACCAAGTTTTGTTTAATGGCTCACTAAAAAGACAAACAAACGTATGTTATGACCAAGCAAAAAAAAAAAAAAAAACACCCAAGTCTTTAAATATTTTAACTTTGAATGTGTTAGAAGATGTATGTAACTGTACTTACTCTACGTCGAATCGCGGTTGTCACAAATTTACCACTGCGACTGCGTATGAGCATGGACGTAGCTCATTTCAAAAATCTTGCTTAAATTAATTGCAAAAATTTTGTCTGTTAACAAATTACTGCAAAACACGGATATCCACACACATATTTCATATATTTTAATTCATAATGTGTTATTTTTGTGAAAAATGCATTAATTTAAAAAATAAGCAAACCAATAAATAAGTGCTATTTTTCGCTTTCAATTATAAAGTTAGATGTATCATATACATATACGTACAGTTACATATAATATGTCACGCAAAATATTTTCATGGTTAAAACCCAGTTTCGCCGACAGTTAAAATTTCTTCCCCCTTAAATATATCAAAACTGAAAAACAGGAATAAAGAATTTTCGTATCGGCGAAACTGGGAGGGGGGGGGGGGGGACTGTATTCTAATCTTATTCATTAATGTTTCTCTGCTTAAATATAAACAAACTACATAGAATCTTAAAACAGAAAGCCCATAGAATTAAGTCCGCGCGCATGCGCAGTCGCTGCTGTTTTATTAGTCTTGATTAAATTGCATTTCTGAAGACAACTTTTGAATAATCTTTAGATCTTAGATCTGTTCTAGCCTTGCAATTGTAGTCAGAGATTTACAAACCCTATAAGCTGAGAGAAAATATATACGAATTTAAGATAAATTAGTGATTTTCAAACTTTAATTACTCCGGCCCTGATGTTCCTGGGGTTTGAATTTTTGTATATGTCCTCAATGCCCCCCCCCCCAAGAATATGTATACAAAAAATCATTACCATAGCCCCCGGGGGGCTGCTGCAGAACCCCGGGAAGGTACGATTTGTGGGGTAAAAACGAGGGGGGAGGGGTGTCAAATGGCACAAAAGGCACATCAGTAGGGCACAAGGAATGTGTGCGAAATTTCAGCTTGATTCTTTTTTTCGTCTGGGCTGTAGCCCTGTCAAAGAAAGCGAAAACTTTTTTGAACAGCGATTTTATAACTCCAATTCCTCCTACCCCCTGATGGACCAGGGGATTGTATTTTGGTTTACTGCGTCAGGGGCCACTAGAGATTGAGTGTACCAAAAATCAACTCCGGGGATCTTCATAGGGCTGAGATACAGAGGGGTGAAAAACCCAGAAAACACCAACTTGTTCTTTCGCGTAAACTATTCTTGGTCGCTTTTATTTTCTTTCGTCTTTGGCGATGGATTTGCTTTTGTTGGCTGCTGACGTTTGGTTTCCTTGGCGGCGGGACGCTCCCGCTTCCCGTGATTATATCGCCGGTAATTACAGGTATAGATACATGAAACCAGGCGGAATCGCTCTCTGAATATCCTGAATCCGAACTTACTTTTTACGACCCCGGGGATATTGATTTTAATTAGGTTCATTAATTTCATTATTAAACATTAGAAAAATAGAAGCGTTTCTGTCTAAACTTCCGTTGAAAATGAAGCATTCATAGCAGTTTGCAATCTTGAGAGTGTGTCCTTCCACTTTCTTAAAATTAACATTTACACCATGTTGCTTCAGCTATGCAGCAACTGTCAGACTTTCATCTTCTTTCCCGTCCGCAGTTGTGTCTTTGGAACTTTCCAATGTATTTGTAACTGCAATGTCTCGCATGTAACTCGAAATCACAAGATATTTATATTATTTTCACTTCAAAAACTCGGATTCCAAAGTTTTCCATTATTTTGAACTCACATTAGTATTTTTACACTATTTTTCTCTCTCCAAGATTTAGAATTACATACGGAAAATTTCACAGCCAAATATTGTGGACCGATTTATTTTTTTAATTAATCGTTAAAACATACAAAGGGTAAAAGCGCTTTTAAATTATAGTAGCTGTTTTTTTGTGTCTAAGATATCTCCAAGAGAATAGTTTATCCCAAAATAGTGCCACCATATTTGCTGTAAATTTCTAATGCTCTTGAATACGCGTGTCCAGTTGCTTCCTAGAATTAGATTAGAGACTACAAAAAACATCCTCATCCTCAACCATCGGTGGCAGCTAAGAGGCTGCCTTGAAAAATAAAGCAGCTTCATGTGTTTATAACTTCTAAGTGATCATAAATATTGTCGAAAACTAAACTCAAATTTTGCACGGAGTTGTAGAATTGTTGTACCTACAGTCAAGTAACTCCTTTGAAAAAAATCAGGATACTGTTGATTGATACTATCTCATGTTCTTTTAAAGACTCAAGTTTCCGAGTTTAGCAAGAAAAAAAAATGGTAAACCTTAAATATATTCGTATATGTTCCGATTTCAAAAACTTCCCTACATCCTATCCAGTATTGAGGTAAAAATGCACTTTTGTGTAGTTAGATACTGTGCAACGTGACATTAAATTTTATTTTGGAAATGTGCCTGAAATTTCGAAGTTACAGGAAAAAAAAATGTAACATACTAAAAATTTAAAATCAAATAAAGCCATTTTAAATGCGTAATTCTTGGTAAATAAGACTATTTTCATAGTAAAGAGGTTGCTAAGTATGTGGTTATGAAAACCAAAATGAAAGCGTTAGTATGCAAATGTTGAGTGTTCAAGACTTTGCCTTAACGTCGGAAAAAATCCAAAACTTAAAATAAATATTCACTTATACAACAGTTATATAAAACAAAATAATGCTTGTTGCTTTTAAATAAAGAAATGACTTTACAATTATGCTGCCAAAAATAGCGAAGTAGCATGTTTGTTTTCTTTAAAGAATGATTTCTTCAGATGAAATTTAGTTTCAAGTTATAAAAGATTAGGAAAGCTACTTGGATTCACTCCAACAATAAAGGTTGAAAACGGTTAAAAAATCTCTTAAGTGATTGCTCTCTGAAGGAAAAAAAATGAGTTTCTTTTTCAAAGTGCTTAAACAGGTCATGGACCCTTTATTTATTTATAAAGTAAAATGTTAGTTCACTCAAAAAAATATTTGTGATTGTATTTGATTGAGAAAAATCAAAAGCTATCCAGTTTTTAAAAAATAGGTAGGGTGGGTTAAAATGGGTCATTTTCGGCCTATTTTAATGTTTAAATTTTTTTAGAAATTACGACGCTTTTAAGCGTCGTATTTTCATGTTTTCTTTTGATTACATTTTGACGTTAAATTTCTCCTAAAATATTCATTTAAAGTTTAGAGAGCATATTTAAATTTGTAACTAACATAAAATAGTCTTAAAATTGTAAGCTCATTTTACAACATGATGGGGCAAAATGGCTACGGGGAAAAATCTTCAAGCAAAAATGATGTTAATTTAGAATACTGACGGGTACTTCTTCGTTAAGGAAGTAACTGCAACAGACACGAAAATAGTACCTCAAGGACTTGAATTTTAGTTTTTTAAAATGATGTTGATGACGTTATTTGAAAATCGTATTTTTTAATAATTTTAGGTGTTTTCCGCAATAAATCTTCCCCTTTTTGACAAACACCTAACAATTATCCATCCTTGATATTGTTTAGTACATTTCTTTTATCTCCTTGCTATCAACATGTGCATGTTGTCACATAAATATAACTATAGACTAAATATTAAGTAAAAACCAGTTAAGCCTAACTGTGGTCAATTTTACCATAACCAAAATAAAACGAAATAAAAAGCGTTAAAATTAATGTTACCTCATGTGACTGCTTTTAGTGGGTGTAATAACTTCTGTTATGAGGATATATCTTTAATTTTCTCTGTTCGTAAGTGAAATATAAAAGATTTTTAGAAACTTGTAACTGCATGTTTTGAAAAACAGCAAATGTTGCCATATTTATGAGAGAAACGTATTTAAAGTTAAAATTTGTAGTTAACAAACTAAGATATATTATCTTAAGCTCTGATATATAAAAAAAATCCGTTTAAATTGTGGGTACATTGAGTGAATTACATACAGATTATACCCCACCTCAACCTACCGATTCTTAACACTTAAATATGTTATACATTTTCAGTGGGAATTTTAATAGCTATAGGACGGTTAATAACTATGAAGGTTTTGGCTGTATAAAATACCAAGTACGATAAAAAAAGTGTGTGACATGATTTATGCATCGTCGAAGGACATACCTTATTACAATAGTTGAAAACTACATGAATAAGGATATCATGAATGTTTGATAAAAAAATTTTTTTCGGCAGTTTTAAGAATAGTTTTTGCAGTCAAAAACATTCAGATGGTTGTGATAACATGTGTTACCACAATTTAAGTCCTGTGTATCGAGGGCATCATTCTTTACTAAATATTAATAATAAGTCAGACGTTCTGTTTCACATTTTTTTCGTTATATGCTTAACCAATTATCGTAAGGAATAAATTTAGGTAAATCCAGTTTTGAAAAATTATACACTTAAGAATTTACACTAAATGATTTTCCTCGACTTCTTAAAACAACTTTGTGGTCATGTCTGAATTTCCGAAAAATCTACAGAAATTCACACTGAATTTTAATAATTTAAATTTTCATAGTTCATAGATTTTTTCCCTACCCATGTTGAATGCTTCCCCTTAATAAGCATTAGTATAAATCAAAGAGTATGTGGATCTATGATAATCTCAGCTTAGAACATTTCTCAGCTTCAAAACAGTCCACGGGACATCTAGGATGTCTACAGAACATAAAGGAGAAAAAACTTAAAATAATTATTTTTCTACGGCATTGAGTCACCGCAGATGGCAGGGGGGGGGGGGGGGGGTTGGCGAGCGATGGCCGCATGGGGCGGAGCCCCCAGTATTTTCATTGTTCAAACTTACTTTTTGCGTTACATTTATAAAGTGCGTAACACAGTCGGCGCAAGTTTTACGTTATTTTGTACATCTTCGAACCTTC
The DNA here is from genome assembly GCF_026930045.1 of Uloborus diversus. NCBI lineage: Eukaryota > Metazoa > Arthropoda > Arachnida > Araneae > Uloboridae > Uloborus > Uloborus diversus. Next base: position 106,626,331 of record NC_072733.1, read on the forward strand.
AAATATCAAACAGGTGATTTATTTTGAAGAATAGAGCTGTTTTATTTCAAGCTGCTAATGGTGCCCCTAAGCATTTCAACTGCATCATTATCACGGATTGGCAGATTTTTATGCCTGTAAAACATCTAAAGGTTTTTAACCATATTAATAAAATATTTTATCCTCTATATCAATGTATATACATTTCTTCATCAAAAGCGATAAAAAAGTAATGAAGCAAAATATCAGAAATGCATGTTTATGCATGATTCAACGTTTCAAAGGAAACATTCTATTACTCTTGAAGGTAGTTGAACTTTTCCTCGTTGCTGACGAATGCTGCACAAACAAAAGTAATTTAGTTTAGAAGATCTATGATTTAAATGGCTCTCATTTTTCTCTAAAATAATTTACTTTGGTGAACAAAGGTCATTATTTTTCTTGTCTGATATAGATGCCAGTAGAAAGTAATATTTTGTTAGGTAACGTAGTTTTTGATTACAATTTTAGCCAATATTGCTTATGGAAAACATTGGATGTGAGTAGTATTAGGCAAAATTAGTTGAAATTACTATACGTGTAATAAGACAGAGTAGGGTTTAAGAGCAACAAGTATATATATATATATATATTTATGTAGAAACTATATTTTTCTAACATTTTATTATAGCTTTAATTCATTTATTATATTGTTAACATTTTGATTTTTGAAATAATGCTGCAACTCATAAATAATTAATATGATGATAATATCAATTGGATGATGTCGAATTAATATGATGATAATTAACAGCTTACAAAAAATATCTGAAAATGTCGTTGCAGAAACCTTTAATTTACCAAAATATGTAGAGGTATACTAGTGTTATTTTCATCTATATATCCAAAAATGGCTGTATGTTTGTGTATGTGTGTGTTCTTTATACAAATCCAGTTTAAGCTGGATCTTTACCAAAATTGGCACAGAGGTTATTTGTTGTTCAGGAATTTACATAGGAGAGTTTATGGAATTTTTTACAAAAATCCCAAGAGGTCTAAGTTAAAATTTTGTGTAATAAAATTGTGGTTTTCGATACGTTTAGGAGGAATGTTACATTATTTTTTGTCTTTTATTTAAGCTGGATTGTTAAATATGCAACAACCTTTAATTTTGAGCCAGACTGTGCAACGTAGCTAGTGTTTCTATGTTAAATGAGTGTTGATAGTAAAAAATGTAATAATTTATTATATTATAATCTATTACTATTATAATTAATTGACATTATTAATTATTAATTTTACCTTCGGCCTAAGTTGTTGTTGCTATAACACATCTAAACAATTAAGAGTCGAGTTCATAAAAGTTAAAAGTTGAAAAAGCTACTAAGCATGTTTATAGGGGAGACTAAGGATACTTGATCCCTAGGGATACAAGCACATAGCCAAAAATGTACAAAAATCATTAAGTAGTAATTCGAAACCTGACAATTATATTAAAGTTATACTTGTACATAAAAACTGGCAACAGTTTGTTTTTTCAGCCACTTTTTCTTAGCTCAAGAAATGATCGTCTGAATGTGACAAGGGAATTTTTTTTTTTTTTTTTTTAAGGAAAGAACTCTGAAGTTTACGTTATCCGTTAAATACAACTTAAAAAAATTCCGAAGTGTAATGTCAAAGTATAGGCAGTCTTTAATAATTGAGACATATTTTTAGTAAATTGCCACCGATTGTTAGTAATAGAACAAGTATGTTTGTAAAAATAGCATATTAGGGATACTTGATCCCTTCGTTTAGCGGGATGCATGATCCCAGGGTTCAAGTATCCATATGACAATATAAAAGCAATGAAAACAATATAAAAGTTGTTTACTTAGTTGGCATTAACTTTAAACATTCAAAAACATATTAACATAATACAAACATAGTTTGAGTGATATATTTAAACTATCGCTTCTGTAAATGTGCTAAACAATTGAAATATCAGTTCGCATTTGTAACCTACATAACACTTCAAACATCTAAACATAAACTAACTCTACTGATAAATTATGTTCTGATCAGTCAAATGAGCTTGAACAAGTTGAAATAGATGTCAAATCTTTGTTTGAAAGAAAAAATAAATGATTTTACTATAGTTAGATTTACAACAAAAAAGCGAGTTGCCCATTATGTTGACCATTAGCTGATAGAATGCAAAGTTGGATTTCTAGAGTTTGAAATAAGTTTTCTGAACTGAAAAGGTAATATGTTTCATCAATTAATTTTTATTGAAAAATTGACAAAATGTGTTAAGCTTCACACATCCAGTTGGGTTGAGTGGAACTTAAAGAACTACAACAAACGAATTGTTTGCATTTGCCTTTTCAGAGTTTGAAAACATATAAACTAGGCTTTCTTTTTTGTGAGTACACTTATACCTACATTTTCTTCCCTCTTTTTAAAAATTAATTCAATTGATGGAACTCTTAATTTTATTATTGCAAGAAAAGAAGCAAATAAAATGATTTTCGTGCTTCTCATCCTAATTTTTTTATTTGTTGTAATTTTAGCTTCATTACGCTACTTAAAAAAAATTGTTAGTTTTATTTATAGAATATAGTATTTTTTTGTTCACAACTGTATTGGATAGTAAGTAACTGAACAAAAGCATCATAAGTTCATGAAAGTTGTGTACATTTTTTTTTCTAGTTCTTTCAAATTTCTAGTGTAATTTGAAACTATGTTATTTTTGGTTCACATTATTATAATCTAATAAAGAAAATTAGAAATTGTGTTTTTTTTAGAAACATTATGTAGAAAACTTAAATCCATAAATAAATTGCCGATCCAATGAAAAGTATATGCATTTTCTCAGTGGGATCAAGTATACTCCATGAAGGGATCATGTATCCCTAGATGTGGGGATACATGATCCCTTTATGAAATCTTTGAAAAAAAATGTTTTACCAATCTGTTTCATTTCAACTAAAAAAATACTGTCAGATAGATGAAAAAATTACCTTTCTTCACGTACTTAAAAAAAAAAAAAAAAAAAAAGAAAAAGAAACTGATATTTTGCAGCAGAGAAAGAATTGAAAACTAAAGTCGGAGTCAAGTATCCACAGTCTCCCCTACTACATTAAATACTTCAGATCATGTTAACACCATAACTATCAAAAAGGACACTTGGTTTGCATGTATAAACTATCAGTAGTACTAATGTATTACTCAAACTCTATTCATATTTCTGAAACCTAATAGTGTTAAAAAACAGTTACATTTGGAAGCCAACAATCATACTTGCAACACACAACCGAACCGCAAAAATTACATTTTATAAGTAATGTTTGAAGTATTACAGTATCAATGAATGTTTGTTTAATGGTTTGACTACAATCAACTGGAGGTGGGAAATTTCGTAGTTTTTAAAAATCCGTTCAACAGTGGATCGTTCATTCTTTTGATCCGTTGATTTAACTCATTCATTTGAACTATTTCGTTCATTTAAAAAAGTCGCAGGTGATCTCTCTGTACGACATACTCACGTAGATTTGATATGTTTCATTAGCTCAATAATATTCTTTGATGAAAAGATAACTAAGTTTATCTAAAAGTAAGAAAATATGCCTATGAAAAATAAATCGAAAAACGTTATTCAGGTTTAGATGCATTAAGCAATTACAGCTTATTCCAAAACATATTTCTCAGTTTCCGAATGGTAAGATATGTTTTCCATACCAAAAACCGCAGGTTCCATTTTAGCATGTCAAAAAATTAAGTTATTAATTTTTTCCAGCTAAGCACTAGAGTGGGCAGAACAAATTGAAGTTCTTCAGAGCAAGGGGTCAGAGCTTAATGTCTTCTGCTCTGGCAAGAGACTTGAATTTTTGAGATTTTTAGAAAAACATCAAATAGAGAAAATTTACAAACTACACTCAATAACAAAGAAATCGACGCACCAAGAAACAATCATCCGATTGCTTTGAAATTTTGTATGCATGAGTGTTTTGACCAGATATGCTAATGATTAACATTTGGTGTCCAATTAGTGAATAGTGTGATCTCCAGCGCATCAAAACTGCGCATCAGCAGATGTATATAAAAAGCAGTTCTTGAACAGTTCCGAAAACTTTCGGATTGATTGCGATTCAGATTACCTTTCAACAACTTAAAAATGCCTCCCCACATGGTTCGTGCTCATTACGAGCAACTGTCAGAGTTTAAAAGAGGTCGTAACATTGGATTGAAAGAGGCCGGTTGATCAAATCGGAGAATCGCCCGTCATTTAAGTCGTAGCAACGCGACTATTTGAAGATGATGGCAAGGATGGATGGAAAACGGCAGAGTTCAGCGTCAGGATGGTAGCAGTCGACCTAGGGTCACAACAGATCGTGATGACAGATTGATTGTCCGATCAGCTGTCACAGCGGTTTCTTCATCTCTATGAACCATCAGACGTTCAACCCTAACACCAGTGTCCATCATGACCATTTACAGACGGTTGGGACAGCGAAATCTACGCTCGCGCTGACCGTTACGCCACCTGCCACTAACGCCTACACATTGCCGAGCCAGATTACAATGGTGCATGGCTCGATCAGGTTGGAATGGTGCCGACTGGGGACGTATAGTCTTTGGCGACGAATCCCGCTTCCAACTATGTCATGACGATTATCGGAGAAGTGTTTGGACACACCCTAGGGCAGAGAGGGGAACCCTGGTTTCTCTTTTGCACGCCACACTTACCCTCAACAAGGCATTATGGTCTGGGGGTGCCAGTTCCTTTGATAACTGGACCCATTGATCATAATTAGAAGTACACTTACTGCACAGTGGTACGTCGACGACATCCTTAAGATCTCTCTTGCTGCCGTTCCTTTTGCAGTACACTCGGCTGGTTTTCAGCAGGACAATGCTAGATAACATACTGCACGTTTTGCTATGAACTGTCTGCAAGCTTGTCAAACTCTTCTGTGGCTTACCAGATCTCTCTTCTATGAAGCATGTCTGGGATATGATGGGATGGCGATTGCATCTGGCAATCATCAATGTTGATAGCCTCGTCCGACAATTGGAGCGAATTTGGCTGGAAATAACCGCAGGACACACTACGGGAGCTTTATCGGTGTTTGCCACGCCGTGCTTCAGCTTGTATCTAGGCTAGAGACTGGTCAATACCTTATTGAACTTGTTACTGTAACTCTGACATAAATTATTCAATTGTTCTGAGAATTTAACTTGGTGCGTCGATTTTTTTGTTATAGTGTGTATTTTAAATTCCGCATTACTTCAGGGTGAAGGGGGTCAAGACCCCCCTTACTTTAAAAAAAAACTAACGTTTTTACATATAAGTGGACGTAGTTTTGTAGTTTTTAGTAAAAGTTCATTGAGTTCACATCCTTTATTCCCCCCCTCCATTGAAAATATCGAAATAACTAGCCTGTTTTAAACTGAAACAGACTCTATTTCTTTCTTTATACGGGGAAAATAATAAGGAAGTCACGTGTTATTTGTTAAATATTAAATATTTGTTAAAAGTTGTCTGCTGTGTATCTGATGCATATTTCAAAATATTTTCAATTCACTAGATTAAAAGCTTGAATAATTCGCCGATTGGAGCAAAAGCTTCGCAGATCCCTCCAATGGGCTATTTTCCTTTTACATTTTAACGAACCCTCATTGCGGCATCTCTTCCAGTTTGTTGATGGTTCAACGTCAGGGCTTCAAACCTTACTCCAGTAAAATTAGAAAAAGAATGTGCGACTCTGAAAAGCGTCCCAAAGTTTGTTTTATGCCATTAGAATGCAAGTCAACCCGACGGTATTGAGTAAAGACTCATAGTATTTGTCACTAATATCACATGCTCTTCTTATCTTCCTAACCGCGATCTGGGTGCGCTAAATATGTCTCTGTCTGAAAACAACTAATAGAATATTGAGATTGTACACTGCTACTGTAAAACCACCAACTAAGTTTCAAATTTTGGTCAAACTTATTAGTGTATGTACTCTATCCTGGTTTAGAAGAAAAACCACCCATTCTATTAGAGACGGAGCTGAGCATGCGTGAGAATTCCTTCGTGCATCAAGATACTTGCCGAAAAAGTATCAATGTAATTGGTTCCATCACTTGCTCGAAAAAGTACATTTTCTAGTTTTAATAACGCATATTTAGCAAATTTAATAAATAATTTAATAATTTTTCCTCAACGAATAGAATTCTATATCCTAAATGGAGTTCTAATTTTTGCATCTTTCTCAGACAGTTTTTGTAAACGTATAAAAACATTGATTTTTAATCGAACTTGTTCTTACATGCTATTAGATTATCTTTAAAGACCTTGTAAATTTTTAATCTGTACTTACCTCAACAGCTATACATGATTAAAAAAAAGTTTTTTTTTCATTGAAATTTAGACTTCTTGCCAGAGCAGAGGAAATTAGCGCATAGATAGGAAAATGTGCATAGAAATTTGTGTTAAAAGCCTACAAAATTAAAGACAATGCCATTATTTCAAATTTTTCCACGAGGGGGGGGGGACAAAAGGCGTGAACTCAATTAATTTTTATCGGAAAAATCACAAAATCATGCCCACTTATATGTAAAATTGTTAGTTTTTTTTAAAGTAAGGGGGGGCATTGACCCCCTACACCCTAACCGTGAAAGGAAATACCTGGTTCAAGGATGGTCATATGCCGTTGATGTTAGTAAAAATTCAAAGTATTGCAGCGTATCAAGTATGTAGCTACTTTGTAATGTGTCACTCGTGTTTAAGAAATTTTATGTAAAATTCTCAAAATTCAGGCCTCTTGCCAGAGCAGAAAAATTAACTCACAGGCTTGAAATTTTACGCAATAGTTTGTGTTAGGAAGTTAAAAATTACCGCACTAAGGCTTAAAGTTCAGCGGAAATTAAAATATTTGTAAATTTTCTCTTTACTTGGTGTTTTTCTAAAAATGTCAAAAACTCAAGTCTCTTGTCAGAGCAGAAAACATTAAATCGGTGTCACGAAATTTTGCACAGTAATTAGAGTCACAAATTTTCTGCACTAAGGCTAAGTGCTTTGCAGAATTTCGATTTTTTCGGCCCATCCCAATGTACACATATGGTATTATCAATAGACCATGTTTAACGAAAAAAGTAACAACAAATACATCAGTAGCTCAGCCGGAATACCGGATAACTGAATTTAAAAAAGACTCACCTAAATATTAGGGAGCTTCAAAATTATTTCATAGTATCAATGAGAACAGGAAAAAAAAATGCGCCACACTTTTTTAAATGGGGAAAAATTGACAGCAATAATCCTTTTTAAAATCTCAGGATATTCAGTGTAAAATAAGCAACTTGGAAGTCGTCAAGTAAGAAAAAAACAAAGCGAAATCAATATAGATGTCAGTTGATAGGGATGTTATAGAAAACAAAAAAATGGCCAGAAAAGTGATAAAGGGTATTTTTAGAATGAGTTTAGAAGTTGCGTGGGACAGTGGGATAGAGAAGTGGGCATTTTTTTAGTAACTCTAACAAGTTGCACAAAACTTTAATAATGGATACATTGGAAAATTGCAAATGAACTGCACCGATTAAAGAAAAATAATGAATAAAAAGCAGAAAGTAAAAAAAGTTCGAAATGAGTATATTGTACTGCAGTGAGAAAAAGAAAATTTTGGAGATTAAAAGAGAGTTAAATATTTGAAGATTAATGCATTTTTTTAAATTGTGATTTTATCACAAGTGCATCAACAGAAGGTTCCAAACTGCTCACTGTTCAAAAGGACGGTCGTTCCTTTTTTAAGTGAACGAACGGATCCGTTCATTTTAAGGATTCATTCTTTTTGACCCGTTCGTTTATGAACGACACATCTCTACAATCAACATTTCGAATAGAAAATGCTCGTTCATTGGCCCCCAGCTATAAATACATAGACATTTTACATCACTACGCAGAAGAATTTACCTACAATAGTGAACTAATTTTTAGTAGATCCGACTTGGAAGCCATGCGGTAGAAGTGCATGACTTGTATTCACCAGTATATTACCTCCCGAAGTCTGGGCTAATGCCAGAACTACATGTAATATACCGATAATCCAGTTTTCTCCTCCAGCATATTCGTCCTTGTTATGGACTCATAAGTCCGGAATAGGGAATGACCGTGTTGGAGGCAGATGTCATCTCATTGAAGCTAAAAGTGCCAACAAACTGGTAGATAAAGTAAATCCGTCTCACCACCGAGAGTCCGGAGACAGGGGCGGTTCAACTCGTATATTGAAGGCAAAGCTTGGGTATGAAGCACTAAGTTACTGCCCTTAAGCCAAGGGCTTAGGGGTTGTTGCAGTCTGTTCTTCTGCAGTCTCTGGATGGGATAACCGGGATGCCTGTATATTGCAGGTATAACTTGAATTTGTCCATCTCGCATTGTATACAAGCTGTTAGCAGTCCTTTTTCTAATTACATACAAAGGTTTTTGCCTACTCAAAATGTATTCACATTACTTTCTCTAAACCCTTGAATTAATGTTTGCGTAATCGTTTGTGCTTGTTTCTGTAAAATGAAAGCACCAGTACAAGTTCTTACTTAAAATTACAACCAAAAGTACACCGGTTGCTACTTACATAATATGACTGCAAACCTAGCTGGCTTCGAAACGATAGACATGTAATATTTAATTACCTAAACAGAGAGCTCTTTAACACTCCTAACTGTCTAAAAATTGAATTTTGTCACGAAAATGAAATTTACATTGTTTCTTACTTCACAAGTAATAGAAAAGAAGTTATCTCCATGTAGAAACTAATTTAGGTGTCACATTATACAGCTTTTAAGAAGCTTGAAACTCCGTTTTAATCTAAATGCAAATAACGTTACTCGAATTAAAAACATGTTCTTTACTAATTGCTACACAAATGTGCTTACAATTTAATCAAATGCTTTTATGAAGACCAGATTAGCAAACAAATATTGTTTCATATCCAAGCATTAAAACTTCAGCCGCTGCTTTAATGTATTTTTTACTTTCTGCAAAGCTTATCTTAGTCATCTTTAATTATAGTCTGCAAAAGAGATTAGCGGTATTGAACTAAGAAAATTGTAGCAAGAGGTTTTTTCTTTGTTGATAAAATCAAAAGTGTTATCTTTTACATAAATGGAGTATGCTATTTTTTATATAAGGGATTTTGTTTTGGCTTACAACATCATCGTGAAAGTTCAAAATTTAGTAAATGTCGGCATTAGCCAATAAATGTTAACATTTACGTACCAAAGACATGGGTGAAAGATGGAATATTTCCGTTGAACCACCGGTGAAAGTCGACATTCCCCAAAGGTATTAAGGAGTAGATGAAATTCTAATTGAAGTGCTACATTTAATTCTCATTTTTTTTTCTCTCGTCTGATGTTCTCAAGTACAAATGCGTTTTGATTTTTTTCTTTTTGGAAATATTAGAATTAAACTGCATCAAAGGTCCCCCTAGTTTGCCCCCCCCCCCCAAAAAAAAATGAAAAAAATCATATTGAATGTTTTCATTTGTTTTGCACTATAAAAATTTTCCGAATATTTTTTATTCTAGCATAAAATTTAAAAATTAAATTGTTCTTGCCCTGGCTCTGTTTTAGGTCATTCCATACAAATTCAACGGATAAGTGAGCTCGACCATTTTTAATTTTTTTGACACTCATATCCCAAAAAGATGCATATGAATAATGTTTAAAAGTACTTTTATTTTTTCTCTAACCTTAACCTTTGATTTTTTAGAGGTCATCAAAAGTAATTTTCGTAGTCAAAATGGGACTTTTAGACCTTTGCATTTTGGCCAAAATCGATTTGAATTACATTTATGGCAGTTAATTTTACGCTTTGATGTTAAAGTGCATAAAATGATAGTCTTACATGCTGAGTTACGTGGCTGTATCTTAATAATTAAAATAATGGCAACAGGTTAAAGTTCTAAGTCAAATGTAAAATTTTTACTCATTTCAAAGGGGGATAACTCGCGTAGGGGGCGGAAACACAAAATGAAATACGGCAAAAACTAGTCACTGGAACCATGCTAATAAGAATATGTAACTGTTGCTATGTGTTTGCTTACCCTTTATTGGTCACAGCCCCTCAAAGATCAGAAAAATGACAAAAAATGACATTTTAAGACCCCTGTAAACCAAAAGGGGATGGAATTAAAAATAAAATTTCTTCGCCAATTGAAAATTACATTCAAGTACTATACATGTCATATATATTGTTTTGTGTACGTGGTTTGTAAAAAAAATACAGGTCTTTCAAATTGAGCAATTTTGCTAGTTAATTTACGCACTAAAACAGAAATACGAAGTGTGAAAACTTCATTACACTTTCTTAAATGGCCTATATAATATATTATACTGAAAAAAATATTTTAAGTATAAAAAAAAAAACTATTTTAATTTGATAACTTAGAAATATTTGAATATGAATGAGTACTTCATACTTGATTGACAGCTTAAGTAGTTAACTTATAGACTATCTACACACACAAATTTTCAACACACGCAAACATATTCTCTGTACATAAACATATCTAAATTGCCTTAAACATATGCAAAAACATTATATGTACAAAATTTAAATTTTAAAAAGTACGTTTTTTATTTCTTGGTTGAGTGTAGTTTTGAAAAAATGAACTCACCTAGTAGTCACCTAGTAAGTTGTAATTTTGACTCAAGTATATGGCGTTTTCGAATGCTTTACCAAGGTACATTCATAATTTGATACTTTGAAAATGTACTAGGAGAAACATAATGACAGGGGTTCTAAATTTAGTGATCAACACAAGCTATGTAATAACTTTTTTGGCAATAATGGGCATTTTCTTTTAATAGTCTTTTTAGTAACACACTATTCTTCATGTCTATTGCTAGGGGACAACAATTTAACAGTGATAATATTTAAATACGGTGGCATAAAGCAGTGATTAAATGTTGTATTGGGAAATTTATTTGCAGAGTCCAACATTTCTTGCAGCATTTTTTCAGCTAGTTTAATATACTGAATGCTCACAAGGATACATGCAATGTTTTGTAGCAAAAATGCAGAAGGTAGGGGAAGGTCGGATAGTATTGGACACCTAAGCTATTTCAATCATAACACTTTTCATTTTATTTGTAAAGAATTAGTTTTTACACTAAATTATGCTGTACTAAGTTACCTAACATAAATTGTAAACTTTAGTTAAAAAACATGGAGTCGTATTTTTTAAACAAGTTTTTGTCAAACTCTATTTTTGGCCAATTTTAAATTTTGGAGTGTTGTATCGGACAAAACATTAAAATGTTGAAATAAAAAAAATAGTTCAGAAATAACATTTTAATGTGCATAAAAATGAAACAAACTAAGTAGTAGGTTACTTAGGTTGGTTTACTTTAAGTCTAAAAATGAAAATAAGTAATATTTTTTTAATAAAAGTTGAAAATATAGCCTATGGTTGGTTTAGGCCCCCCTAACTGAAACAAATTCATTTTAAACTTTGGAACACAAATCACATGTGTAGTAAAGACTGTCTAGTTGTAGCTCAGTACATTTTTCATGTGCCCAACCCTTACACGTTTGGCATCCAATCTTCTTCAAATGTCTCATTACAAATTAAGCAGTGAGTCAGCTCTTCGTTTTCCTGCGACTCATCATCATACTTTAACTTTCTTTTAGTGTTTTCTTTGTTTTTCATTTTTGGTTAAACTATTTTTTGTTTCTTTGGTTTGGGTTAACCCCCTTTCTCTCTCTCTTTTTTTTTTTTTTTTTTTTGGCGCTTCTCTTCTCTCAATCTTTCTTTCTCCTCTGCTAAATTTTAAAACTTTTTCCAACAAGTCCAACTTTTTCAATGGCTTCTTTTATATTTGTTTCTCTCATCCGATTTATGTCGTGATTTTTCCATTTCAACCTGTTGGACAGAGAAAAACGAGATCTGTATTTTATTTTGGTGCCAGTAACTTTGTCCAATACAACCCAAAATTGGTTTGTCCGATACAACCCGACTGTAAAGCTACAGTTGTTTAACCATCACTAGGTTATTACTTAAGCTAGACACTTTTATATCTCATAATACTTAGATTAATATACTATCAGTCTAAAGGTATAGCAATGAAACAATATAACTTACTCTATGCGTAAATATATGCCTCAGAAGTTAAGTTCGTGCACTGCAATTCTCTCAACAAACAAACAACTAGCTTTGCACACCAGAACGAACGGTTGATTTGAACCAATATGGCATCTGTGGCTTTCTTCCCCAATACGGCACACGATGTTGACCCAGTACATGCTGCCCCTGGCGGAGGAATAAGAACAGCCCTTGTCCGATACCACCCGCTGTCCGATACTAAACGACCTTCCCCTATACATTTCTGTAGGAATTAAAATGTGACTTCTAGTAGTTCTTTTCAAGCTAGTCTTAGTAGTATCAATTCTTCTTACGGTTCTTCTAAATCTGTTACTATGTCCATTACCATGTGATATTGCATCGAAATGCCATTCAGCTCTCAAGTTGACATCCGTTTCGTGATTACATAAATTAAGAAAGTTTTTTCTATTTTTGTTGTGTATTTGAGTAAAAGTATTTCAGTACGCCACATGCTGTGTCACCATCAGAACTATAGTACTACTGTGTGAGTTCATTTTCTTAAAACTACACTGAAGCAAGAAATGAAAAACGCACCTTTTTTTTCCTTTCAACTATGTAGATAATGGCTTTGCACGTGTTTTGGCAAGTTATATAAGTTAATGTACAGAGAGTATGTTTGTATGCATTGAAAATTTGTGTGTGTAGATAGTCTATAAATTAACTACTTAAGCTGTCAATCATGTATGAACTACTCATTTATGTTCAAATATTTCTAAGTTATCAAATTAAAATAATTATTTTTGTGCTTAAAATATTTTTTTCCTGTATAATCTATTACATAGAGCACACTATACGTAATTTAAGAAAGTGCAATGAAGTTTTCACACTTTTTATTTCTGTTTTAGAGTGTGAATTAACTAGCAAAATTGCTCAATTTCAAAGACCTGTATCTTTTTTAAAAACCAAATACACAAAATAATATAGATAACACGTATAGTACTTGAATGGAATATTCAATTGGCCAAGAAATTTTAATTTTAATTCCATCCCCTTTTGGTTTACAGGGGTCTAAAAATGTCATTTTTCTCAATTTTCTGATCTTTGAGGAGCTGTAATTTGTAAAGGGTAAACAAACACACAATTACAGCTATATTTTCTCATTAGAGTGACTCCAGTGATTAGTTTTTGCCATATTTCACTTTGTGTTTTTATCCCCTAAGCGAGTTATAACCCTTTGAAATGAGTAAAAATTTTACATTTGACCTTGAACTTTGGCCTGCTACCATTATTTTAATTATTAAGTTGCAGTTACATTACTCAGTATGTGAGACTATTATCTAATGTACTTTAACATCAAAATGTAAAATATTCTACCATGATTGTTATTCAATTAGATTTGGGCCAAAATGCAAAGGTCTAAAAGTCCCATTTTTAACTACGAAAATGACTTTTGATGACCTCTAAAATATCAAAGGTTAAGGTTACAGAAAAAATAAAAGTGGTTTTAAACATCATTCATATGCATCTTTTTGGGATATGAGTTTCAAAAAAATTAAAAATGGTCGATCGCACTCATCCGTTGAATCTGTATGGAATGACCCTTTTACAGAGGTTTATAAGTTCAGCGGAAAACTAACTATCTGTCATGGAATCAGAAAACTATCTGGAGTGACATGAGACCACTCAGATGTAACTCCATGTTGGTACGATTTTGTTTCTGTTGATTTACAATATTTCGAGATGTTTGAATCTTTTGTAATTGTTTTTTATGTAAGTTTCAAATTACAAATACAGAGCTGTTGATATTTATCGGGGGATACTAAATTGACTAGCACCTGATTAACTGGGCCCAGAGCCTGTTGTGAACTGTCCTCGGTTACACCTCGGTTTACTGCAGCATCTATCCATGCAAATGTCAATGGGGTCAACTTTAAAAAAATAAATCAATGGTGCAGATTGCACCACTTATTTTTTGTTGTTGAAGGCGAGGGTGTTGGAAGAAATCATTTTTTTTTTTTATGGTACGCCTTTTTTCTATAAGATGGGAACCTTTGCAAGTACAAAAAGATGTGTGATTGAGCACATAATACGGTTCTGCAAGTCTAGGGCGGGGGGGGGGTGCTCCACAGGTTTGTTGTGGTTACAGTCCTAAATGTTCTAAATCGGGCCCGAGATGTACGTGCAATAAAAGAAATCAAGTCATTTCTATCTCAGGATGCTTTGATGACTTAAGTATATGTTTTTGTTTGATACTCGTTTTTTTTTTAAGTCTTGGAGTCAATTTCACAACACTAAATCGTGTTTTATTTTGAACTAAGCTAAACTTGATAATTGTATGGGCTTGAATGCTAGTGGTACAATTTAAAACAATTAACACTTAAGTGAAGCATGGATTTAGGTTTCTATTTAGTTAAACAGTGAAGAGTACCAGTTGCGGAAAATATAATAAAGTATGTTTATTGGTCAAGAGGAAAAAAAACTTTTAGGCCCAAAAAATATCCAATAACCGAAACAGCTGTTAATCTAAAAATGATGTTAAGAGCAAATCAGTTCTTATGCCATAGATTGCCTTAACAAAGAGATTTCTCTGCTTTCTTTAAATTCATGACAGTCCTTGCATTTTTTTTAAAACCAGCTTTTAGTGAAACATCGAAATCAGCGAATTAGTAAGGTTTAGGTAATTTAAAATTAATTTAAATCAAGTTGCACGTAGCTTTTTGATAAAATTTAATGCATAATAATAAAAAAAAGCACATATGTTAAAATCAAATCCTGCGCTTGAATTTAAAATTTATCTCAAACTTTACATTTTTGCGAAATTTGAAACTTAAGTGTGTTTGGGTGTATTTTTTTTTCACATTTTTTTATAACTTTTTTTACAACTAGAACTTGAAACTAAGCTAGACTGACTTACACCACTTTTCGCTTGAAGTTACAAATTCTAGACAGCATAGACAAGCAGTAATTTTAAATTTAAAATATATGATTTTTGATTTCTCATGATGCAAATCTATTGCCGAAAGGTTTTACATAACAACTATAAATTTTCTGTTAAATAGAGATCGCAATTAGCAAATAACTATTGTCAGCCGTCTAACTGAAATGGAGTTTGCTAGAGGTGTGTGAAGCAACACTAGTAAGGAGTTGGAAGTTAACGAGAAATGAAGTAATGCTTGTGTTGCTATTTTGTAAGCCATTACCTAGACGGAGAAAGAAATCGAGCATGAAATTGAAAAAGACCACAGTATGGTGTGTTCCAAAACTTCATTGAATAGGTGAGGCTTCATATTTTAATAAATATTTCAGAATGAAGTATTATTCAAAAAAGAGCGAGAAAACGAGATATAAGTGCTTATTGTTCTGTAAAGATATTTTAAAACATTTAATCTGGGGGAAAACACAACATTTTGTGATAAAAGATATTAATAAATTATTTACAGTGAGTTAAATTATGAACAAAACGCAATGTTTAAATTTTTTTTATTAAGTTTGTCGAATAAGTTTGGCGTGTTATGAGCCAAAACCTGCGAACAAACTTGATATTTTTGAAAGAAATGCTGGTGCCTTTTCGGAATATAAGTGATACTTGCACGAAAATGTATAAAAATATTCAAAGTAGTAAATACACTAATTATTGAAATTTACATCGTTTTCTCAGCTTTTTACGATGATGGATGATTAGAAAAGTTTTCCGTTTCTTCGGTTTGTTTCTGGTCTCCTAAATCATAAATTAATTAATTTTTTTTGAAAAATGTCAGCTGAAGCATACCTTTTGTGTAAAACTATATACAGAACAATTGTTCTCTTTTTTTTTCTCTAGTTATATTCTTTAAAAAAAATTTCAAGTGTTGCATTTATTTTATCCACCCCTGCATGGCGTGAACAGAACAGAGAATAAACACTAAAGTAAAACTCCAATTTTGAAAATTTCTAATAGTTTTAAATACTATAATATTCAATCCGTAATAGTTTTTAATTAATCTATATAAATGTGTAAAAAAACACGTAAATTTTTATTTAAAAATGAACAAAGTTTCTTTGAGATGGTATCATTTTCATATTTTTTGTAAGGCAATTTGTGATCCACAGATTGATCTGCTAATTTACTTGTTAATTTCATTTTATTTTCATTTATTTAACGATTTTTTTTTTTTTGTTTTTTTCTTGCAGACAATAAATATTATCACATCGTCATTATAATTTTGTTCTGCCATCTAATTGTTAATTCCTTTCTTTTCAAACTGTTGCTGAGCGTTGACGTTTTGATGACGTTTACAGACATTCGAAAAAAATAACTATTTTATACTAATGATCATAGCTTTTAGTACAGTTTTTGATATCCTTACTGGTTTTTTCATCTTAGTTATTTCCTTTTTTTTGAACCAATATTTTTTAAAATGAAGGAACATATCTTCATTCACTGGATTTTCACAATTTTTGTAACAAGTGAAGGACCACCCTTCCACCTGAAAAAGTACACATTCTGCATCATTCCTGGCCAAACATGCATATTTAATTTATCTTTTCTGGAATTAAAAACACAAATTATAAAAACAACCAATATTTAACAGAACTTGTTGCACACACAAAATCAGCCTACTCATTTTGGAAAAGAAAAAGTGATGCACATCGTGTAAACATTCTACAGTTTTTTTCAGGAAAAAAAACTGGAACCAATCGTGTGTCAGGTAGCTTAGAGTTACAAGGAAGAAAGCAATTGCTTCTAGAATAAATCTTTTGGAACCTTATTTTTGAAGAAAAAAAAGTATTGCGAATTACTATATTCACCGGAAAAAGGAGGGGCATTCAGTAGTAGTTCTACTCTACATATTATGTATTAAATTGCAAAACCAATCTAATTAAGTTTTATTACGTATTACGGTGATTTATAAAATAATGGGGAAAGATTAAAAACTAAAGGATACAACGTAAAGACCCTATTGTTATTTAGAGAACATAAAAGACTCTTTCTCTTAAACTCGTTTAACTTAATAGCATATTACTGTATGATAACTGCATCTTGATACTCAATATTAGACCATGTAAAGATGTTTAATTCCCTTTTTTAAACCAAAAACTTAAGAACAAAACACTATTTTTTCATTCCCGAAACTAAGGAAGTAGAGTGAAAACAAACTTATAAAATGAAGTTCGATTGCAATATGCCACCAAATATCTGAAGCCTTTGAAGACACGAGTGTTTGGGTAAAATTTTCCGAGAAAATATAATTTAGTCAGTGCAGTAAAATAAATCTATAATGATCTTTTCAGACGATGTTGCATTAAAAGTTATTGAGTATTAGAATTCAGAGAATCACATTTTAAAATTTATAGGCATGTTTCATACAGATATTTGAGAATGATTCGAATTAATTATTTCAGTTACTTACTTGTCAGGTATCGATAAAATGTTTATAAGTTTAAATGCGGATGAAAGCATTATTTATGTGTCGAGATTAGGATAAATCTAAGAAATTAAAATTTAAAAGCAATATAAACAGCTAAACCAAAACTGTCTTCAGTAATAAAAAAAAACCTGAAGTATATCATTATTAATTTTCTTTATCAATAAAGTATTAATTTTTTTTCTTTCTGAAGCAAAAGTTCATGTTATTGCTCTTAAGTCTTATTTGGCCATCCTTTCATTTTTTGCTTAGTTATAGTTGGCTACGAAAAATATTTCTTAAAATAAATATTAAATCTCGACTATACCACTTTCTTTGGGTATACCGTTTTAAGTATAAAAAAGTAAAACAATGTCAGTTTAAGTTATGTTTCTTCTAAAAGTAACAAAACGAAACATAAATAGTAACGTATGAAACTAGTTTTTTCAATAACTTTGCTTGCTACTTTGACAATGTAAAAGCGATTATAATGTTACATTTTTTATGTAAATATCTGTGTCGACTTAATACATACTTACGGAAAATGTAGAGTAATATCCTATGCGAGTAAAATAATTCACATTGTAGTGTGTATCTACTGTGTTTGACAAAGTAGCGGATAGAATTTCAATTAAAAATACAATTATTTCTAAAAACAGAAAATAAAAGA
The DNA here is from genome assembly GCF_026930045.1 of Uloborus diversus. Taxonomy (NCBI): domain Eukaryota; kingdom Metazoa; phylum Arthropoda; class Arachnida; order Araneae; family Uloboridae; genus Uloborus; species Uloborus diversus. The sequence goes on from NC_072733.1 coordinate 106,644,414, forward strand.
TATGCCTTTATTATGAAACCAACAATAGCACATTTTCTTTTCTGAAAAACGAACTGATCGCTGTGATTAACCTGCGAGAACTCGCCTCTTGCCGGTTTTTATTTCTACATCTTATAATTTTATATGGCATATTGAGCAATTTACTAGTTGGCTTTGTGTCCGTTGATGGCATTTGGGCGCGTCTGAAATATTCTTATTTTCATTAGAACGGTTCGGTGTCATTCTCCAGAGTGTGTGACTTTTGAACGAACATATTTTTCAATTTCAAATCTTTCGTTTTCTTTTTTTTTTCATTCTTATATGAAAGAGTTACCCATTAGAAGTAACCATAAACAATGGCCCAGCAAAATTTCAATTATTTTAGTTATAAATTTAAAAAAAAAAAAAAACAAATACCGTGTTCACGGAAATGAAAAAAAAAAAAAAATTTTTTTTAGTGGTTGAAAATACAGTTCAATTTAATATCACAGAAGTAAGTTTGTTAATTGCGCAAACAATGAGCTATTTTTATGATTATTGTGAAACCAAAATTAAGCACTTAAATAAATTACGGCTTTAACTTTAGTTATCCTTTTAATTTGAATTTGCGTCAAAAATTAGTATAGTATTAGTATATTTACAAATTAGTAAATATGAGAATACACTGATAATTTATAGTTTTGGTAGACGGCCTAAAATTGATGTATTTCCTGTCCATCATTTATTCTCACCGCAGAAATAATGACTTTGATGAGTTTTATCACGGAGGTTAGGAATTTTCCATTAATAGGCCTAATGGATACACAGGACTAAGAAATTTTTTCTTCGTTGTGGCAACCCGCAAATGTAAAGCATATGGAAACGTGTGTACTTCTTTTTTTACATTAATTTGCATCCCTGAAATTCATGTTCACGAGGTGAGAATTCCCTACAACCACACTTGGTTTTTAAAACAAAATGTATCTTCTAGTTTTACAACAAAAGTCTTACAACTTCTTTATGACTGAAAATAAACATGGGGCTCCCTTGTATCATCTAAAGCACAAAGTTAAAAAAATAAATATGATTAAACAATTAGCAACTGAGACATTTGTGGAAGAAATAAATAAATAAAAATATATTTTTAATTAAAAAAGTTATTAAGCAACATAAACAGTCACTTCAGGAGTGTGACATGACATGGAGACATGGAACATTTAAATGCTTGCTTAGATATGCAGTAAAAACATATTCGACTCACAATATTGGCTAAAAAAACAGGAACAAAATTCGCTCTTTGCAAGAAAAAAGAATTAAAAGAGAAATATGCCGAAAACAATGATTATTCTTCATGAACAAATGTACCGATTTTTTTCAGGTTACAAATAAGCAGTGATTTTTGAATCGCCAAGCAAATTATCCAAGGATTTAAAACTATTTTTTAAGCAATTAAATGTTTTAAATCAAATTATATGTACATCTAAATTTCTATTTTTAGACTAGAGTTCAATTTTTGAATAATAAAATGATTTATTTATTAAACTCAGCGGGAAAAAAATCTACGCTACATGAACACTCAAACATTAAGATGTAAAAAAATAAACTTCGAAAAATGTAATAAATTTTTAAGTAAATTATGCTGAATATTTAATGAATGGAAGTGAAGTGAAGAACAAAAGCAAATGATAATTGTTTTGTAAGAATTGAAAACAACCGGCAATTCACAACTCTCCCTGGAGAACATTAGGAATGGAAATTCACTTAATGCTATTCAAATGGCCCCAAACCGGTGATAAACGTTAATTTAAGCAAACTATTTTCCTCATTTGTTAGAAACTGCTAAGAAGTAGCACATACTCTAATTTATGATTTTCATGAATTCAGTGCATATGTATATTTTAGATTTACATGGGTTAGCTCTCCCGATAAAATAAGAAATGTTTTTGGATCTGTTATTAAACGCTTTTGACGCATGTTAGTTTAATTATATACAAATATTTTCTTTTATTACAAAACAGAGTGTAAAAATTACTAATTCGTTTATTTTTGACAGTATTATATTTATTTGATTAGAGAAAAATAACTTTTGAAACGCTTTCGTCTTTGGTTATTATTAAATTTAGTGCTAATTAGATCAATATTTGTTATTAAGCCTATGAACATTTTCATATTGATACAAAAATGAACTTATATTGAACGAGTCTATTCCTAACATTGTTGAGGAAACTTTTTTTGAATGAATGTTTAAATGTCTAATCGTTCGAAGTATTTGTTTCGTTAAAAGTAATTTGAAGAAATGAGACGTGAACCAAAACTTTAAACAAAAAATTTGAACTCACATATTTTGAACCAAAAGGCACAGTAACAAAAATAAAATTAATGGAATGAAACATCATTAAATTATACTTTTCATGAAATCCTTTGAACTGAAAGTGAAGGATTTTCGAAAGCTATGCATTTACATCTGTTGCATTTTATTACGGTAAAAAAATTGAAATATTTATAATGTAAATTGAGCATTTATCAAAGTCGCTTGTAAAGAAATTTAACTCACGTTAGTGTCCCTTTCGGATACTCAATAAGAGACCATTATAGTTAAGGGGGAAGACTATTGTATCCCCCTACTATCGTGTGGAACTTCTTCCGCAGAGTAAATGCGGAAATTTGTCGTAACGACGACTCAAGCGTAATTCAAACAGCGTCCGCACATCACGTTCGCCACGTAAAGCGGACAGAGTAACGTTTTCTGAAAAGGGAGAAGCATTTATACTTTGCGAACGCGAAAAAGGCACATGTCAGTATCTCACCCAATAGAGAGAGAGCGCTCATCTCGTGGAGACCAATGAAATGCGACGCCCAAGTCTACGGACGTCAGAGCTGCAGATGTCTGGCTTCTCGTCCCGTCGACGGGCCCCGTACAATACGGCTAGCTGTCAAGGCAACGCCGGCCGAAAACTGGTTTTAGGGAGAAAAGCATACGTCGGTGACGGATGTGCGGACGCAGTGTGAATGTTGCATCAGCATGTCGTTGGAAGTTTCACAAAAACACTAGCCACCGGGATGGCGTGTTTAGCCACCTTCGGCGGCTGCCTCGATCTCGTGCCATTTACCTGCACCTGGCAGATACACAACTGCCAATGATAAACCGCACTCCTTTTGGTACTAAGAGCTTATAATCTGCATAATTATACCAACATGTTGCATTTAGATTTTCTCAAAAAGCAAAAACTGCGAAAATGTACTAAATTTTCTCTGCGGTATTTGAGGAAAAGAATGTTGATCTGAAAATAAATGTTTTGGTTCTATGTTTTTGAAAAATCAAGGGAAAAGAAAAAGTGTATTTCAAATTTTCAATTATATTTGAAAAGTTACTTTTGTGTGTTGTTCCTATTATTTCGTGGAAATAAGTTACTTTTGCAAGCAACTTAATTTAAAAGCATGTATTTTTAAATTCTTTTTCTAAGTTCATCTTTCTTGTATTTTCTAATTCAGACAAAGAAGAGCACACAAAAGATCCCATTGGGTACTGGTGGAAATATGCGCGTTGAAGCGTTTTTGAAAAGAAAAAAAAAAAAAAATCGGTAATGTCAACGTTCTTAAATACTTAAATTAGAAGACGGTTAATGAAAGTGTAACGGAGTTTTGGAACCAAAAATTTTACTAACTCAATTGAAGGAATTTAAACGAATAGATTTTGTTCCTTTAAGAAGGAGACTCTCCACTTGTTTTTAAATTACCAAATGCCCCATTTCTTTACAGGAAAACGTATTTGAAAATATTAACTACATGTACAACGGTTTCTTTTAACTGTAGCATTGTCAAACGAAGAGGACGCTGAATACGTTAAATTTTTATGTTCTAATCCGACAGTGAAAGAAACATCTTAAAATTTACACTTAAAGAAAATTTTATTTCATGTGTTTACATTTTTTAAACCGTTTATTTTCAAGAGAATAGAGTTTATTCTGTAATCAATTTTTGCTAATGGTCGTGATTCTTCAATAATGTTTTAATCAATCAAGATTACGTGCACTCAAGCCTGTTTTAGAAAAGTAGATATTGATCGCAAAAAAAAAAAAAAAAAAAAAATCGCATAAAAAATCATTCAAAAATTCCCGAGTTGCTGTAAAAATAGCCTTTCGCAACAAAAACTACTGCTAAATCGCGCACAAAAACAGGTTGAGTGTATTAATTCCTTATTACTGTGGCATGGAGTATGGCTGGAGATATCTTTTCGCTTTATGATTGTTATGTAGCAATCCACATGGTCCATTGCTTTATGTGATAAGTGAACCTTAGCTAAGGGCCGTATGTCTTGTCTACGGTGAAATTTGACACCGTTTTATTGAATTTCAAACAGTTAGATACGGTAGTTATAAATGATGATTATTTTTCAAATCATTTCGCGCTTAAGAATTTTTTCCACCAAAGATATTTAAATGAAATCATTCAAGGATATTTTTTCAATTTCATGTTTTCTGTTTTAAAACGTCTTTTTGATATAACAACTTGTTAACAATATCTTTTATTTAATATTAAATTTGCGTACATTTATTACAGTTTAGATAATTTTCTTTTTCTGATTGCTTCATGTGTAATGGTACTCTTAAAATATTTCAATTTTTTGGAGTGCATTTTAATTTATATTAAGTACAAATGATAATTCTGAAAAAAAATAGACTAAAATTTATGCAAAATTATGAGTTTTTGAAACTCAGAGTAATTAACTATAGAGCATAGGCATCCTACAAGAAGAAAAAAAGAACTTTTAGGGGAATAATTTTTTTTTTCAAAAGATGGCTTCTGTAGTACTTGATGAATAATGTATTTTGTATCAATCTTTTGTTTTTATTATGTTTCATAGTTGTGTATTTTTCGAAGACAAATAGTTCTTAGATAGCAGTAAATCCTTTGAAGAGGAAGAATAGAAGCCCAATGTGAAAAAAAAACAATTGAATATATTTCTATTATGTGATTTTATGTGGGTTAAATAAAGCTTACAACTTTAGATCGTTTCGTAATTAACCCATAAAAGTGTACGCTTTGAGACCGGACATTGATGAGAGCATCTATGAAAAATATCGGGGTAATATTTAATTCATTCTGTTCATATCTTATTGAGATTTTTAAAACATTAGTTGAATATAATTTCGCGGATAGATATTTCACCTGGTATTTTTTTTTTTTTTATGAACAGAGCAAAAATTATGAAATATGTGCATAAAGAGGCATCTTAGAGTATGAAACATTATTTAGTTTACTGACTTGGAAAGATCGACGTGTTTTCTATTCCATATGTCAGAAGAAAAGCCGATTTAGAAATTTTTTTTCTTAAAGCATAGGGACAAATCGAAAAAAAAAAAGCTTTTGGTGAAGTATGCCAAAATCAAGGCACGTACTTCAATTCCAGTTATGTGGAAAGTGTGACAATTTATGTTTTAGACGTATTTCTTTACATGCTGCAGATTAAATTGAAAGTTCTCTCAGCTTATCTGTCCATACATTAGCGGTACAAAAACGTGTTTTAAGGGTTATGGATTACGTGTTAACAACGGTAAATCCATAGTTCGAAACAAATAAAATCTTAAGCAATTCTTTAAAAGCAAAATTCATTCATGCATTGAAAAAGTGTTACTTAATGCTATGTTACTCAATAATATAAATTTGATAAATGATTTCAATAATAAATGAACCACTGTAAATAAAAAATAATTCTCAGCGCATGAAATAGAAAAGGTAAAATCAAATTATTGTTTCGTTTTAGAGCAGTGTTTTTTTTTTTGATAACCTAAATGAGAAAAACCGTTGGGATCTTCAATGCATTGAGAAAACTACACATTCTGTACAAATATAGTTTTTATTCAGAGACTACAGATTGTTTATTTCCTTTCTAAATTCAACAATTTATGCATTTTTGTTTATAACTGATTGCATTAAATTTCTCTACATCATTAGTGGGTGACTTCAATTTACCTACTAATATACACAAAACCTATAAAAAATGTGTGGAAATTATATTTTCTACACTTGTTCATTAGCAAATAGAGTTCAGGAATATTACCGTTCGACTTAAAGAACAGAATTATGTAACATTCTTGATAGGACGCAAAAACAGAAATTTGAAATCGTCTGTTTTTTTCCTGGAGATAAATTTGGCACACGGCAAATATAAATGTCACGAACATTTGTGCAGATAACTCTCTTCAATGCTCATAAATTTAGTAACTAAGTTTTCGAACATCAATGAATAAAATCTTCATTCAAACTGGTTAAAAATGCTGAAAAAAAAAAAATCAGATAATACGATAGACCTCAAAAATAATAAAAAGTAACATCCAGCCACACGATATGATAACAGCTCTAGACTAATATCATAATGATTTGCAAAACATTTATACTTTTGGGAAGCGAATAAGTGGGTGTTATTCCCCCCCTCCCCCTACCTTATATCTGACAAAGTAGAATGGGTAATTTCTTTACGGAAAAGTTTCTCTTTTTTAACGTTTCTTTAACTAATTACGTAAAAAAACCCTTAAGTACCCGAGGCTTTAAATTTTGCGAGTCTGTCCTAATCGTGAAAATTTAAGCCTCGCAAACTATTTTAATTTTATTATATAATCAACTTATGGTTTTATTCATACATTATTCGCAAAAGAACAGATATCTCCATATTTGTGAAAATACTTCTACTGTACTGGCAACGCTAAGTTTAGTTATAAAATTTAAATCATACAATCATTTTATCAAGCACTCTACCTTTTTTTTCTTAACTGATTACTTTTCTTTTTCAGAAATTTAGTGATTATTTTATTGCACAACGAAGCTATTTTACGAATCGATACTGAATAAAATATTAATAATAGTACCGTGTATGTTAGTGCCAAAAACACTTCGACTAGCTAGTCGTTTCATGCACGAAAATTGTGCTTACGTTTGAGTTGTCCAGTTGAGGTCTGGAAATGTAGCCTGTTTTTAAGCCTTTTTTTCCTACCTTTTGTCTTTACCCTTACAAATTAACGGACCTGCTTTCCTGGCGTAGACTTTCGATTTGCGTCCATTGGCCATCAGATCCACATTTGCCTTTCGATTTAGTCATGGCATATTTTTTCATACCAAAGTTTTTGCTCAATTTTTGCATTTATATAACTGCTCCCCCTTCCTTTTTTTGTTCATCACGGGTATACAACCTGTTTAAATTCTGCTTTAGTCTAAACAAATTAAAATTCTCAGTAACCGCTAAAAATGATAGCAAGGATCTAATTCCTAATTAGAAAAACCGTTTTCTACACCATTTAGGGTAATTGTGCTGTAAAATAGCCTATTATAAAACATTTAGAAAAATTGTGTTGATGGCTCTGTCGTGCAAGTGTCTTACTGCAGCAATAGCAAAACTTTGTTTAAACATATTTAATTATATAGCTGATAACCATACTTTAGGTCTATTTGTGTGTACTCAACCCCAAGTAGTTTCAAGAGGGCAACTTGACAAGAATGTAGTCGGCTTTTTGAAAATAATCGTTCTAACGAGAAGATCTCGTATTTAAAGGAAAACGTTAGCAAAATAAAGATTAAATAAATAACGGAGCATACATTTTTTTCAATTTTTAAATTGTACTTGACTATTGATTTTACTCCTTATGCTCGCTTTCACAACTGAAGATCATGGTCTAGTACCATAGGACAATTTTGAACAATGATCAAGTCTGATCGTTAATTACTTCGATAGAACAAATTACACTGTGTGGCAAAAAAGAAAAAAAAAAAGAAAAGAAAAAAGAAAAAAACCCTTCAAAATGCTTCTAAGATTTCGTCGGTTGATTCTTGTGTAAAATGACCCCCCCCCCCCCCGAATCCGAATATGACCTCCGTTTGTCACCTTTACGAACCAATTTTTTTTTGCTACACAGAGTAATTCGACCCCCTCCCCTCCCCAAGTTTTTCTGTATTTTTTTTTAGTTTAGAGCATTATTTTTTTTGGCTCAAACAAAGGCTCAAAGTTCAATATCATGAACACTGATAACAAAAAGGGAGAGTTGAGAGGGGGAGGGGCGGATATTCACATCCCAAATATTTCAAAAATCAGCAAAAACAAGATTTTTTACCGTTTTTTTTTTCTTCAAAAAGTTCTTTTTAACATTTCTTTGTGACAGTATATGACTCGTTTCTATGATTCTCATATCTAAAAAAAATAGTGTCGCGCGTTATTTTTCAAAACTTCATAACTCGGTCAATTTTGGTCGTAGAAGAGTGATTTTTGTTTTAGTTGTAAATGTTAGTGTGTCCGGAATGTTTTACTAAATATCATTGCTAGGACTGGTTGACACTATATAAAGTTAAATTTTGTAACTTTTTCAAAATTTGAGTTTTTGGCAAAAATTTTATGAATTTCGAGTCCTTGCGCAATTTAAAGATTTTTTCAAAGTAAAACTATACGCTTATCTCTAACGGTTCAGGAATTTGCTATCGGTCCACTTTTAGGGTGGACACCCTGTTGGTCTTGGTTCAACCATACCGTTCTTCTGCGATCATTCTAAACCAAGCGGCAGGGGATTCACCAAGATGGACACTAGGTATTCTAAAGGCAATTAATAAATGGCCTAGGTCTTTAATGAATGATCTTTGACAACAACAAATTGCTTCCACCTGGCATTGGGTGTGTTTATTTACAAAATTTCCTGTCTATGTAATAGGTGTGGCAAATAGGTTCGCAAGGTTTCAATGCTATAAATATAAGTAATGGCAACTATATTTTAGTTTACGTTCTTTAGTTATAAATATGCTTAAATGCTTATTTAGTTTTTAATTTTTACGATATAAGTTTCGAAAAATCCTTGATTACTCTAACATAAATATAGATACTGTATTTTCCATATCTAAAATATAAATTTAAAAAAAAAATCCAGATCGGAATAATGTAAAAATCTATACTTTAAACTAATTTTCTTCTATTTCAATACATAGTCTTTTATTATCACCAAATTCTTCTTGCGATTCACAAGATTTAGAAACGAAATGGGTCTCTATTCTAACCTATTGAACCTTTTTTTTTACATCTGGTCTATCACATCATTAGTGGGTGACTTCAATTTCCATGGCACATTATGTCTAAAAATAATGTATCATCCACGTAAACTGATAGTTGCCGCCTGTTAATGACTTCTATGTTTTTACGTTTTGGGCAGTGGATTAAATCATCCTATCGTAAAGCAAAAATATTTGTAATGTCTTGCATTACCTGCACTGCGAAATGATGTTTTTTTTCCTTTTTTTATAGCAAAAAAGAACTCTTTGATTTTTTTAAAATTATTATTTCTTTTTTAGTGTGTTCTTACTAAGATTTCACATTTCAATGTCAATCGAAATTGTGTGTTTCAATATAATGCTGAAGATCATAAAACTTCTCAGAAAATCTATTTTTAGTTAATTGGAAACACCTCAAGACGATATTTTTAATCGAGATTTCCTCAAAATAATCCAACTGAAATGCTCAAACAAAAGAACTTATAATTTATACTAAAATTTAGAATCGATGTTAGACATCCTGCTTATGTTTTGTATTTCGAGCTTTAAAGAACAAGAACTTTCGACGTTTAAAATACTGGTTTTTCCTTTCTTGTTGTGCTTAATAATTTACACGTAATATTTTATGAATTAATTAGTTTTAGCTTTAAATATGTCATAGTCAGAATAATCTTTCTTTGTATTTTAAACACAAACACACATCGTGGCATTGAGCAGATGCTCGGATTAATATTTAAAAATATTTAAAGCATAACCTTCCGACAGTTTTGTAATCCTACATTAACACCTACTAATATACACAAAACCTATAAATAATGTGTGAAAATTATATTTTCTACACTTGTTCATTAGCAAATAGAGTTCAGAAATATTACCGTTCGACTTAAAGAACAGAAAAATGTAACATTCTTGATAGGACGCAAAAACAGAAATTTGACATCGTCTGTTTTTTCGTGGAGATAAATTTGGCACACGGCAAATATGAATGTCACGAACATTTGTGCAGATAACTCTCTTCAATGCTCATAAATTTAGTAACTAAGTTTTCGAACATCGATGCATAAAATCTTCATTCAAACTGGTTAAAAATGCTGAAAAAAAAATCGGATAATACGATAGACCTCGAAAATAATAAAAAGTATTATCCAGCCACACGATATGATAACAGCTCTAGACTAATATCATAATGATTTGCAAAACATTTATACTTTTGGGAAGCGAATAAGTGGGTGTTATTCCCCCCCTCCCCCCTACCTTATATCTGACAAAGTAGAATGGGTATTGCATTTATGTAACTGCTCCCCCTTCCTTTTTTGTTCATCACGGGTATACAGCCTGTTTAAATTCTGCTTTAGTCTAAACAAATTAAAATTCGCAGTAACCGCTAAAAGTGATAGCAAGGATCTAATTCCTAATTAGAAAAGCATATACACTCGACTCCCGCTACAACGCGATCCGACTTACGCGAAATGGCTATAACGCGATTTTTTCCCCGATAAAGAATTTTATTCCTAACTCGAATTCTTCACCCGCAACATGAAAATTCTCCGAAGGGAATCGCGGTTTTTTCGTGAATGGACCTTCATCCCTTTGGCATCACTGAGAGCGGAAGTTCCCACACTGTACTAGTCCGAACATCCCTTATACAAATAACTACTCCTCATTTTCCATTTATTTTTTTCATTCTATACGGGAAAGTTGATGAAATATAATGACACCTAAGAGCGCTGTTTCATTTAAGAAAGATAGTTTGAAGATAGAAGGAAAAAGAGAAAGTTTCAACAACTATAGTGCATTTTTCTTACTACATAATGTACGTATCGTAGTGGTTTATTTTACGTCTTCCTTTCTCATTGATCATTGATTTTGTGCATCGTAGCAGTTTTTTTATGTTAAATAAAACATTTTTTTTAAAAATACAATAAATAAAAATTTAATTTTTTTTTAAATAAATAGTAATGTATAGTTGAGAAATGGTTTTTAACAGTTTGAGGTGGTGTTTACAAGTGTCTTTAATCGTATGGGTATGTTTATAGAAGTTTTACACATACCCTTTTCCACAACGCGAAATTTCAACTTACGCGAAGGGTCTTGGAACGTATCCCTCGCATAAGTCGGGACTCGACTGTAATTAAAAAATGCATTTGTAACATTAAAATAATTCTACAATGTGAAATGAAAATGATAGACAAAATTCGAAAAAAAAAAAAAACTATTGATTTTATGTAAGATGTTGCTTTTATGTTATTAGATTAAAAGTACTGACAACAAGTTTTTCTTGCAATAAACCCCTCTCCCTCAGCAATGATACAAAACTTTTACTATAATGTCTACTGTTGAGTCCTTTTGCCCACACCTTTTGATTTCAAGAACAAAAAACTAATGGAAAGTGAATTCAAAGAGAAAGTCCTAAAATATATTTTGTTCGTAGTTTCTAATCCGAGGAAAAAATATCCTGAATCTATCGCATTTATTTTTAAATAGTGCCGGGCTAACGGTAAAGTATTTGACTGTGCAATTGCTGCGAAAAACATTCAATCCTTTACATTTTCCACTAAAAAACAGCAAAACCCATGCCGAGGAACTAGGAAAGCTTAGTGTTAGCTTTGTCTCCAATTCAAGGTTAAAGCCCGTCGTTTATTTATGTTCAAAACTTTTTTCATTAATTATAGTTATCTTTGTTCAAAGCGAATATAGTTTCAGCTGTATTAAGCATTTATGTTTAAATTTTTCTTAAAGTATTTATTATTTTCTTTAGGTGAATAATCAGTTAAATGAGTGTGAAAAAACTACCGCATCACTTGCAAAAATTCCTATTTAAAAAGAATTTCTTAAGAATTGAGATAACACTTTATCTGTAACTTCTGTCACATTAAAAGTATGTTTAAGCTGACATGTTTCAATAAAAATTAAATCACCCATGCATTTTGAGGACCAGCAAGAAATTGATGAAACCAAAAACGTTTTTGTCCATCTGTAAATTTCAGCAATTATTTTAATTTTCAGTACGTTACCGCCCTATATACCGGGATAAAGCAGAAATACATGAAATGCAGCTCCAGCTCAGTCATTCTGGCCTAGAACTGCAGTTTTGTGTTTATTAGCACTCATCAGCCCGGCATAGGAAGTGACTGAGCTGGAGGTGTAAAACCTCTTAAGGAAGCCAAGAGTGCCAAACAAACTAGTAGCTAATATAGAATTAGCACAGACCAGACGACTGACCAGAAGCAATGGTTAGGTTCAACTCGTTTGTGCTAATTCTATATTAGCTACCAGTTTGTTTGTCAATCTTGGCTTCTTTAAGAGGTTTTCCATTTCCAGCTCAGTCACTTCCTATGCCGGGCTGATGAGTGCTAATAAGCACAAAACTGCAGTTTTAGGCCAGAATGACTGAGCAGGTGGAGTATTTCATGAATTAGTTTAATTACAATGTACAATAACTTGATACATTTTCATGAAAGTATCAGTTATATTCACGAAAATGTAAACATTTCTTTCAAAAATATCAATTTTGTTCGTATGGTTTCTACACCTAACACGCAAAGAGTTGTTCTCTAATTTAAAATTTTCAAAATTGTTTGTGAAATTAATGTGACAGATTATTACAAAAAAAAAAAAAAAAAATCCCGCGGAATATCATAAAAAATTAAAAAGATATCTGAGACCTAATCATCCGCATCAATATTATTCTGGGATAGACAACGAATCGTAAGTGATATTTCACAAATTTGTAATGCTTTCTGCAAAAGCCTATTTGTAAACAATCTCCAACGATTCGCTTCAAAGATTATGTTTATACATACATACATACATATATATATATATATATATATATATATATATATATATATATATATATATATATATATATATATATATATATATATATATATATATATATATATATATATAGGCAATTTTTGTTTTCATTTTTCAAGGTTTAAAATTTTTAATGTTTGGCAATTACTAGGTTCAAAACACAGTTCTTTCAGTTTATCTTTTTTAAACGTTTTTTCGATGCCACGTGTCAAACGTAAATAAGCGTTTTACTGTAACCGTGCACCAATCTTATAACATCCACTTTCAGTCAACGATAGTTCTTTTTTTTTCTTTTTAAGTCTAGTACAAAGCCTATTGAAGAAAAATTCGAAACTATTTTTAGTTAAATTATCATTTATTTGTTGTATCAGCCGGCACATTGAGTAATAAGAAAAATCAACATCCGCGAGCAGTACGCCGTTGCAAATTATCTCCGACTATTATTTTGGTGTAATGAAGTATACTTTCATTCAGATCGATTTAAAAGTAAAAAACATTTTGCGCGAACATTAGTGAAAATAGGGAATACGCGTACCGCATGACAGGAGAGTTTCCATTATTTTTTGGGTCAGAATCCAAAATCCGGAAAATTCCGATATTCGGAAAGGTGGGGGTCTCGAACATACCAGATTTGGGATCCCATACTGTATCTGAAAGTAATTGAAACTTTAGATCGCCGATTTTGAAGTTTTTATGATACTCCACAGGAATAATTTTTACAACTTGACAAATCTATTTCGCAAGAAATTTTGAAGTTATAGATCGTTATTTTTCGCGCATACGCAGTAAAAGATTAATTGCCGTAAATGTTCATATCGTCACCTCAGAGCAACAGTAGGATACCTTAGTGTTATTTCTGGGATTAGATTTCTTACTGTTGATCAGAGGTGACGATATTTTATCAAATTTTCTTTCTTTTTTTTTCAAAAAGTAATTCACTTGCATGCACTCTAAAAGTTAGTATGCGAAAAGTCAAAAAACATGCAAATAAAATTAATATTTTTGAAAGACATGCGTATATCTTCGTGCATATAAGTGATACTTTCATGAAAATGTATAATAATTATTGTGTATAGTAATTAAACTAATTGCAGACATTTACAGCTCATTCCCACACTGTCAAAAATGAAACGCTCAATTTTGACGATTCGGCAATCCTCGAGCACTATTTCGTTATTTTCGACGATCCTTTCGTCACCGAATCACGTGATATTTGACGAAACCAGAAATCTCAAATTTTTCACGAAATAATTTCGTCCCGATTTCGTCATATTGCAGTGCATTCTGGGAGTTTTCGTTTCAGTCTTGTACTTGCTCGTTAAATTATTTTACGGCAGTTATTCTAAAGGATTCATAAAAAAGGTTGGTATTTATTAAAATTTGTATGTGCAATGTGCCTTCTTTTATGTATTGTTACATTTTTGTTTAGTGTTGTGTTTATTGTTGTATTTAAAACACATTAAAATTGAAAACGACCTGTTCGATTTGGTTTGAAATTCTGTATAAACTAACTTTGAGCGAACCTCCACGTTAGGCTTAAGGGCTAGGTCACTCCTTTGAGGTATCCCTCGCCGCTTTGAGTCCGCCGTTTCCCCTCGTGACGTCACGGCGCTGACTGGGGAAAAGGGGACTTCAGTGCTATATGCCATCCACGTGCCTCGATTACTTGTTCTCTCTCATTTTTCAAAGTTTTTTAGTGAGTTTTTAAAGTTAATTTTCGTTTTATTGAAGTAAATTATATTAAACTGCGTTCATTTTTTTTCGACATATCAGTGTGTGCAATAGCAACTTGCAAGAACACACACAAAAACTCCAAGGGGAAAAATATTATTTTCCACGTGTTTCCTAAAGGAAATAACGAACTATGCAAAGATTGGGTGCAAAAATGTCATCGAAATGATCCTGTGAACATCAAAAATGCAAGAATATGTAGTGAACATTTTACTGAAGATGATTATGAAGATGACATGAAGAACCGATTACTTGGACTGCCTATTTTAGAAGAATTTTGAAACCCAGTGCTATACCAAAAATAAATATTCCAACCTCCTGCAATTTAGAAATCAACTCTCCTCGTCAAGAAAGGCAGAAGAAACGGGAAGTAATTACTAGTGCTTTAAATACCTTAAAAAATATCAGTTCGAAGAAAGATAGAGCAAATCAAAATCACTCAAAACAAAATGAAACAGTTTGCAGTAATTGTCCATTATTGGAGGCAAATGTGGAGTCATTGAAAGAAAAATGTGATTTTTTACAGAAAAATTTACAAAATAGCAATTTAGAAAAAGTTAAATTAAAAAAAATACTCCTTCAAAGAAGAAAAAGAATGCAAGAGTGTAGGAAAAATTTTTTGAAGACAATTCGGGTGCAAAAAAATGAAATTATCAAATCAAAGTCAAATTTGAAGAAAACGAATAAATTAGAGGGGAAAATAAAGGATATTTTCACAAAGGCTCAAATACAAGCTTTAATGACAGATTCTAAAAAATTGAGATGGAAGGCTGAGGATATTTCTCGTTGTATTGCATTGAGATCCCTTTCAACGAAGGCATATGACTTCTGGAAATCTAAAATAGGTATTCCTTTACCAAGTGCAAGTACATTGAAGCGATGGTGTGCGAAATTATCATGTGAGCCAGGATTGCAAAAGGACATTTTGAATCTAATGAAAATAAGTTCAGAAAAATTAAGTGGCCTCGAAAAAATATGTGTGCTAAGCTTCGATGAGATGCATGTCGCTTCTGATATTTGCTATGATGCTGGGTTAGACCAAATACTTGGTCCCTATAAAAAGGTGCAAATGGTTCTGATTAGAGGCCTTTTTTCTAATTGGAAGCAACCTGTTTTTTATGACTTTGAAGTTACAATGGATCAACTGCTTTTATTTAACATATTAAAAAATTTGGAAACAATTCAAATCAATGTAAAAGCCTTAGTGTCCGATTTAGGAGGTTGTGGCACTCTCTGGAAAAATCTACAAATAAACATAAATTCAAATTATTTCCTTAACCCATTCAGAATGTCTTCGAAGATTTTTGTTTTTGCTGATATGCCACATTACATAAAATTATTGCGGAATCACTTTTTAGATTCAGGAATAATTTTGGAAGATGGAACTGTCTTAAATGTAAAAGTGATAGAAGAGCTACTGAGTAAAGATATTGGAGAAATAAAACTTTGCCACAAGCTTAAACCTTCCTATTTGTCAGTGAAAGGAAATAATCGGCAAAAAGTAACGCCAGCAAAAGCTTTATTTTCAGCCACCACAGCCAAGGGAATTTTAAAATTTACGGGAGACAAAAAAGCACACGATTTTTTCTTACTAATAGATGAATTTTTTGATGTAATGAACAGCAAAACTTTGGAGCCACCTCCTGGGAAAGATACGAAAGCTGCTTTTGGGAATCAAAACTATTTTTTGAAGCAAAAACGTGTTCTTAACGAAGTGATGGAAGTTATTGAGAAAATGAGAGTAAATGGGAAAAAGGGGATTTTACCCTTTCAAAAAGCAATAATTATTTCAAATAAATCCTTATTCGCTTTGTTGGAAGATTTGAAATGTATGGAAGTAAAATACATTCTAACTACAAGATTGACTCAAGATGCCCTAGAGAGTCTCTTTAGTCAAATCAGAGGTCTCGGTCGGTTTAATGATCACCCCAGTCCTACAGAAGTCATCAAAAGATTTAAACACCTTTTGATGGCGAATAAACTGCCAAATCTTTCTCAAAAAACAGTCGCAGGTCAGCAAAACGCAGAAGTTGACTGTTATTTAACGGCTGAACTTTTAGAGAAAGCGTTTGATAGTGGTTTCAACATTGAAAGAGAAAACGAAACTGAAAATGTTGACTTGGAAGCCCTAAGCGAAGTTGAAATAATGAATGATGCAAGTAAAATGTTTGAATATATGCCTTTGTCGTGGGACATTGACTTTTCAGAGACGTGTGAAATTGATCGAAAAGAAAAAGACGGCTTACGCTACATAGCAGGATATGTTGCATTTCGATTAAGGAGTGTAGATCCAAG